>NC_091086.1:73602500-73920000 GCF_032405125.1 Capricornis sumatraensis | reverse complement strand
AGATTCTCATTGGTCTACACACACACACACACACACACACGCACGCACACGCACTTTCTCCCTGCTCCACATTCTCGTCGGTCTACACACACATGCGCGCGCACACACACACAAACACACACACTTCCTCCCCGCTCCAGATTCTCATTGGTCTACACACACGCACACACACTTTGTCCCCACTCCACATTCTTGTTGGTCTACACACGTGCGCGCGCGCACACACACACACACACACACACACACACACACACACACACTTTTTTCCCACTCCACACTCAGTGTGCTTCCTCGAGACCTGAGCGCTTTCCAGCAGAGCCTCAGCTCTCCCATCGGGCCAGAAGCCTTCCTGCCGCGCTTCTCTGGCCTCTCCGTGTGGCTGCGATTTCCCTCAGGTCACTATCTGCAGACCCACCTGAGGGGCCTACATCACGGCCACGTGTGGCTTCCCCCTCCTGGTGTGAGGTCCTGTCAGGGAGATGTATTGTGTGTCGTTGTGTCTCTTCTGCCTCTTCCCGTTGGTCTTTCTCCCGTGTGTTGGGAAGTTGCAGGGCAGCTTTGTATTCTCTGCGGAACACTTGGCCAGGTCTGGAGACGTTTGGGTGGTTACCCTGCAGTAGCGAGCCCCATGACCGCCCCGGGTTTGGTGATGCCCAGGAAGGACTGATCCAGGGTTAGGTTAGTGGTTTACTGCGGTGAAGCAGACCCAGGAAAGGTGAGCGAGGTGCCATGTGGAGGAAGCCAGCTGAGTGCTTGACTCAAGGGTTGTGTAGCTGTGTGTTGTGACGCATGTCAAGTATTGTCCGGCAGGGCTGCTTGTTAGAGACTCCGAGCTCAGAGGCTGCTGTGGGCTGGCCATGTGGTTACGCCTGCCTACATGCCCAGGCGCCAGCCCCCCGGGAGGAAAGCAGGTTTCAGCAGCAGCCACGTCGCCATCGGGCCACTGGGTACCACTCTTACCGGTTTGGGGAATGGTGGGAACCCTTCAGAAAGCCAGGTTCCCAGACGCCAGCCAAGGCCCTCCTCCTCGCAAGCAGGCCTTTCTGAGGGCTGCAGTCTCAGGCCTGCCCTGTGGGCTCTGGTCTGCACCAGTCCCGGGGGGTGGACAGCCTCTGGCCATGGGGTGAGGAGTGACCGTGAAGGTGGCAGGCCTCCCACGGCGGGAAGGGCACTCCAGAGTCAGCCAAGAACCTTCCCGCTCCAAACGTCAGTGCTCACAGGCGGACTCAGGCAGTTTATTTAGCCCGCTGTCATCCGTGTGTTTCCTTATTTGCTCGATGTCTGTGTCTTGTAACACCGCTTCCCTAACTCAAGGGCCGCCCCGCCCGCCTCTCAGCCCTGGGCCCTCGGTGTGCCCCTGCCCCGCGTGCACAGCCGCTGTGTGGAGGGAAGGCGGGACTCAGAGAGGACTGCATCTCTCCCCGTTCTCTCGGTGCTCATGTCCTCACTGACTCGGGGGCGGGGTCCTGGCTCGTGGAACTGCGTGCTGTGGAGCAGGCGGCAGGACTCGGGGGCTGCCCTGGGGGCTGGGTCAGCAAGCATGGGAGTGAGCAGTGCGGGCTGGAGCCCAAGGAAAGGGAGGGAGTCAGGACAGCAGAGGAGACTGGGGGACGTGAGGTTTCCAGGGGACGCTGAGGCAGAAGCCCCCGAAGGAGAGGAAGCTGTGTCCGCACAGAGACATAGAACAGAGACAGCGGCAACGGGGTTCCAGAGGAGAGCACGGGCTGCGGGAGAGTGGTCTCAGGACACCCCCGCCTGGGCACTGGGAGGGCACGGCATGCACGCGCGGGCGATCGGTCAGCCGGGGCCTGCCGCCCCCCGCTCCACAGCGCGGTCACGGTTCCCAGACGCATTGCTAGCGGCCTTGACTGCGAGTGGGGTTGGAGAAGCCCCAGAGACTGTTCCATGAGGACAGCGCAGCGGCAGACCTGCCAGCCGGGCCAGAGGAGAGGTCAGGGACTGGGGTGCGGTGGCCACCGCGGCATGGTCCTCACCTGGTGTTAGATGCTGCTTTCCTGGGTAATGCTGCGTTTTATAATTTTAAGTTTTTAAAGTCAGAGTTCTGTGTGAGCGTAGTTTAGAAAGACAGCTAGATGCGCCAGATTTGTTAAGCCCCCAGCTAGCCTGTCCGTGTTCTCAAGAGATGCCAGTTTTGTTTGCATTGTTGCATATTGTTAAATAATAGAGGTATGTCGCTGCTTCTTGTTTCTCAGTTTCAGACTTATTTTTCCATTTCTGCCTTTGGAGGGTGAGGCTGGACCTACACCCCCCGCCTCCAGTGGAAAAAACAATCCTCTCAGTGTAGCTGCAGTGCCCCTTAGGTCACTGTTCAGAGTTGACATCATTATGACTGTTTGTTAGAGCCAAATATGGAATAAATTGCAGTTATTTTTCCTTACCTCTGTGTTTTCTAGTGTTTCCCCTGATTAATAGCTATATCCTTAATTCAGTGGATTAATCTTGAAAATGTTAATATGGCAGAGATGAAGTTAAATGCTTTATATGGCTGCTTCTGTTTAATCTGATAGCAAGCCAGATACATAACCTGCCCCACCCCCAAACATATGCAAACCAGTGTTTCAGTCTTCTTGTCTGTAAAACTGGAAATAGTACTGAGGCAGGGAAAGTTAAGTTGGTTTGCCCAGTGCACCCTTCTAGAAAGTGGTGGAAGAGGAATTTAAGCCCAGCTTTGTCTAACTACAGGGCCTGAGGTTTCTGGAATGTGTCTGGCACAGTTCTGGACATTACAGAATGGCCCCTGGAAGCAAGGCTGGGAAGATGACATTGACCTGCAAAGAACTTGAAAGAGAATTGGGGGTGGGTGGGAAGAGGTTACTTAAAAAATAATCCATCTCAGTGCGTGATGATGCCACGTTCCCTTGCAGCTCTGTCAGTTAGATCCGCTTAATGCCTTCATTCCACTGGGTTTTCAAGGAGAAAAATTCCCTCTGAGCCCTTGGCCTGCCCCAGTCTGGCGCCCAGCTGCCCTGCTGGGTTCTCCGGACCTCTGTTTCGTGCCTGCCTCATCGTCTCTCCGTTTATCTCATGATGGGGTGGGCTCTGTTCACGTTCTTGGGTACCTCCCTGAGCAGGGTCGTCTGGGGAGTGAGTTTGCGGAGACTGCAAGTGTTAGAATATCTGTTTTCCATCGTGATTGATTGATAGCTTGTGTGGAATTTTACCTTGGAATTCGTTTTCCCCCAACATGCTAAAGGCTTGCTTTCTCAGGTCTCTGGATGATTGCTGGAGTCAGAAGATATTCTGATTCCAGGTTCTTTGTATGTGACTTGTGTGATTATATTCTTTGCAGCCAAAGATGGAGAAGCTCTATACAGTCAGCAAAAACAAGACTGGGAGCTGACTGTGGCTCAGATCATGAACTCCTTATTGCCAAATTCAGACTTAAATTGAAGAAAGTAGGGAAAACCGCTAGACCATTCAGGTATGACTTAAATCAAATCCCTTATGATTATACAGTGGAAGTGAGAAATAGATTTAAGGGACTAGATCTGATAGATAGAGTGCCTGATGAACTATGGAATGAGGTTCTTAACATTGTACAGGAGACAGGGATCAAGACCATCCCCATGGAAAAGAAATGCAAAAAAGCAAAATGGCTGTCTGAGGAGGCTTACAAGTAGCTGTGAAAAGAAGAGAAGTGAAAAGCAAAGGAGAAAAGGAAAGATATAAGCATCTGAATGCAGAGTTCCAAAGAATAGCAAGGAGAGATAAGAAAGCCTTCCTCAGGATCAGTTCCAAGAAGTAGAGGAAAACAGCAGAATGGGAAAGACTAGAGATCTCTTCAAGAAAATTAGAGATACCAAGGGAACATTTCATGCAAAGATGGGCTTGATAAGGGACAGAACTGGTATGGACCTAACAAAAGTAGAAGATATTAAGAAGAGGTGGCAAGAATACACAGAAGAACTGTACAAAAATGGTCTTCACGACCCAGATAATCATGATGGTATGATCACTCACCTAGAGCCAGACATCCTGGAATGTGAAGTCAAGTGGGCCTTAGAAAGCATCGCTACGAACAAAGCTAGTGGAGGTGATGGAATTCCAGTTGAGCTGTTTCAAATCCTGAAAGATGATGCTGTGAAAGTGCTGCACTCAATATGCCAGCAAATTTGGAAAACTCAGCAGTGGCCACAGGACTGGAAAAGGTCAGTTTTCATTCCAGTCCCAAAGGCAATGCCAAAGAATGCTCAAACTACTGCACAATTGCACTCATCTCACACGCTAGTAAAGTAATGCTCAGAATTCTCCAAGCCAGGCTTCAGCAATACGTGAACTGTGAACTTCCAGATGTTCAAGCTGGTTTTAGAAAAGGCAGAGGAACCAGAGATCAAATTGCCAACATCCGCTGGATCATGGAAAAAGCAAGAGAGTTCCAGAAAAACATATATTTTTGCTTTATTGACTACTCCAAATCCTTTGACTGTGTGGATCACAATAAACTGGAAAATTCTGAAAGAGATGGGAATAGCAGATCACCTGACCTGCCTCTTGAGAAACCTATATGCAAGTCAGGAAGCAACAGTTAGAACTGGACATGGAACAACAGACTGGTTCCAAATAGGAAAAGGAATGCGTCAAGGCTGTATATTGTCACCCTGCTTATTTAACTTCTATGCAGAGTACATCATGAGAAACGCCGGACTGGAAGAAACACAAGCTGGAATCAAGATTGCTGGGAGAAATATCAATAACTTCAGATATGCAGATGACACCACCCTTATGGCAGAAAGTGAAGAGGAGCTAAAAAGCCTCTTGATGAAAGTGAAAGAGGAGAGTGAAAAAGTTGGCTTAAAGCTCAACATTCAGAAAACGAAGATCTGGTCCCATCACTTCATGGGAAATAGATGGGGAAACAGTGGAAACACTGTCAGACTTTATTTTTGGGGGCTCCAAAATCACTGCAGATGGTGATTGCAGCCATCAAATTAAAAGATGCTTACTCCTTGGAAGGAAAGTTATGACCAACCTAGATAGTATATTCAAAAGCAGAGACATTGCTTTGCCAACAAAGATCCGTCTCGTCAAGGCTATGGTTTTTCCTGTGGTCATGTGTGGATGTGAGAGTTGGACTGTGAAGAAAGCTGAGCACCGAAGAATTGATGCTTTTGACCTGTGGTGTTGGAGAAGACTCTTGAGAGTCCCTTAGACTGCAAGGAGATCCAACCAGTCCATCCTGAAGGAGATCAGCCCTGGGTGTTCTTTGCAAGGAATGATGCTAAAACTGAAGCTCCAGTACTTGGCCACCTGATGCGAAGAGTTGACTCATTGGAAAAGACTCTGATGCTGGGAGGGATTGGGGGCAGGAGAAGGGGACGACCGAGGATGAGATGGCTGGATGGCATCACCGACTCGATGGACATGAGTCTGAATGAACTCCGGGAGATGGTGATGGACAGGGAGGCCTGGCGTGCTGTGATTCAATGGGTTGCAAAGGGTTGGACACGACTGAGCGGCTGAGCTGAGCTGAACTGTGTCACTTTGACTTTTTCTCTCTCATGACTCTTACAGGATCCTTATTTTGCCTCATGCTCTGAAATTTTGTGCTTCTGTTTCCTGGTTTGGATCCAGTTTGGATCCTTGTGCTGGGCTCTTTGGCACCTGTGGCCGCAGTTCTGGGTTTTTCTTCTTGAAATTTTAGTGTTTCGTGATCTCCCTATCTTTTCCATTCTTCACCGAGACTCTTTATCAGGCAGGTGAGACTTCTTGCACTGACACACCGATTGCTTTTACTTTTCTGAATTCTTTCCCATGTCTCTGCTTTTTTGGAGGGAGGGGTTTGGAGGGCATTTTTTTTTTTTTTTCAGTTTTACCACCAAATCTTTTGAGTGTTTTATTTTGCTTTCCTGTTTTTAATTTAGCTGAAACAGTTTTGTTGAAGTATAATTCACATACCATAAAGTTCATCCTTTTAATGTGTATAGTTAGGTGGTTTTTAGCATATTCACAGTTATGGAAACTGGTTACCACTTGTTAAACACGTCTTTCTTGCTCCTGTGCCCTCTCCAAGAACCCATGAAGCATCAACAGTCATCCCGCTTCCCCAGCCCAAGGCCCTGGTGGTCTCCAGTGTACTTTCTGTCTCTCTGTCTCTGCCTGTTAGGGACAGTTCACGTGAATGGAGCACACTGCGTTAGCCTTTTGTAACTGGCTTCTTTCACTTAGCAGGTTTTCAGTGTTCGTCCACGATGTGGCATGGGCCACTCATTTCTGCTCATTGTCAGATATTCACATTGCATGGCTGTACCACGTTTTATTTTTTCCTTCATCAGATGATGATTCATCCGTTTATCAGTTGATGTTTAGTTTATTTCTACTTTTTGGCTAGTGTGAATAAATGCTGCTTTAAATGCCAAGTTGTTTCAGTGGTGTCCAACTCTTTTGTGACCCCATGGACTGTAACCTGCCAGGCTCCTCTCTCCATGGGATTCTCCAGGCAAGGATACTGGAGTGGGTTGCCGTGCCTCCTCCAGGGTATGTTCTCTGTCCAGGGATGAAGCCGTGAAGCCTGCGTCTCCTGCGTTAGTAGGCAAGTTCCTTACCCCTGGCGCCACCTGGGAAGTGCTTTAAATAAGAGTGTACAAACTTGGCCTGGACATGTGCTTTCACTTCTGGGTGTATACCTTGGAGGGGAATTGCTGAATCATATAGTTGGCTGCTCAGCATTTTGAGGAGCTGTGACATTATTTTCCGCAGCAGCTGTACAGTTCCTGTTCCACCAGCAGCGTTAGGAGAGTTCCAGCTTCTCTGCATGCTCACCAGCGCTTGTTATTACCTGCCAGTTTGATTTTAGCTGTCCTAGTGGGTGTCTGTTTTTAATTTTTAAGAGCTTTTAAAATTTTTTCTAAGAATGGCCACAAGAGACAAGGGTGATTTCTCAGTTTCACTCGTGAAGAAATATAAATGAAAAACACGGTTCTGAGATGATTGAGCTTCCAGCTATCACTAATGCAGGGAGCCTGTTTGGATTTGAAAATAGAGGTGCCTCCCAGAAGACTGGGCAAGAAAATATATTGCCCAGTGTATTATTAACAATATGGTAAAGACTGAAAAGGACCCAACCTAGTCTTCAGTGGGAAAATGGTGAATTGAATACATCCAAACATGTTTTAAATGTACAGTGAAGTTCTGAAAAGATATGCACAAAAAGTAAGAATGGCTTTTGACAGGTGTTGAGATTATATAAGAAGGTACATACTTTTTAATGTGTTGATTTCTTATTTCAAGAAATGTTACATGTATGATTGCAAAAAAAATGCACGTTAGTGTGAAGGGAAATTGTTCTGTAATTCTCAAAATAAGTTAGATAAAGACATTTTGGGGGAAATTAATGAAAAATAAGTTCTTAGTTCTGAAATGTTTATCAGTGAAAAAAGGAGACAGTAAAGGAAAAAGTCACTTAAAAAATACCTGTTCAGTTTTAAGTATTAGAAACATTTTGAACAGTCAGTAAATTTTTTCCATCAAATTGGTAGCAATAATTCAGACCCACGTTTGTAGTTGTCCCTAAAGTATAAAATAGATGCTTGTAAAAAGAAACTTCACTGACTCTTGACCCAATTTTAATATTCCTATTTGTCTTTCCCATGTTATTTTTCATTCTTTGCTGTTTTTAAGAGTTTATGTGTATTTTTGGATTAAGTCCTTCTGGAAATAACACAGAGTGAAGTGTAGACTGGTGGTTAGTAGTAGTGAGTGAACTAAACCAGTGCCTGCTCATTGAGCTCTCACAGTGAAAAAGCACGCACAGTCAGAGCATCTTGCTGTTAATGTGTGGTTGTTCAGGTAAAGAAGGAGCTTCTGAGCGATGGAGCAAGGGCCCAGTGTCACACAGAATATCCCTGGGGGCTTAAGTACAACGTAGATAATAGACTCACATATTTCTGCGTTTGTATAATATAGTGAACTGTATGTTTATATTTTATCATAAATGTTACAGAAAAGTTTATATTATAAAAACAAATGGCTAACTGCAGCTTTTTTTCTTGCAGAATTTGAATGAATACGTTGATGCATTAATTACCTTGAAGCAAAAAATTATTAACACCGAGTGAGTATGTTTTTGTGTGTTTGGCCGAACCGCATGAACCTGACGTACAAGCTGGAGTGGGTGGTGGTGGTGGTGCCCTGGGCTGAGGGTAGACCGGGGGTTGCTCGCCCGGGGCCCGCGTGGTGCTGTCGGGGGCAGTGCAGCTCCTCGGGGCCTGGCCTGGCCTCGGGGAGGTCTCTGGTCTTACGGGTGGGCACACTTCTCTGGTGTGTGGCCGCACCATGGGACTTGCACGGTCTCAGCTCCCTGGACCACCAGGGAACTCCCAGTGCTCTCAGACCTTTACAGCAAAGCTCAGGGGCTAGGACATAATTTCTGCTAAGCTGGAAATGTTAAAAATTCTAAGAGCTTTAAAAATTCTTTAAAGCCTTCTTAGCTTTAGGACTGGATGGATTTCCTTGTGGTAGTTCATGGTCATGGTGTGAGATTGTTTTTTTAATCCTTTAAAAATCACAGGAATTTATGGGCAAAGATAGTATTTAGATCAAAGGAATTTTAAATTAAAAACTCATATATGTGCAGTGCTTTTAAGGAATTTAAGGTTCTGCATATGCGTGTGTGTGCACATATATTTAATGAATTAAATTTGTTGCAGGAAACCTAGGGAGAAGAGCGTCTTGTACATTTTGAAAAAAGCTTGAAACATAGTGTGTTTTCTAGATTCAAAAGTAACATAACTCTTTTCTTTGTTGCAGTAATTTGTTAACAGAATATCAGAAGAAATGTGATGATATCCTTTTACTGGCTTTTTCCTTTGAATTTTTAATAATGTAAACAAATGTGATAATTTTCATGGTTATCCTTTGGGAAGGGGTGTTTACAGATTCAAAGTAGGAAGTGCCTCTGATAAGCTCAGAGAGCAGCTGTCTTCTGCTCTAGACACATGCTAAATCAAGGCTGCTCCTCTCCTTGTTTCAGACTGTTTTGTTTTTGTCGTTAATGCTGATTTTCTCAGGTTTTGTAAGCTTTTTAAAGAGTCGGTCTTTTTCATTTGCACTGAGGACATCACCTATGTTCTTTAGGTTTAGGAGTAATGTGAAGCCGAGGTGATGCTGTGAGAAGATTTGGGAGTTTCTGTAAGAATTACACTGTAGGAGTATCAGAATGTTGGAAGGTTAACTTTTGTTAATTAGCTTTGTGATTTGTAGAGAGTAATAAATATTTGCCAAGTCATAGTGTACTTTTTGTATACGCTGGACAGTTCTTGGGCTCTGAGTCCCCACTTGTTCAGGAGCCATCTGGAGCAAATCGGCTTCTGTATTTTCTTGAAAGGGGGGAAATTGTGTGCCCAGTTATTCTGCCACATGCTGTGCTAATACTTAGCTAAATTAAGTCTCTCCTATGACAATAAACATACGTATTTTTAGGGATTCACTGACCAGCAGCTCAAGCTTCAGTGTTGGAGCAAATGCTCCTATTTAGGTTTTGCACTAACCTAAGACTGGTTTCAGTTTTGTTTCTGGCATTCCTAAACTCACATGTGATCATCAGTTATTGGTTTGTGTTGGTACCATCATATCTGATTTGTATCACTGGAGTAATAAAATCAAAGCGTAGCATTCCAATCTCTTTAATATCTGAAATTTTACATTTAAAACAACAGGCCTCTGAAAATCTCCTCTTGTGTTTTATTTATTGAAACTGTCCGTCTGTTTAACTATAAATCTGTGTTACTACAAGAGTGATATCTTTGGTTTTGAAAGCTGTGTGGAAACTGTAAATACCTTTAATTAGCAAAACAAGGAAATAGGCAGTTAATTTCAGTAGGAGGCAGATATGTACTCATTGTGTCCTTTCTGGAAGAAATGGTATGGACTTTCTGAGGTGATGACAGATGTCTTCTAGCAGGGAAATTATTGAGCTACTTTCCTAAACTTTATGAAATTGTAAAGATCAAAATTATTAGAATAGTTTATTAAAAATTGATAAAACTTATTCTTGAATTCCCCCTATAATGGGGTGATCTGCTTCAGCCTCAACTACAGGTAAATACAGATTTTTATTTCAATAAACACAGCTGACATTTGCTTACAGTGTATATTCATTGCACTTCCAGTATGCAGTGATTTACTCTGCAGCCTGAGGTACCAGTGCTGTCGGTTTAATACAGCATCTTATGTGACTTGATTCTGTACTCCTTTTTTTAAAAAATTAATTTATTTTTTATTGAAGGATAATTGCTTCATAGAATTTTGCTGTTTTCTGTCATGCCTCAACATGAATCAGCCATAGAGTCGGACATGACTGAGTGACTGAACTGAACTGAACTGATACGTATATCCTCTCCCTTTTGGAACTCCCTCCCTCCCCATCTGACCCCTTTAGATTGATTCAGAACCCTTGTTTGAGTTTCCTGAGGCATACAGCGAATTCCCACTGGCCATCTGTTTTACATATGGTAACGTAAGTTTCCGTGTTACTCTTTCCACACGTCTCACCCTCTCCTCCCCTCTCCCATGTCCATAAGTCTATTCTCTGTCTGGTTCTCCACTGTTGCCCTGTAAATAAATTCTTCAGTGCCGTTTTTCTAGATTCTGTATATATGTGTTAGAATACAGTATTTATCTTTCTCTTTCTGACTCACTTCACTCTGTATAATAGGTTCTAGGTTCATCCACCTCATTAGAACTGACTCAGATGTGTTCCTGTTTATGGCTGTCATATTCCATTGTGTATGTGCACCACGACCTCTTTATCCATTCATCTGTCGACGGGCATCTGGGCTGCTTCCATGTTCTAGCTATCGTCAGTAGTGCTGCAGTGAGCAATGGGATACGTGTGTTTCTTTCAGTTTTGGTTTCCGCAGGGCATATGTCTAGGAGTGGGATTGCTGGGTCATCTCGCGATATGGCCTAGTTTTTATCCTAGTTTTTTAAGGAATCTCCATACCGTCTTCCACAGTGGCTGTATCAGTTCACATTCCCACCCACAGTGCAAGCGTGTTCCCTCTTCTCCACACCCTCTTAAGCATTTATTGCTTGTATACTTTTTGATGATGGCCACTCTGACTGGTATGAGGTGATCTCTCATAGAAGTTTTGCTTTGCATGTCTCTGATAATGAGCAACCTTGAGCTTCCTTCCATGTGTTTGTTAGCCACCTGTATGTCTTCTTTGGAGAAATGTCTGTTTAGGTCTTCCCCACTCTTGATCAGCTTGCTTGCCTTCTGGTGCTGAGTTGTACGCGCTGCTTGCATATTTTGGAAGTTTTCTGCCGGTTGTTTGATTTGCTGTTATTTCCCCATCCTGAGGGTTGTCTTTTCGCCTTTGCCTTAGTTTCCTTTCTGTACTCTTTTGTGTCATTCTGACCGTCTTCTTGTTTATCAGTTTCTCTTTCTATAGGACAGAGGGTATATTTTAATTCATCAGAAATTTTTGTGAATTTTTCTTTCTTGCAAAGACTGCAGTAATTTAGGATGAATAATATATACTCCATTAGAAGTTTATATTCTAATAGAGGAGGATACAGACATGTTATGACCAATAGGCATTTCTGTATTGTGATATGAGAGTAGGGTTTTACAGGAGATGAAACTTAAAGATGAAACTGCTGTCTTTGGTAATATTTTACTGGCAGCGTGATGGGAAATGAAGTTATCAAACTGTGCAGATTGTAAAAGTGAAAGGTTTTTCAGATTTTATGTTCTGCTCGTATTTCTTTTCTCAGATCTCCCGCATCGGAGACTAATTCTTTACCATCTGAGCCACCTGTATTCATTAAACATATAGATACATAAATGTATACGATTTTAGTAAGTACGTAACTCTTATTTGCTGGAACTGTGCTCTGGACTCTGAGAAAGGCAAGGCAGGATGTGTGGGGATTCAAGGTCGTTTTCGTTAGTTGTTTATTCCTTGGTCTTTGCTTTTGTCTAGAGTTTCATATTAATCATACAGTTAATTAAGAATCTTTTAATTTAGAGAAATATATATTTCGACTTATGCTAATGCTGTAAGTTAGGAGTAGCTCAGTAAAAAGCTTTTTATCATATGCTACAGGTGGAATTTTGAATGCTGTTTTCTAGAAATTATGATCTTACCTGTATGTGTATTGAACACAGATTATCACAGTTTGAAAGGGAGTTTTATCTTCAGACCGGTACCTGGTGCCTGTAAAGTTGTCACAGTTTTCTTTAACAAGTTTTACAGCTGCAGTTTGCAAGAAGGTAAGCTGCCTGTTTTCACAGTCGATTCAGGGTAGACATTTACTGGACTAGATTTCTACACAAACTCAACAAAGTGCCACATAGAATTGACCCATTATGTAGGCTTTTTTGAGCACTCATAATAAAAGATGTACATTTTCCTTCCTGTTAAGTTGTTTAAATGAATGCTTACTGAGATCTCAAATTACGAGCTAGGGTTTGGTTTTTCAGTTACTTTTACTGACCATGTGGCTTGAGTTGAAGCTTATTGCTATCAGTTAGTGTCTCTATGAATTGGACAATTTAATGTGGTTGTTCACTGTGTATATTTTAAACAATTTAAAATGATCTTATTTAGAATTTAGTAGTGTTGTATACAACGCTACTGATTACCCTTAAAATTAGAAGGAGGCAAAGTGTGGTTATAAAACGAATCACAAAGTTGCTTGTTATTTAATTTAAATCAGTGGTAATGAGTTTATTATTGGAAAAGCCGCATCGCTTGACAGACAGTCCCAGTATTCTTATGTTCTCCAGTGGCTTGAGAGCCTGTGGTGTCTGCTTCTCAGATGGCTTTTGATGTGCTTTTATTAGAAATAGTCATGTCAAAGAAATAAAAAGTGATATGTAAATAATTTTGGTATTAAAAATACCAAAATAAATAGAATGCATTTTTAAAAAGAGATTCTTATTTTCTTTTTTGTTTTTAGTAAAAAATATTGAAACTCACCAGTAGGTATATTTAATAATTCATCATAGATACTTCTCATAATAATATTAATGCTTTGTCCATTTTTAGAGAGAATAGTACTCTGCATCACCAAGTGGAGCAGATGCTTCAAAAAATTTCTCCTCTGCAGAAATGTCAGGAAGAATTGGGATTTTTAAAAGCCGAATTGGAAGAGAAAAAGGTACCTAAAGTAATTTTCCTACACAGGTTTATCTTCAGTAAAATAAGATCTGCTTATTTACTATCATTGAGATAAGGGGACATTGTATCTCTTAACAAAGCAGAGAGAAATGATAGGACTGTTAAGTGTACTGCTATCCTTAGAGAACACTGAACTAGTTGACTGATGCATCAGTCCTTAACAGTAATTATTAGTGATCAATGTAAGGCTGTATTTATTAGTATGCTTTTTGAGAGATTTAGTAGAAGAACCTTTTAGCTGTGAATTTGTATGACTTTGTGTCCTGCATTGCTTGCTTTCTCTGTTTTTCTTTCTGCCATTGTGGTGACTCAGACGGTAAACAGTCTGCCTGCATTGTGGGAGACCTGAGTTCCATCCCTGGTTTGGTAAGATCCCCTGCAGGGGAGGGCATGGCAGCCTGCTCCAGTATTCTTGCCTGGAGAATCCTCATGGACAGAGGAGCCTGGCAGGCTGCAGTCCACAGAGTCGCAAAGAGCAGAACACAACTGAGGAACTAAGCACAGCACATAAGTGTAAAATAGCATGCAAAAGTTCAGACTTTGTTAAACTTAGGAAAAAATTAGGTTCTCTGTTTCAAAACCCAGTTGCAATAAAACAGTTTTAGGTGCTGTAAACTTATTTTTTAATATAAAATTCATGTTACTCTTACTGGAGCTCTAGAAGAGAATTCACGGCTTTTACAGATTAAAAACTCTGAACCCGGTAGTTAGGTGTTAAGCAGGAGACGAGTGGTAGCCACGCTGGTTCCTGTCTCCTTGACCTGGCAGCACTTGCGCCTCTTAGTCTTCAAGTCATGCCATGTGCCTCCTTGAGGTTTTCCTACTTTAACAGTGCTTGATTTTCCTGTTTGTTTAGAAAGTATTATATATTTATCTACATGGTGAAAGATAAACAATCGTGCTGAATTTTGTCTGCCCTTGATGACAAAGTAATGTCATCAACCACACCTGAGAGGAAGCATTAATACTGGAGTCAGAGTTGAATAATAAACCCTCAACAGTCAGTCCTGTAGTTTGGCTTTGAAAGAATTCCTCAGCTTCTGAATCCTCAGGCCCGTCACCTGTCAAAAGGGGTCAGGAAGACTGTGTCTCCGAGCTCTGGCAGTTGAAGAGCTGTGTGCACAGGAGGACTGTGGCCAGGCTCAGTGTGTTCCTTTCCCATCCCACGGTGCCGGTACCCACGGTGCCGGTACCCACGGTGCCGGTACGCGTGCCTGTGGTTGGTGTGAACACAGCTCCCTGGTTACCAGGAAGGGTAAGGATTGATATTTCTGCACAGTGGTAATAATTGCTGTGTGGTTGCTCAGTTGTATCTGACTCTTTGCAGCCCCATAGACTGTTGCCAGGTTCCTCTGTCCATGGGATTTTACAGGCAAAAATACTAGAGTGCATTGTCACTTCCTCCTCCAGGGGGTCTTCCTGACCTAGGGATTGAGCCTGCATCTCCTGCATTGGCAGGTGGATTTTTTGCCACTGAGCCACCTGGGGAAGCCCAGTGGCAATAGTAACTTACATTTATTAAGCTCAAAAATTGCTCTAGGGTTGTTGAATTCTAATTGGTTGAGACAAAAATATTAGCTAGTCAATGTTATGAAGATTTGGATTTAAAATTAGCATATTTAAAATTTTATAGCTCTGTTTGACTAGACTGTTAATCATGTTACCTCTGTTGAGAGTTTGGTTATATCTGTTAAAGTGTTCAGTGTACTTTGGTTTCCTGCCTAAACATTTATTCATTTGGTTAATTTCATACTATTAAATGATAATGATTTAGCTTATCAAGGTCAAAATCAGTTATCACTGATGGTCAGTGACTTTCACATTGGTGAATGTCAATCAATATGTAAATTTCAATATATAAAATTTCTTTTCCAGAGTTCTCTAAAGTTGTATCAGGACACTCATCAGGAATATGCTCGTGTGAAAGAAGAATGCTTAAAAACTGATGCTCAGTACGTATTTAAAAATTACTGTGAAAATAAGGTGTTCAACCTTGACGCTGTCTAATGCTTATATGAGTAGTGTTGTCTTCTCTGTCTTTGGGTTTATTCGCCATAATTAATGGGGTGATCTTGAGCTAATCTCTTAACCTTGGTTTCCGCATGTCTGGAAATTCTGCGTTGAAGGATTAATAGGATAAGATACCTTGTCATATGTTAAGGGCTTGCACAAAGAAGGAACTCCATAAAAGTTTTTATGTCTATATGTGGGTGTGTGTCTGTGTTACATTTCCACAGAGAAAACATAATTGTCATCTCCTTTTTTTGGTAAAAAACAAACAAACAAACATAATTGTCATCTCCTTTAACACATATTATGTGGAATGGGTGTCTTTGTTCCATTAAGGCAAAGGGCTCTTCCAAAATGTCAGTTAATTGTTTTGAAGTCTTAATACTATGTTCACATCATTTACAAAGCTTGTGAACTACGCATACAGTTATTTCACAGTAACTCAAGAGACTTTCTCAGAGGGTTTTCTACCTTCTCTGACTCAAAAATCTTGCCTAAAACTGAAAAAGTGTAGTTTTCTAGACACTATCTCCTATAAAATGGTGGTGTGACTGTTCCCATCAGACATGCTTCTTAAAGTAACCTCACCTGATCAAGATATCACCTGGACACATGAGCTTGGCTTAGATGAACCATGCTCATCTAAGTCCCAGGTGTGGCATGCCTGATAAACAGAATTTTAAATCCATTTTCCAAATACTGCATGAAAACAGCATACTGTTCTTTCTGTGGTTTGCTCTGCCTTCTGAACAGTTGGTGGTGTTAGTGGTTGGTATGTGATGCTTGTCATGGCTAACGTTTTGTTACATAAATCTCAGTAATTAAAAAACATGTACCACAGATTTTGAGGTTGTCATATGTTTTTTCCATTAATACTTCCCTCATCACGTTAATGTGTACAATTTTGTTCTCAGGAAGAAGAAGCTAGAAGCCAAAGTGAAGAAGCTGGAAGGTAACTGGCACCCTGTCACCCCGCTGGTGGGGGCCATCATCCTCGTGCGAGTGATTGGTGTTTGTGCTGGGCTGCAGGTCTCGGTCAGGCGGTCCAGTCCTGCTTGTGACAGCGTATCCCTGGGAGAGCACGTCCAGGGTACCCTTGGGCAGAAGTGTGAGCACCACGCTCCTCTCAGTTCCTGAACAGACGTGCAGGTCCTTGTCGTGTCCACTCAGAACACAGCCCACATGTTCTGTGTAAGAAGCAGCAGTCAGTCAAAGGACGTAATTTTGAAAGCTGAATCTTGTGGGGCCTTCTCATTTTTTTGTGATGAAATCAGTGGTTAGTAGGAAAGGATACTCCTTTTAGTACTCAGAAACTCAAAAGAGTATTTGGATGTGCATGACTCCCGTGATGGAGAGATCTCTGTGAGGCTCCCTGCATCGGCGCTTTCCGCCTTGTCCCTGACAGCCCACCTGCCCACCCCTGCCCCGGCCCACCACCACCGCGTTTGGTCAGGGCCCTGTGTCTGCGCTGAGCATGGGGGGTGTGGACCACATGGGGGTCTGCTCCGTCGTCCTGTGGCAGCCAAGAGCCCTTTCAGGAGTTGAGTTTGAGATCTTCCCTTCTGTTTCTCCCCATTCACTCTGTGGTTGTGATGTGGAGGTAGCATCAAGTAGAGACGAGGGAGCCCTGCAGACCCTCCCTGGTCCCGCCGGTGCCCCACGCTCTCAGCCAGGTGTGGGCCTGGGCTGCCCTCTTACTGCGGGCCTTCCTGACCCTGCACTGGCCCTGTTTTCACACCACTAGTGCTCTGCTTCAGAGAACGGTTTATTTTTTTTAGTTCATTTTTTTATTGAAGTATAGTTGAGGTATAGGATTGTGTTCATCTCTGCCGTACAGCATAGTGACTCACATAATATAAACATTCTTCTTTAAAAAAGCATCCTTTTTCATCTTTCCATTCCGGCTCCCACAGCAGATTGAGTTTAGTCCCTGCGCTAAAGGTCCTGTGGTAGGACCTTGCTGGTGCCCATCCTGTGTGTACTGGTCGGCATCTGCTAGCCCCACACTCCCGCTGCCTCTCTCCGTCCCCCTCGGCAACCAGGAGTCCGTCAGAACAGTTTTTTTCATTTCGAGTGTGAATTGAGAATTTGAATAGATGTTGCCGAATATGTTTCCAGTTATTAGCTTGCCTAAATTGAGCCCTGTTTTTCAGACTTAAGCTCTAAATATTTTGGTAACAACTTTTCCCCTGATTTGGTTTTTGCAAAAGCATTGTGGCAGTAAGTACAACATCACTGTGTTCCTTCCCAGATGACCTCTCGCTAGTGTGTGGGGATAAGTGTCTATTCATGGACATGTTTTAAAGGGATCCAAAGTGCCTGTGAGAGTGTATGAAGCTATTACAACAAACTTCCTTTGAATCAAAAATATATTTTCCATGTGACAAAAACATGTTTCTAGTAAGTGATAGGACATAGAAATCAGATGAAGAAATAGGTTTGTTAGAGGAATCAGGAGGGGACTGTCTCTATGGTGTTTATAGGATTTTACTTCCCATAGCAATTGTATGTGAACATATTTGGATGCAGTCAGTACTGGTCAGGTTTTTATAGTATAGTTGAACCCTTTGGTGCTTCAGAGCCAAAAACCTGAGTGAAGAATTTGCTCTTGGTCGACAGGGGAGCCACACAAACATGTTAGAAGGGCCTCTGTGATAGTTACGGGACTTGGGGTGAGTTGACTTGAGGCAGGGTAACTCAGGTACAGCAGTGTAGTAAACACCAGGAAGGCTGTCCCTCCCCCCGGATGAAGAACAGGGTATGAATGAACCACTGCTTAGCAGAGTCACACTTCTGAGTCTCTGGCGCCGGAGTGTTGCTGGTTGTTGAGGAGTGAGCACGGCAAGCCTCTCCTCTGTAGGTCTTGAGTGTCAGCCTTTTGCCTGACTGAAGGGTCTGGGTTGGCTTGTTTGGGGATTGGAAAGGTTTCTTAAGGCCTGTGACAGTTCTTCGTTTTTGTAGATAATAGTTTAATCAAAAGTGTTTCTCCCTTTATTCCTGATTCCGACAGAATACTGAAAGAACGGTAACTACAAAATCTGTTTCAAATTTGAAAAAAAATGAGAAAAGCTTTCAGTAGGTTTTTTGAGTATTTCATCAATGGTACTTATAAATTTGGTAAATTATTTTTCTCTTTTACTTCACTGTACTCTTTAAATAAAGAGGCTGCTGTCAAGCAAACTCAGGACTTCAAGCAACTAAGGAATGAAAAGAAAATACTTGAAAAGGAATTTAAGAAGACACAGGTAATGGATCACAGCAGTGCCGCCTGTGTCCAGGTCTCCTCTCCAGACCTGCTTGTGTCCTCTCTCAGTGCAGTGGGTCCCCATCATGCAGAGTCAGAGGCCCCACGGATGTGAGGGCAGCGAGGGGCGCCCCATCCAGAACAGCTGCCCTCCTCTCCACTGCTTACACTGCTTCTGTTTTGTTTTCACAGGAAAGACTCGATGAATTTTCTAAGCAGAAAAATGAAAGGGGTGAGTATTCAGTTAACGCTTACTGGCATTCTATCATGTATACTATCATGTAAGAATTGAATCGCCAGTCCATGTCTGACGCAGGATACAGCTTACTTGGGTTGGTGCATGGGGATGACCCACTGAGATGTTATGGGGAGGGAGGGGAGGGGGGTTCATGTTTGGGAACACATGTAAGAATTAAAGATTTTAAAATTTAAAAAAAAAATTAAAAAATTAATTTAAAAAAAATGCTGTTTTGACACACATTATTCTAATTGTTTTTCCCCACATTTTAGAACTGAGACATATTGGAACACAAATTTCAAGTGATTCTTACGGAAGCATCGATAAAAGTGAGTATATTACAAATGTAGTTTTAGTTTCCGTGCATTTCTTTGAGTGGTTTGGGAGGTTGCTTGTTACTCTCACCTATAATGATGGGGATTCCAGGACTTGTAATGATTTTGTTAGAAAAGACCCCTCCTGTTTCCTGTCGTGCTTAGATCTGTAACCTTGCCGTCAGATAAAGCAGTCCAGTGAATGAAGGAGTCAGTAAGCTGAGAGAGGTATAATTTCCACACTTGGCAATAAATAAGTCGAGTTTCCTCGTTAGGTTATAGTTTGCTGAGTTAACGCTCGATGTCTTAGGTGCCAGGTGTGTAGAAGTGGCTGAAGGCAGGCAGGGAGACCATGGAGTCTGAGCCCTGCCGGGTGTTTTGGCAGACAGAAGACCTGGGGAGGCTGGACGTCCCACGGAGAGGGCGGTGGGCCTCTGAGAGTAGGGTTGCCCCGCGCCCTGCTCGTCGCCTGCTGCGCCCGCCGCCACATGGTGGAGGCGTGATACGAGAAGTGGGGACCCTGGGGTTCACATCGCCACTTCCACCTGTTGTGGGACCTTTGGCCATGTGCCTCCCTTCTGTGTGTTTTCATTCTCAGTTTTGAAAAAGGTAGGAGTTTCTGCTGTGCTATCTTGTACTTTTTTGATAGAGATAAGTTCAAAATGATTAATAAGTAAATAATGGTCTTTTCATGTCATCCATCCATGTTTTTTCAAATGGAAATTATTAAAAACACATTGTTTTGTGCAGGTATCTAGGATCTCTTCAGAAGTCTCCTTTACCTTTTTTCCTTCCTTTATTTTTTTTAGTCCGCAGTTCAAGGTTTCAGGTTAGACAGACAGTTGGCGCGTTTCAGCCGCCTGGGGCCTGGTTCCGATTGTGGCCATCACTGATACTTGCTCCACGTGTCTTTGGCTCTTCCTGCTCTGAGGTGTGGAGACTTGCGTACTGGCGCTGCTGAGGAAAGCGAGCGCTGGAAAGCGCTTGGCTCTGCCAGCTGACAGCCAGCTTTTGAGTTTGGTCGTCTCAGTTTTAGGAGTCAGCCCGTTATCAGGCCTTCCTGTTTAAAACAGAACCCTCACTCCCTTCCATAGTTGCTCGCTAGCCTCATGTTCTGATTTTTCGTCAAAGAACTACTTACTAGTTTTACTAGAACTAGTAAAATCTTTTTTTTAACATATCTTCTCTGTGAGGGGAAGGATCTTGTTTATTTTCCTTTATCCAAATAAATGAAGTCTTTAGGAATCTGCTGATTATTTAGCTGTGGAGCTTGGTGGGTTTAATTCCCAATGCTTAAGTATGTCTTTAACACTTTGCTCTGTTAATGCTGGACTTCTGAAGGACATTATGAGTTGGAAAGAGCATTGGGCTGGCTTCACTGTTGAAAAGACTGCCTGAGTCCTGTGTTGGCCTGTCTCTCTCTCATATTCCTTGACTAAAGATGGCCGAAGATTAAAAAAAAAAAAAAGGATAGTTAAAACGTGCTAACAGTTACTGAGGAAGGTGTAAAGCAGATGGTGGCAATTGGTGATGAAATCCCCAGTCA
The DNA here is from genome assembly GCF_032405125.1 of Capricornis sumatraensis. NCBI lineage: Eukaryota > Metazoa > Chordata > Mammalia > Artiodactyla > Bovidae > Capricornis > Capricornis sumatraensis. Next base: position 73,899,503 of record NC_091086.1, on the reverse strand, counting down.
TAGAGAAAATGGCAGGCTTTGACTGTGGGAGCCTAGAGTCCCCAGACTGGGGGTCGTGTCGGGGCGAGGAGGAGCAGTGTGGCTGATGGGGTGGGAGGGCTGCTGCCGTCCGGCTGCACACTGTCACGGGCTGTGACCCAGACTGGCTGCAGGCTGTGGCCCAAGTTTCGTCTTCTGATGAGTTAGGACACGGGAGAACCCAGGGTGGCTGTGGGTGTCAGAAAATTGGGTTAATGGTGCTGCTTTGAAGGCTAGCTCCCCCTGTTTCCAGAGAGTGAGGTATGTGTGCGCCTTGTGGGTCCTCACCATTCTCACTCTGCTTGCCCTCCTGATGAAGGCATGTCCTGTAGGTTCATGACACGAGGACCTGCATTCATTGTCAGAGGAACAGGACTGTGGGTGGAGGCTGAAGAGACGTGCTCTGGCTGTGTGTGGTGCTCCTATCCTGAGGAAGGGCAGGGACGGGAGAGAAAGACACCAGGAGTGAGTAGGCCCCGAGGCCAGTCGTGAGCAGGGAGAAATGTCTCCAGCAGAAGTCGAGTCCTGAGAGGGCGTCTGGGGGCATAGCCGTGGGCCACCGCTGTGCCGTCTGGGTCAGTTCTCTGACACTAAAAGCACGGCTGTAGAAGTGAACCACTGAAAAGGCTGGGTTGCTGAGTGGGCAAACAGAAGGTTGCTGTGATGAGCCAAGGGGTTTGATCGTGGATATCTCTGAGTATGTGGTATACAAAGATAAGGAAATAAAAGGCGTTAGGGAACATCTGAGCTGTTGGAGTGTAGAGCCAGATGTTGTGATGGTCACCTAGGACTTCCCAGAGCGGAGAACAGAGCTACTCTTTCCAGAGAGAGTGTGATCAAGAAATGATAGGAAATTTCCCAGATCAAGACCCTGATGTGATAGTTATATTAGAAAAGCCTGTCAACTGTAGAGCATGATTTTTATGTACAGTCTCCATCCCTGACTTGTTCAGAGGAAATACATTTAAAAACAAATGACACAGAAAGATTGAATAGAGGGGGATGGATATAGAAATTGCAGTTCAAGCAAATTCTAATTTGAAAGCAGTCATATAACACAAAGGGCTTCCCTCGTATTTCAGTTGGTAAAGAATCTGCTTGCAATGCAGGGGGCCTGGGTTCGATCCCTGGGTTGGGAAGATCCCCTGGAGAAGGAAATGGCAACCCAGTCCAGTATTCTTGCCTGGAGAATCCCACGGACACAAGAGCCTGGCACCATGGGGTCGCAAGAGTTGGACACAACCTAGCAACTAAACCAACCATATAACGCAAAGAATAATTCACGCGTAGGAAAGAATTTGCCTGGATTAAAAGGAACTGTCTAGAATGGTCAGCAGTACAGTTCATCAAGAAGATACTGCTCTTGTGACCTTCAGGCATAAAACTGCATTAGGTGAAATGCTTGGATATTCTAGGGGAGAGAGCCGAACCTGACTTCACGAAAGACTTCAGTGTGTTTGTTAGAAATAGAAAGTAAAAGCAAACAGAATGGGAGATGGAATGGGAATCATGATTGCAGGATGGATGATTTGCATTAACTGGGGATTCTTTAAACTGCTTTTCAAACATACCTAAAAGCAGACTGTTTAGTAAATGAAAAGCTGCAATCTGAGATTAGGTTAGAGATATTTCAAAAGATATTAATAAAAATCTCTCCTACCTCCTTCCTGAAAAACTGCAGAACACACACAATAAACCACTCTTGGATAACAGAAAAGATAAAAGCTGAAGTAGTAAATGGTTTTGGAAGTAAACAAAAATAAGGCAGCATTTATTGAAATCTTTGAGATATTGCCAGTATTCAGTGAGTGATCCGTGGACTTAAGTGATGTTATGAGGATATGAGGATAGACACAGGGCAGCCTCGGAGGAAGGATCCCTGAGACACACCCTTGTGTGCCAAGTGGCTTCGGTCATGTCCGACTCTTTGTGACCCCATGGACTGTAGCTTACCAGGCTCGTCTGTCTATGGGATTCTCCAGGCAAGAATACTGGAGTGAGTTGCCGTGCCCTTTTTCAGGGGATCTTCCCAAGACAGGGATCGAATCCACAGTCTCTTTAAGTCTCCTGCATTCACAGGTAAATTCTTTACCTCTAGCACTACCTGGTAAGCGATGTTAGGATGCAGGAATTACAGTAAATGAAGCAAGAATTCCAGAAAATGAATGCCTTAAGAAGGTAGGAAAATACAACAGAAACCCAAGGAAAATAGAAGGAAGGAATTGATGAAGGTGGAAACATAAATGAATGAAATAGGAAACAGAGCAGTTAATTTGGGACCGTGGAAATGAAGGGCTGGCTCTCTGCAATGCTGGTGAAGCTGACCCACCTTTGGCGAAGCTGATCAAGAAAGGAAGGCAGAAAAATGTAATAGCACCAGGACTGAGGAAGCTGTCAAACTACATTTGGAGAATTTCTGAATTTACAAATTTCAGATTTTATCATGTTTATAAAATGGACTGTTTTGTAGGAAAACACACTCAGATTGACATAGAGCTGTTGTTGGAATATCCTGAACAGAGAAATAACCCGTAAGAAAGTTAAAGATAATACTATGAAAGATCTGGACGGTTCACAGGTGAGCAGGTCTTCAGTGAAAACCTGATGTCTATATTTTTGCTTTAGAGCTTAAAAACTACGGACTGCTTCCTGTCTCATTCTTTTAGACTAACCGTGTACCAAAACTAATTGTATATGTGAAGATATGCACACATATCTTTAAGACTCAGAACTGTCACTTAGCAACAAAGCTGTGAAAATACTAAAATTTTAAGAACTCACATCTATTAGTAATTTAGAATATGGACAAATTATGATGGAGGATTTATCTCAGGACTACCACAACAACTGGTTAAGAGCGCATGATAGGGTCATCTCAATTCAGCATCCATTCCTCATTAAAAAAAAAAAAGACAAGATAATAATAGAAAAAACACTTTGAACTTGAGAAAAGTGAAACGCTGAGAGTGTAGTCTTTGCATCAGAAACAAGGCAAGCCTGCTCCTCCACCCTTTCTGTGTGTGCTGGAGACCCTGAGCCATGCACCCGAGCGGACTCACAGAGCAGGAGCTGTGGTTGCTAATAAGGAAGAGACAGATTGTTGTCATTTTAAATGAGGGGACTGACTAGGTAGAGAAGGGAAAATAGCGGTGTTGGAGCTTGGGCAAGCGCTGGTGCGTACAGTGAGGACACACGGTGGGTCGTCACTAGTCTGTTGGAACAGATGGGATAAGAACAGTCTGTTCTCAGGTTGCTGCAGATCGGTCAGACGCCCAGGGAAGTACCTGAAGGCAGCCTGCCTGCCTCTGTGAAGACAGCTCTAAAACCGCCGAACATGCACACAAATGCTGTGTTCCTGGGTCCAAACAGTGGAGGCACAGAGATGGGAATTTTCCCCACACGTATGTATAAATATATACTCTTAAGACTGGATGGGGATGGCTTATCAGAAGCAATAGACTCCGTGATAATAATTTAACCCTGAGCCACAGTCATGCCAGCACAGTACTAAAACATAGTTACAAGGTTGTCGTGATTAAGGATGCGTGCCGTTGATGTGGACACTGACAAGTCAGTGGAGTAGGCAAGTCTAGAAACGCTCTCCTCAGAGAATCCTGGCGTTTGGTAAAGGAGGCGTCTATCAAAGGGTCAGGGGAAGGTGTGTGGTTCAGCCGAAAGGTTTTCACGACTAAGTCCTGAAGGTGCGACGGAGTGGGCTGTTGTCTGCTTGCTGGTATCGGATAGCTCTCGTGTCAGACTGGAAGTAGTGAAGGAGTGCTCAGTTGGAATAGGCATAGCTCTGGTTGATTGCCTCTGTAAGAACAGAGAAGGAACTTTTCTTGTTTTTTCTTTAAGGTTCCTTGTTTTCTGTTTGGGTATTTGTAACAAGCCGGGTTTTCCAAATTTGCTGGCATATTGAGTGCAACACTTTCACAGCATCATCTTTCAGGATTTGAAATAGCTCAACTGGGATTCCATCACCTCCACTATCTTTGTTCGTAGTGATGCTTTCTAAGGCCCACTTGACTTCACATTCCAGGATGTCTGGCTCTAGATGAGTGATCACACCATCGTGATTATCTGGGTCATAAAGATCTTTTTTGTACAGTTCTTCTGTGTATTCTTGCCACCTCTTCTTAATATCTTCTGCTGCTGTTAGGTCCAGACCATTTCTGTCCTTTATCAAGCCCATCTTTGCATGAAATGTTCCCTTGGTATCTCTAATTTTCTTGAAGAGATCTCTAGTCTTTCCCATTCTGTTGTTTTCCTCTGTTTCTTTGCATTGATCGCTGAAGAAGGCTTTCTTATCTCTCCTTGCTATTCTTTGGAACTCTGCATTCAGATGCTTATATCTTTCCTTTTCTCCTTTGTTTTTCGCCTCTCTTCTTTTCACAGTTATTTGTAAGGCCTCCCCAGACAGCCATTTTGCTTTTTTGCATTTCTTTTCCATGGGGATGGTCTTGATCCCTGTCTCCTGTACAGTGTCACAAACCTCCGTCCGTAGTTCATCAGACAACTATTTATCAGATCTAGTCCCTTAAATCTATTTCTCACTTCCACTATATAATCATAAGGGATTTGATTTAGGTCATACCTGAATGGTCTAGCGGTTTTCCCTACTTTCTTTAATTTAAGTCTGAATTTGATAATAAGGAGTTCATGATCTGAGCCACAGTCAGCTCCTGGTCTTGTTTTTGTTGACTGTATAGAGCTTCTCCATCTTTGGCTGTGAAGAATATAATCAGTCTGATTTCAGTGTTGACCACCTGGTGACGTCCATGTGTAGAGCCTTCTCTTGTGTTGTTGGAAGAGGGTGTTTGCTATGACCAGTGCATTTTTTTTGGCAAAACTATTAGTCTTTGCCATGCTTCATTTCGCATTCCAAGGCCAAATTTGCCTGTTACTCCAGGTGTTTCTTGACTTCCTACTTTTGCATTCCAGTCCTCTATAATGAAAAGGACATCTTTTTGGGGTGTTTCCCGCAAATTTGGAAAACTCAGCAGTGGCCACAGGACTGGAAAAGGTCAGTTTTCATTCCAATCCCAAAGAAAGGCAATGCCAAAGAATGCTCAAACTACTGCACAATTGCACTCATCTCACACGCTAGTAAAGTAATGCTCAAAATTCTCCAAGCCAGGCTTCAGCAATATGTGAACTGTGAACTTCCTGATGTTCAAGCTGGTTTTAGAAAAGGCAGAGGAACCAGAGATCAAATTGCCAACATCCGCTGGATCATGGAAAAAGCAAGAGAGTTCCAGAAAAACATCTATTTCTGCTTTATTGACTATGCCAAATCCTTTGACTGTGTGGATCACAATAAACTGTGGAAAATTCTGAAAGAGATGAGAATACCAGACCACCTGACCTGCCTCTTGAGAAATCTGTATGCAGGTCATAAAGCAACAGTTAGAACTGGACATGGAACAACGACTGGTTCCAAATAGAAAAAGGAGTATGTCAAGGCTGTATATTGTCACCCTGCTTATTTAACTTCTATGCAGAGTACATCATGAGAAATACTGGACTGGAAGAAACAAGCTGGAATCAAGATTGCTGGGAGAAATATCAATAACCTCAGATATGCAGATGACACCACCCTTATGGCAGAAAGTAAAGAGGAGTTAAAAAGCCTCTTGATGAAAGTGAAAGTGGAGAGTGAAAAAGTTGGCTTAAAGCTCAACATTCAGAAAACAAAGATCATGGCATCCGGTCCCATCACTTCATGGGAAATAGATGGGGAAATAGTGGAAACACTGTCAGACATTATTTTTGGGGGCTCCCAAAATCATGTGGTAGATGGTGACCACAGCCATGAAATTAAAAGACGCTTACTCCTAGAAGGAATATTATGATCAACCTAGATAGCATATTCAAAACCAGAGACATTACTTTGCCGACTAAGGTCCGTCTAGTCAAGGCTATGGTTTTTCCTGTGGTCATGTATGGATGTGAGAGTTGGACTGTGAAGAAGGCTGAGCGCCGAAGAATTGATGCTTTTGAACTGTGGTGTTGGAGAAGACTCTTGAGAGGCCCTTGGACTGCAAGGAGACCCAACCAGTCCATCCTAAAGGAGATCAGTCCTGGGTGTTCATTGGAAGAACTGATGCTGACCCTGAAGCTCCGGTACTTTGGCCACCTGATGCGAAGAGTTAACTCATTGGAAAAGACTCTGATGCTGGGAGGGATTGGGGGCAGGAGGAGAAGGGGACGACAGAGGATGAGATGGCTGGATGGCATCACTGACTCGATGGACGTGAGTCTGAGTGAACTCCGGGAGTTGGTGATGGACAGGGAGGCCTGGAGTGCTGCGATTCATGGGGTCGCAAGGAGTCGGACACGACTGAGCGACTGAACTGAACTGAACTGACCTCTCTTGACCCAAATTATCCAGTCACTGTGTGAGGTGCATCCATATTTAAGTTGCAGAATTTTATTATCAAGTAGTTTATCTACATTTCGATTAACCCACCCAAAAGTCTGCTTCCAAAAACCGTGACCCCCTTTGCTTAAATGACCTGACCAGGATCCCTGCTTATTCAGTTCAGTCCAGTCTTTCAGTTGTGTCTGACTCTTTGTGACCCCATGAATCACAGCACACCAGGCCTCCCTGTCCATCACCAACTCCCAGAGTTCACTCAAACTCACGTCCATCGAGTCAGTGATGCCATCCAGTCATCTCATCCTCTGTCGTCCCCTTCTCTTCCTGCCCCCAATCCCTCCCAGCATCAGAGTCTTTTCCAATGAGTCAACTCTTCGCATGAGGTGGCTGAAGTACTGGAGTTTCAGCTTTAGCATCATTCCTTCCAAAGAAATCTCAGAGCTGATCTCCTTCAGAATGAACTGGTTGGATCTCCTTGCAGTCCAAGCGACTCTCAAGAGTCTTCTCCAACACCACAGTTCAAAAGCATCAATTCTTCGGCACTTAGCTTTCTTCAGATTCCAACTCTCACATCCATCCATGACCAGTGGAAAAAACCATAGCCTTGACTAGACGGACCTTAGTTGGCAAAGTAATGTCTCTGCTTTTCAATATGCTATGTGGGCTGGTCATAACGTTCCTTCCAAGGAGTAAGTGTCTTTTAATTTGATGGCTGCAGTCACCATCTGCAGTGATTTTGGAGCCCAAAAAAATAAAGTCTGACCCTGTTTCCAGGTGGAAATGCCCAAATTTTCCAAGTTATGTATGTTTGCCTATTTGTCCTGGTCGTCTTTCTGTGGAACTCATTTATTCATTGTGGGATTCTGCTATAGATGTAGTTTGCCATTAAGTAGGGCTGTCCTGTTCCAAAATTTGTGATTCCTTGGAGATATTTTGGTTTAGAAGATTGATCTTTTTAGCGTCTCTAGAACCGGATTAAAGATTTCAGTGTTTTCAAGAAATAATTCTTTTTAATAACCTCAATGGAGCTATAACAGAATTTTGAGATGACTTGAAATTACCAAGTACTTAATAACTATTTTCAGTTAAACTTTAAGTAATGTGGCATGTCTTTTTATGTGTATTTGACACAAACTATTCATATTTATATTTTGATGAATGTTTTTTGCTTGGAACATTTTGGGAAATTTGTATTTTTACTGTTAAATTTACTTTAAAACCACAATGTGATATTCTTATGTTATATGACTTTCATTTAGTTACAGTTGTCCTTTGCCTTTCAACTTGAACCAGTGATTCTTAACCGCTTTAGGAATTCAGACCCGTTTGAAAAAAACTTTCAAAAATTCCAAAGCTCTCACTTTGCCTATATAGATGTAGATGCTTCTTTGTGCGTGTCTGCTCGTGTGGGTGACTCTCTCCCTCTCCGTATATCTATACCCACACGTTTGTCTCCTCCCATTTCCCCTTAAGGCCATTAAAGAATTTCCCAAGAGCCACAAAGCCCCTAAGATAATTACCGCCTGGTCACCTCCGGTGGCATTGCTGATGACCTCATGGAAGTGAGTGGCTACTGTTTCTTCCGCGTGGAATCTGTGGAGCAGTGGTCTCCCCTGGTCATTCTAGCTGGGCTTCCTCCCTGTGCTCCCGTCACATGTCACTGCCTGTGGAAAAGGCAGAGGCCAGAGATTTATTCCTCCTGTGCCTGTGTAATGGTGGGGAAGACCTTTCCCAACAAGCACGTTGGGTTTTCTGAGTCCTGCCATGTGTGCACCGCATCCTCCAAATAAAACCCAGGCTTGTGTTCAGCCTTCAGTCAATATGCCTTCAATTGAGTAGCCGGCTGAATTGTGTTCAGTGATTGAAGGAGGGAAAGGGGGTTTAAGTTACCTAGCTTTCTAATTCCATGATAAATCCCCATTTCCCAGGAGTGTGTTTTGGCCTTGGGCTGAGTGAGCCGAATGCCATGACTAACACTTGCCTCTCTTCCACAGGGAAGGTAAAGCTGCTTCTGAAGGAGCTCTGGCTGTGCATCAACACCACACACAGACTCCCTGGTGAGGGCGACAGATGCATCCCAGGTGAGGGGGAGGCTTCCAGAGCTTCATTTCATACGGCAGTGGCGGTGTTTACTGTGGACGTTGTACGTCTTTAGTTTTTAATTTCTTGAATCTCTCACTGAAAGAGTGAAATAAACTGAGATGGGCACTTGCAGTCATCCAGAGCTCTGCTCCTTCCAGCGTAACGTCTAGTCTCACTGAATGCTTCTGGCTTTGAATTTTGTAATAGTTGCTTCATCAGGGAACATCCACGAACACTGGAAGGACTCATAGAGGGGGAGTGTGTGTGGCTGGTGCAGGTGGAGACCGAGTTTCCCCGTTTCCCCGCCCATGTCCCCTTCCCCGGGTTCCTTTAATTGGGCTCCCTGGTGGCTCAGATGGCAAAGAATCTGTCTGCAGTGTGGGAGACCTGGGTTCAATCCCTGGGTCAGGAAGATCCCCAGGAGAAGGGATTGGCTATGCACTCCAGAATTCTTGCCTGGAGAATTCCATGGACAGAGGAGCCTGGAGGGCCCCAGTCCACAGGGTCACAAAGAACTGAACTGTGACTGAGCGACTGATGCTTCCACTGTCATTTTTTTCTGCCTTTAGTTGCCCGTGCTCTGACAGTTACTTATCTTTCCTTGTCTCCTGACCCTTTTGGAGAGTACCGATCATTGGGTAGAAAGCCTGTGGGTTGTGGCATGTTTTCTTGTATTAGAGTGAGGCTGTGTATTTTCCACAAGAGCTCCTAGTGTGTGCTGGGGAGAGAGCGTGTGGTCTGCCTTGTCCTGGGGGCTGTTAACCTTGATCTCTGTGGAAGGCGGTGTCGGCCCAGTTCCTCCTGTGAAACTGCTGTTGCTTCTTGACTCAGTGGCCCCCCTGGGGGAGGCGCGGTGACCTGGCACGTACTCTGTTTCTCTCCAGCCCCGGCCCCTGATTTTAGCTCTGCTGGTGCGTCTTGTAGGCTGCGATTACTACTTTGTCGAATAGTGGCTTTTGTAATTCCCTCGTTTCCCTGAAGGTATTAACTGCAATTCTTCTGTAAGGAAGAACTGTCATTTTTCTCCACTCACTCATTCATTCACTTTTAATTCACTTCTGTCAGTATGGTCTCAGAGACACTAGTTTTATTCTGTGCATTATAATCCAGTACTTCTAGTGTTCATCTTAGGGCTCAGGTTGCCGCAGGTGCAGTCGCTGGGACCATCTGGGCCTCTTAGGCATGTCCGTCTTTACATCTGGTTCTGCAAGCTGTGTCGGGCTCAGCTTGTGTTTTCCCCTCCCCAGCCCTGTAATCAGCCGCTGCTCCAGGGAGCCCTGAGGCCTTCTACGAAAGGTGTTTTTGTAGCTTTCATATATTTTTACAGCTTTCAAATATGACAGGCGGTTGTTTCCAGTTAATTGCCAGGACACAATATTTTTACTAACAATTAGCATTGCTGTTGCTCACCAAAATCAAAACCCAAAGAGAACTGGCATTTTATAGTAGTTTTCTGTTGTGTTACAGTGCAAAGTATTTCTGTGACATAGTCAGGTTCCTTAGAGTATTGTACAAATACTTTCATGGGGTGAAGGTGAAAGTCACTCAGTTGTTGCCAACTCTTCGTGACCCCATCGACTGTACAGTCCATGGAATTCTCCAGGGCAGAATAGTGGAGTGGGTAGCCTTTCCCTTCTCCAGGGGATCTTCCCAACCAAGGGACCGAACCCAGGTCTCCTGCATTGTAGGCAGACTTTTTACCAGGTGAGCCACAAGGGAGGCCCTACATGGAGTAGGCCTGGTGTCAGTTGATTTTAGAAGGAGAAATTTATTTCTTGTCGCCTTGTTGCAGAAGGCTGTTTCTCCCCAATACCGCTGACTTCCCAAGAGAACGAGTGTGTCATCGAGGCCTGTCACCATGGCCACAGACGGAAGCCTTGGCAGGCACACCCTGCTGCCTGTGGACAAAGGCATTTCGCCCCTCCCCCTGGCTGTCTTCTCGTTTGCTTGTTGAGGGAAGCATACTTTTGTGGAACATGTTTAGTTCTATAGGATATTCTTTAGGAAGGGATTGTTGGCTTTTAAAAATGTTTCTACTTGGATTTAATACAAGCATTTTGAACTGTTAAAATAAGTGTTTTTTTTTAAATTAATAACTGTAAATAATTTGATATTCACTTTTTTTCCCCGCAGAAAAACCTGCGCAAGAATACTGCAGATCCATAGAGTCCGGGGAAGATGGGGTGCCCCCTGCAGCAGATGGCAGCCCCGTCCGCACCTCAGCAGTGCAGACGTGCCTGGCAGAACTGTCTATGGAGATCGAGGGTGACTTCTCTGCCTGTGAGGACGTGGGCAGAGCAGCAGGTCGCGACAATGGCCTCTCTCAAGAGGACCTGAATCCTGAGGCTGCGGCTTGGAAGAGTGGGGCTCAGGGCCCGGGTTTCGACGAGGACCTCCAGGCTGCGGTTGACTTCTTCAGGCTGCCCCCGCCTCTGCTGTCCCCAGTGCCCTCCCCACCGCTGGCGTCGCCGCCTCACCTGGGCGTCTCACCCTCCCTGCTTGCACCTGTGAGTGGGTACTGTGTACTGGCCTTACCAGGTGCCCACCTTGTCCACCCTGACACGTGGGCGTGCCCCACACAGTGTCAGGGAGGAACCCAGGAGTTAGCGAGGCACGCCAGTGCCCCTGGGGTCCGCATCTTAAACCCACGCACATGCACACGTCATGGTCTTCATTTTGTGCTGGGGGTGCATTTCACTGTCTCCATCTGCAGCGTGCTTTAAGTCTCCTGTGGAGGACTGTGTCGCAGTTGTTTACTCTAACCTTTAGGTTTGGACACGTGGCGGGGATGGAGTGAGTGAGTTACACAGGTGTTTGTCGGCCTGGAGTGTTTCAGAGGCGGAAAGTCCATGTATGGCATGCCCGCCTGTTAGCTTAGGTTGCTGCATTCTCCACCTTCATGCAATGAATTCATCATCTCTGTATTTGCAGAATGGTTTATGTAATTTCTTAGGAAGTTAGTCTTTTTTTTCTCTTTCCTTTTTATTGTTTAAATTGTGAAAATGATAGGGGTCACAAAGAGTTGGACACAACTTAGCAACTTTTACTTGACAACATACTTACTAGGAGACTTGGAAAACACAGAACCAAATTACGTATAGAGGAAGTTAGGACAGAGCAGATGTGTACGCTTTTGGGCTTAAGGAAGAAAGAGATTAATGGCTCCTTTGAATCACTTCATTTAGGAACCATAATGCATGTCTGTTATGTTCTGGACATGGTGCTGGACACCGTGGGCACAGAGGTGACAGGACCTGGTCACTCTTGCTTGGGTCTTGGGTGATTGCCCATGAGGGCGCTGTGGTGGCGTCTGTGTTGCCGAGGGCTAGGCTGGGCTGGGGGCTCACCCTGGCGGGAGGCTAGCACACACCTGATAGGAGAGGCCCCCGGGTGCTGGCGTCCGGCCGCCCGTGAGGAGGTGCCAGGTGTCTCGTGCTGTTCACAGAGGTGTGGCGCTCGGGGCAAACCTGACGCGGGGAGTGTGCACCCAGACCAGGCCCAAGCCCATGTGCGTCTTAAGGGCTTGGCATTTTCTCCTGACAGCAGTGGGGAGCTGTTGATGGGTCCAGAGAAGTGGACCTAAAGGTCGGGTTCCACGTGAACGTTTCTGTTGAGTCGCGGTGGGGATGGGAAGAAAGTGGGAGACTCCGGGGAGAGGCAGGACCGTGGACTGGAGTCTTGGGATCAGCAGTGTCCTGCGTTCTTAACCCCTGAACCCAGTTGCCACTGGAGTTAACTGGTAGGTACTGGTTTGGAAAAGGTCTCCAGGCTGAGAGAGCAGCGAGCCTGGTGAGATTTGCGGTGTGGCTGTGAGAGGAGGGGCGGCCAGGGACGCTGGAGCCAGCACAGAGAAGAGGAGCCTCTCTGGGCAGGAAATGGTCCACCTTAGGGGTGGGCAGGCCTTCCCTGGGGGTGCCGGGGGTCGGGGCAGCGAGGGCTTGGGGCCGGTGGTGTCACTCCCTCAGAGTGGGCGGGAGGTGAGGGCCGCATCCTGACTGAGTGCCAGTGAGGCCGCCGGCAGAGGGAAGAGGCTGGAAGCGCCGCTGGCAGTAGAGGAAACCAGGATGGGAGGCTGCCCTGGAGCCCACGGGAGGAAGGGCTTTTGTGGTGGGAGCCTGTTTGGGTCCGGGCTGGTTACTCCTCATCCCTCTGCTGCATAGGGCTGAGGGCAGGTCGGTGGTGCACTGGCTCTCTGGGGCCGGGTGATGGAGGCAGGTCTCAGGACGAGAGGGGCGGTCGGGAGTCGCGGAGGGCTTCTGGAGCAGACATGGAGGTCACGGGCCATGGGGAAGGGGCGTAGTCCGTACACGGAGGGGAACTTGAAGGGTCCGGGGATAACTGCAGCTGGGGTGCAGCCTCGGTGAGAGGTGTGGGCAGAGGGGCTTGCAGGGCAGCCCCCAGAGCGTGGGCCAGGCTGAGGGGGCAGGAGGGGCGAGTGGAGGTAGAGAGGACAGCTGGGCGGCTGCCGGCAGTGGGTCTTCCGAGTTGAGGAGGACGGTTCAGAGTCAGGACAGAGCGAGCCCTCGGCTGCGAGTGCAGCAGCGCCTGGACACCCCTCGGGGAGCAGCAGTGCGCGTGCGTGGAGCCCTGGCGGGTTTCTCTGAGGAGAGAAGAGGAGAGCGCTGGCTCCCCGACCCCTGCCCACCCACCCGTGGGGCGCCTGGGGTGGCCTGCCTTCCTCAGAAGCTTGCGGAGCGTGTCTGTGTCCAGTGCATTGAAGCAGTAACTGTGTAGTTGGTTGAAGTGGTATTTAACTGACAGATACAATTCCTTTGTTTTTAAGGAACCCTTCTTTGGAGAGGGTGCTGACTCCAGCGATTATGACTTGGCCCCACGTAGGAACTCGGAGCCTATGGCCAAAGAAGATCCGCCTGAGGCCCAGGACCGCTGTGGCTTATCTGGAGAGAGGAAAGGAGCTGGAGCCTGGGAGGAGCAGCCCCACACCCGCAAGGCCGCCCCAGCTCTCAGCGCGGGGACCACGCTCGGCTTTGGGACCTTTGCAGCAACCCTGAGGGGGCCCGCAGCCTCATTCACCTTCGCTCAGGAGCAGCTCTGGCCCGTGTCCTCTGAGCTCGGGAGTGGGAGAGAGAAGGGTGTTGTGGACGAGCCGGGCAGGCACAGAGAGGTCGGGCAGAAGGACAGGTTGGTGCCCACAGTGTGGACACGTCCCAGAGCCCCGGGCGGTGAGCCTGCTGAGATGCTGTCCGGCGGCCTGGCTCAAGAGGAGGGCGTGGCTCGTGGTCGGTCAGACCCACGTCCCCCTGCCCTGGGCCTGCAGCCCCTCAGGGAGCCCGGGGCACCTGATGGGAAGACCCTGCTGGTCCCAGGGATCGAATCACCCAAGTTAGAGCTGGCCAGGTGGACTCTAACTGATGGAACTGCTTCAGAATCAGGGCAGCAGTCAGCCTCTGGTCATTTCCAGGGACAGCCTAGAGCCTTGGAAAAGGAAAGAGGAGCCATGCAGGGGTGCATTTTGGGCGCGCCCCCCACCCCGGGAGCCACGGGGCTCGGCCTGGGAGATGCGTGGTCTTGCTCCTTGGCTTCAGGCGCCTCCCCTCGCTGTGGCCGCCACCCATCTCCCTCGGGGCTGGAGGATGGCGGTGGTCCCGCTGTTCCCGCTGCCGTCAGCCCTGCCTGCCCTCGCGGCTCAGAGCACACCACGCCCGCTGCCAGGGTGACTGCGGTGGAGGTGCCCCCCGAACCCCCGGGGTGCTCCTCAGGAGGGGCCTGTCTTGAGAGCAGCTTCCCGACTCTGAGTCCCGTGTCAGGGGCGTCTGGTCCTTTTGGTCAGAGGAGCGGGCCGCTGGGATGCGCAGCCTTTGTGAAGGACTTAAGCGATGCCCGCTCGCTCCCGCAGCCTCTGTTCCCCCCGCGCTCGGCGTTCCCTGGAGCGGCCGGCACTGGGCTAGCTGCGGGGCAGGCGGTGAGGGTGGAGCTCGCGCTGGCTCGGACAGGTTTCAGAGCGTCGCCGGGGCCTGCGTCCAGCTTGGTCAGGAGCAGCTTTGGCTTTGGCAGGAGCGCTTCCTGGCACCACAGTGACCTCTTGTGGCGGGGCGGTGAGGCCAGGCCCCGGGCCACGTGGTCTTCGGAGGACAGTGGGTCGCCGTCCGTGTTTGCCGGCGAGGACCGCGGTCCTGCTGCGCCCCAGGCCCCCACATCCTTGCTGCCCAATCAGGTGTCGGTGATCACCAGGCAGGCACGGCCTGGTCCCGCACAGCCTGCCCGCCCGGAGCCCCTGGCGCCCCACAGTGACACCCGGGCTGGCTGGCCAGAGTGTGGAGCGCAGCATGGCAGGGAGAGGGGGTCCCCCATGCAGAGCAGCGCTCGGAGCCCTGCCTCAGGAGCCCCCGCCTCCTGGGGAAGGTTAGATTTTGATGCTCCAAGAGGTTCTTTCCCAGTAGAAAATTCCCATCATCCTACAGACTGTAAATCCTCATTCTCTTCTGAGAACATCCCAGTCCCAAACCGGGACGCTGTGACGGGCGCCACGGTGCAGGAAGAGGCGCAGAAGTGGAGTCCCGGTCTTCTGGCCACAGGCGTGGACACGGCCAGCTTGGATGTAGATAAACGTCCAGACATGGAGCTGACTCTCTCCAGAGGGTTTCCTGCTGGAAAGGCAGTCAGGTGCCCTGGGGCAGCTCTGGCGGTTTCACAGGCCCCGCCTGCCCTACAGCATGGCCTGAAGGAACACCTGCAGCTGGAGTCTGCGAGTTCTGGCCTCACGCCTCCTGAAGGCCTGGGCGCCGCTAAGACCACGTCTCCACGCACTGCTCCGTGCTGTTACAGTGGCATCCGGGAGGCGGGCGGAGGCGACACCGAGGTGGAGGAGAGCGAGGCGCCCAGCGGCAGCGAGGGAGAGACCGAGCCCGAGCTGGACCCGCACAGTGGGCCCCCCAGGTGGGGTGCGGGGGCTGCAGAGGCTGGGCCTTCTGTCGAGGTGGGCTCCCTGACCTCAGCTCTGCAGGACTTCAACATCAGCACGCTCTCTGAGATGGACAGGCTGTCCACGTCCGAGGTCGCCATGTTTCTTGAAAGCTGTCAGCTGAGAGACTATAGCTCAGCGGACTCCGTTTCAGAATGTTCTAGCAAAGGAACACTGACTAGAGGAATGAAGGATTTGAAGCACAGCAGACCATCAGGAGAAGGGCATGGAAGTCAGCTCTGTGAAGAGGAAGCGCTGGAGACCTCTGAAGAGTGGGTGGAGTCGGAGGAAGACGACTGTCCTTTGCGGGCTCAGCTCCCTCGCTGCTCCCTGGAGACGCTGTCCGAGGTGCTCACCAGGCTCGGGCAGGAGGTGCAGGCCAGCCAGGAGGACAGCGAGGCGGAGGAGGCTGCGGGGCTCCTGCTCCTCAGAGGGCCTGAGAGCGCTACGGCAGAGCACTTCCAGCAGCAACTGCCACCTCTGGACACAGCCGTCACTGCCTCGCCCACGCCAAGGGCCGGCGCGCACACTCAGGGTGGCTCTCCCGCCCGTGCTGAACCCGGCTGCGAACGCGTGCAAAGCACGCCTGAGGGCCGCATGGACGCGGTCGGGCCGGCAGGCAACAGGGAGGAGGTCCAGTCAGAACCCGCGGAGCCCTCGGTCCCCACCGCTGACCCGGGGTCGGGGCCAGAAGAGGTGAGGCTCCAGTGTCAGATCTCCACGGTGACCTCTGAGGTCATCAACGTGCTCTTCAACAAGGATCAGAACCTAGTCATTGAGAAAGGGGACAACTGGACCATCATCAACGGGGTGGCACTCATGCCGGAGCTGGGCCAGGTGATCCTGTGTGACGCCCCGGAGGACCCCCCCCTTTCCACCCATCCGGAAGAGCTGGCGGCTGGTTTCCTTTTGGTTCCTCCTGTGGAGAGGTCCCCAGAGGCTGGTTGCCCTGGCTCACCTCTTCAGGAGCCCCCGTGTGCCCACAGTGCAACTGGAACCCAGGAGGATATCTCAAGCAGCGGGCAGAGTGGTAACTTTGATAAAAGTCGTTTGCGAAACAGACCTGTTAAACCCAGCGTGAGGATCAGCTCTGAGATATATGATCAGAACTTTGAGTCGCAGACTGCTCCGTTTGATCACACTTATTATAACTCGAAACTGGAGCCACTGGGCAAAAACAAGAATCGATCAAAGGTTTCAAACAGAGATCAGTCCAACAAGCCAGTCAAGACTCTGGCATCAGGCCAAGTTGAAACCACTCAGCGTGAAGTCTCTCCGTCGTCTTCAGGGGACAGAGGTCACGGAAAACCCCAGAGAAGTCACACGCAGACCATCCTGGCCAATGCCGACACGTCCACACCTGCAGACTGCTGCGTGGACACGCTGAGCAAGATACGGCAGGAGGTGGGGCCCCCACTGCCCCCGCTGCTGGCCCCCCTGATCGCCACGCCACCGAGGACGTCCCGGCTGGCATCTCCCCTCATCTCCAGCTCCAGCCCCTCCTCGCCACTGTCCCCACTCTGCCCAACATCCCCGTCGTCTGAGCCCCTGGCGCCTCCTGTGGCGTCCCCGCTGCCGGAGGAACCAGGACCCTGCTCTCCTCCGTGTGCCTCCCCATCCCCATCGTCTGCGCCGGCCGGGGACAGGGTCTTGTCGTCTCCACTGCAGTTCTGCGCAGCAACCCCAAAGCACGCCCTCCCAGTGCCCGGCCGCCTGCCCCCACTTGCACCTGCCCATCCTGCGGTGACAGCGCCCCCAGAGAACTCTGTGAAGATCCTGGACACCATGTACCCAGAGCTGTCTGCCCGGGCCCGCACCCTCAACATCCTCAAAGGGAACATCCAGCTCACGCGTGGCCCGCCGGCCGATCGTAAAGGCCTGTCGGGCCCTGTGGGCACCATCACAGGCTTCCAAGCCATCTCTTCCAGCTCCACCGCCTTCGTGAAGGCAGGGGGTAGCTCCAGCAGCGACGGCAAGCACAAGGTGGGAGGCCTGGGGCCTCCACAGGACCTGGCTGGGAAAAGGACGCTGTCTGCCAGCGCACTGAGGAGCGCCAAGAGGCTGCGCCTGGACAGTGGGTCCCCAGAGCCAGAGCCCACCCTGGAGGGCATGGGCCGCAGCCCCCGGACAGACACCCCCCAGGCTGCAGCCCTGAGCACAGAGAAGAACAGGCATCCTCTCCCAGCCTCACATTCCCCCCCCAGCCCTGAAGAAACCACAGAGTCCCCCGAGAGAGCCATCGCGGAGGCCCTGAGAAAAATCGGGGAGGCGACCTTTGACCTGTTACCTGTCATCCGGAGTCATGTGTATGTGGGAAACATCTCCACAAAGCCGGTGATGCGAGACCAGGAGAAGGACGTTGTCTACGAGTTCAGCACCACAAAAAAGGTATGCGGCTCTGCTCGGAGAGCGCTGGGATTGCCCGTCTCCCGACAGAGGCTGCCTCCCGCCAGCAAGGGAGGCCCTGAACAGAAGGTCCCGTCCCCTGACACAGGCTGCCTCCTGCCAGCGAGGGGGCCCCTGAATAGAAGGTTATTGTCCGGGTTGGACAGTCACCCCTGTAAGCATCAGGACCTGTGCTCTATTTCTAGCCAGCAGTTTGTACATCTGAGAAGTGGTCAGACATTGGAGACTTGGTAGTCTATTCACTAGATGAGTTAAAATTTTAAAGGGAAAAAAAGGTGCCTGTCACGACTTAAAAGTGCACAGTTCCCATTGGTTCTGACATGTTTAAAGGCTCAAAATGGTTTGCTTCAGAGCATCAGTTGCTTTGTAATAGAGCCTTTTTGTCAGTGGTGTTACATACACATTTGAGAATTTTGAGAGAAAGTGTGTGGGTCCCTCTCTCTCCCCCCACACCTAATGCAGGTCACCAGTCAAATAGGAACACACGCTTAGTTTCAAGAGGAGGTGGGGAGAGAAGTGTGTAGGTTTGGATGTGGGGTTTCTTAGGAGTTTCCTAGGTTATTATCTCTTCCATGTTCATGTTGATGGTGGGTGGGTGACGTCTAGTGTCCCTGGATTAACAGTATTGGTATCTGTATATGCCTGGAATCACAGTGGCATACATGCTGTTCATTTCAGAAAGCATAAAGAGCAATACAGGTAACTTTGGAAGGATATGTATTTTCACTTGATTGAATGTATCAGGTTATTTAGTACCCCTTTACCTGAGTAAGGAAACTGTTACCCAATATTCTAAGATCTCCCTGCAATGTGGGAGACCTGGGTTCGATCCCTGGGTTGGAAAGATCCCCTGGAGAAGGGAAAGTCTACCCACTCCAGTATTCTGGCCTGGAGGATTCTATGGACTGTATAGTCCATGGGGTCACAGAGTTGGACACGACTGAGCGACGTTCACTTGCACAAACGGGATAAACGTGTAGAGTGTATTGCAGTTGAGAAGACAAGGGTGGCAGTAGAATCAGAGTGGGTTCCATACACAGAGATTAATTTAGTAAAAGCCAAAAAGTAGCAGCTTGTTGGAGTGGCAGTAGTGACGGGCATCAGGAGTTGGACCAGCTGTGGGCCCCACGCCATGCTGACCTCTGCCGAACCGCCCGTCTGCCCGCTGGGGGCCCCCTTCTCCGCAGAGCCTCCTGGCTGCCGGGGTCCAGCCCCGGTGGATCCAGGGAATTCGAAGGGTGGACGGCGTTGGCGTGGAAAGACTTGTTTATTTATTAATATAAGATTAGATTAAGAAACTGTAGTGCAGTAGGAAGATTAAGTGGAGAAAGAGGGCTGAATAGCTTGGTTTACGCGGAAGACCAATAAAATTCCAGACAAGGAATTTGCACCATCTACGTTGGGCCACCGGTGCCTGCTTGAATATCTAAGGGTGCCTCGCCTTAAGCTCCCTTTCTCGCGGATCTTAATAACCAGGGCACATAAGTAGACCTGGCGAGCCTCCGCGTCCCAGATGGAAATTCAGCCTGAAATTAAAGTAAAGAGCAGAGGGAAGAAAAGGGAGAGAAAAAGAGAGAGAGACACGGGGGAGCCAGATTCTCAAGAAACCAGGCCGAGACCAGTCCGAGAAACTGGTCTGAGAATCTGGTCCGAGAATCTGGTCCCGTCCTTTATTGTTCAGAAGGCCTTTTATACTTTTAATAAAACATGGAGATCAATGGGTAACACAAAGTTATGCAGCGTTAGCAGTCCAGACTCTTATCAAAACCAGGCTTTTCTCTCTGCATACCTAATTGTATACACAAGTCTTAGGTAATTTACATCATCTTCCAACCAAAAGGGCCAATTAACATTTTACAGCCTTTTTTCTGATAAGGGTTTGTCAACCACAAGACTTATTTGTGTTGATCTTCCCAAGGTCTGGTGCCACTCTCAGAAAGCACTAAATAAAGTTACATTCTTACACAGCAAGGATACAGCAACTTATAACAAGTAGAGGGAGTACAGTGATTTACAGCAAAAGAGAAGCAATTAACTCAAAAGTCTAGTGTTGCTCACATCAAAACTACTATGTATCTTTTTCTACATCCTGCTTACATTAACATCCTTCCAGGTGCCTAAAAGATAAAGAATATGGAGGTCTGGCAGCAATCCTTGAGTCAACAGTGAAAACCCTCTACCAATATAATTTTTAACTCTTTAGAAAAGGCTCTGTATCTTTAAGATGATTTTAAGCTTTGTGCCTCCCGCGGTTGGGGGGCTGTAAGCAATTCACAAGCTGTAAGAGGTCTGGGGAACCTGTTAGGCAGGCTAGTGAGCTATCAGAGGGGTTTAACTGAAACATCCCTTTCAAATGCAGAAGACTAAAACCCTGAATTGACTTTTTCCCAGAGAATATCAGAAAAGTGGAAAAGCAGAGCACAAAAGCCGGCAGATTTTTGTTGGGGTGCATGCTTAGGAATTTCCAGAGGGGTCCCTGAAGTCTGAGCACGCCTTGCGTATGTCAGCTTCCTTCCTCATGACCTTGTCACGGGCGGGATTCCTCACACTGGCTCCCGGCACCTGGCTTCCCTGCTGAGGGCTTACTTACCACAGTGGTAGCTGGCCTCTGTCCGAGACAGTACCCCTTTTATTTTTCCAGCTTTCCCAAAGACTTGATTTTGTAACTTGTAGCTGTTCTGTAGTAGGCTAACGATAAATATCAACGTACATCGTCTTTGTTTTTTTCCCCCCAATTCAGCATTTAGCAGAGAGCTTGCTTCACTCTATCCTCTCAGAGCTGAAAAGTCAGAAGATGTCCGTGGAGCACAGCTACATCCACGCGCTCTGCAGGGTGTATGTTGGGGTCTGCCGGCAGCTGGGAGACCTGGAGAGGGCGCGCCTCTTCTGCTACGGCCTGCTCAAGGAAGGTACGCGGGGGTGGTGGCGGTCTGGCCTCGGAAGCAGGGGCTTGCTCTTTGGCCTGCTTACACGTGCCTCTGGACCTCCAGAGGAGTTCTTGCTGCGTGTCTTCTGTGCATCTCCCTGGTTTGCAGTGGAGGAGTTGCATGACTGAAGCTTACCGAGGTCAGCACGCGCATCCCTGCTGTGTGTGGGAGGGCCTCTCCCCACTGCATCTTGGTGTTGCTGCTTGTGGAGCTGCCTTGGAGTCGGGCGTGGTTGGCACAGCAGGGAGTCATTGTGACGCAGCAGCTGCTCTGCTGTGCCCCTGGCTGGGAAGAGCAGAAACTGGTGGAGTCACGGGCTCACGAGCGGTTTCAGGGAGACGTGGGGAGCAGTGCTGCCCTTCAAGTCTTTCCTTTGAGTGCTGTGCCTTCAGTCTGCTAATGGGGAGCAGGCCTCATTCTTTACATCAGGTTGTCAGGGAAACGTTGAAATAGCAACGTGATACGCAAATGCAACTGAGTGTCGTATCAGAGTCTAATCTTGATTGCAGAGGCTGATAACCTTGTGTCACCATAATGGCTATGGGGTTTTTGAATCTGGATGAACCTACCACGTGTAGACTTGTGCGTGAAGCTGCTGTGTTGGTTGCCCACTTTGTTTTTCTTTATTTTTTCAGTCACTGTCTTATTAGCAAATAGTTACAGGGTGTACATAAGCGTGAAGGCTTCGATGGTAACCCGACCCAGGTACAGCCCTGCAGTGATGTACACCTGGCCGTGACCTCACAGGAGCACCCAGCAGGTTTACCGCAGTGGAGGGCGGCGGGGAGGCGAGCCCCGCGGGGCGGCCAGGCCCGCCTGGGTCTCTGTCTTTCCCTCAGACACGCCCAGTACCCTCTCCTGTGCAGATCTTTGTAACTGTGTCTCTCTCGGGGAGCGTCTCTCTCCACTTGGTGCTGGTCAGACAGCTCCCTTTCCCTTTGCCCTCTCTTCTCCGCTAGATCCCGTCAGAGTACCAGTTTTGTTTCTCTTGTTCCTGTTACATCCTCTCCCTGGAAAAATGCATTGTGTAGTCCCACTAAGTGTCCATTGAATGAATGAGAGGTACAGTGGAAGGTGGCTTCGAGCGAGTCTTAGGCCTGGGATGCTTTCCTTGTCAAAGTGACTTTTGAGCTTTGATGTGAAGACAGAAGCGAGGGAGAGAATTCCAGGGGAAGGGAACAGCCTGTGATTTCCTGGGACAGGAGGAAGTGTGACCAGATAAGCAGTTTCCCAAGTAACAGATCAAAGTAGCCCAGAGAGTGTATGCTTTGGGTTACTCTCCTTCTAAACACATCGCAGCCTTAGATAAAATAGAACAGAGAAAATGAAAAAGATATGGCTTCATGCCAAACAGGATACAAATATTTGTGTTGACTGGTATAACCACTTGAAAACACTTAGTTTCTTATAAAATTAAACATTAATTTATCATCATCATTGTTCAGTTGCTAGGTCCTGTCTGACACTCTGGGACCCCATGGGCTTCAGCGCACCAGGCCTCCCTGTCCTTGACTGTTGCCCGGAGTTTGCTCAAATTCATATTCATTGAGTTGGTGATGCTGTCTAATCATGCCATCCTCTGTCGTCCCCTTCTCCTTCTGCCTTCAGTCTTTCCCAGCATCAGGGGCTTCTCCAGTGAGTCAGTTTTTCCCATCAGGGGGCCAAAGAATTGGAGCTTCAGCTTCAGCATCAGTCCTTCCATCGAATATTCAGGGCTGATCTTTAGGATTTACTGGCTGGATCTCCTTGCGGTCCAAGGGACTCTCAAGAGTCTTCTCCCGCACCACAGTTTGAAAGCATCAATTCTTTGGTGCTCAGCCTTCTTTATGGTCCAGCTCTCACATCCGTACGTGACCACTGGAAAAAATGTAGCTTTGACTGTACTGACCTTTGTTGGCCAAGTGATGTTTCTCTTTTTAATACAGTCTAGGTTTGTTATAGCTTTCCTTCCAAGGAGCAGGCGTCTTTTAGTTTCATAGCTGCAGTCACCATCTGCAGTGATTTTGGAGCCCAAGAAAATAAAGTCTGTCACTGTTTCCACTTTTTCACCATCTATTTGCTATCAGTGATGGGACCAGATGCCACAATGTTAGTTTTTTGAATGTTGAGTTTTAAGCCAACTTTTTCACTCTCCTCTTTCACCCTCATCAAGAGGCTCTTCACTTCCTCTTTACTTTCTGCCATTAAAGTGGTATCATATGCATATCTGAGGTTGTTAGTATTTCTCCTGGCAGTGTTGATTCCATACTGTGATTAATCCAGATGGGCATTCTGCATGATGTACTCTGCATAGAGGTTAAATAATCATGGTGACACTATACAGCCTTCTCCTGCCCCTTTCCCAATTGTGAACCAGTCCATTGTTCCATGTAAGGTTCTAATTGTTGCTTCTTGACCCACATAACATATTTTTCAGGAGGCAGATAAGGTGGTCTGATATTCCCATCTCTTTAAGAATTTTCCAGTTTGTTGCAATCCACATAGTCAAAGGCTTTAGTGTAGTCAGTGAAGCAGAAGTAGATGTTTTTCCAGAATTCAGTTTGTCTAGAATCCTGTGAACGTAGACAGTTCGATTTATGTTTCCCCTGCCTTTTCCCAGCCCAGCTTGTACCTCCGGAAGTCCACCATTCAGTTCACTTCAGTTCAGTCACTCAGTCATGTCTGACTCTTTCCCACCTAATGGGCTGCAGCACACCAGGCCTCCCTGTCCATCAAGAACTCTCAAGCTTGCTCAGACTCATGTCCATCCAGTCCATGATTCCATCCAGCCATCTCATCCTCTGTTGTCCCTGTCTCCTCCTGCCTTCAGTCTTTCTCAGCATCAGAGTCTTTTCCAATGAGTCAGTTCTTTGCATCAGGTGGCTAAATTATTGGAGTTTCAGCTTCAGCATCAATCCTTCCAGTGAATATTCAGGACTGATTTTCTTTCGGATTGACTTGTTTAGACTGGTGGTAAAGCCTAGCTTGAAGGATTTTGAGAGTAATCTTGCTAGCCTGCTAAATGAGCACAGTTGTATGGTAGTTTGACCACTGTTTGGCATTGCCCTTCTTTGGGATTGGAATGAAAGCTGACCTTTTCTAGTCCTGTAGCCACTGCTGAGTTTTCCAAATTGGCTGACGTATCGAGTGCAGCACATCACTTTTTAGGATTTGAAATAGTTCAGCTGGAACTCCATCACCTCCGCTAGCTTTGTTAGTAGTAATGCTTCCTAAGGCCCACTTGACTTCATGCTCTCGGATGTCTGGTTCTAGGTTAGTGACCACGCCATCGTGGTCATCCAGGTCATTAAGATCTTTTTGTAGAGTTCCTCTGTGTATTCTGTCCATCTTGTCTTAATCTCTTTTGCTTCTGTGAGGTCCTTACCATTTGTGTTCTTTATCGGGCCCATCCTTGCATGAAATGTTGGTATCTCTAATTTTCTTGAAGAGATCTCTAGTCTCTCCCATTCTGTTGTTTTCCTCTGCTTCTTTGCATTGTTCGTTAAAGGTGACCTCTTTATCTCTCCTTGCTATTCTCTGGAACTCTATATTCAGTTGAGTATATTTTCCCCTTATCTCCTTTGCCTTTCTTTTCTCTTTACTTAGCTGTTTGTAAAGCTTCCTCAGGCAACCCCTTTGCCTTCTTGCATTTCTTTCTTTTTCTTTGGGATGGTTTTGGTCACCGCCTCCTGTACAGTGTTACAGATCGCCTTCTGTAGTTCTTCAGGCACTCTTTGTCTACCAGATCTAATCTCTTGCATCTATTTGTCACCTCTACTATATAATCATAAGGGATTTGATTTAGATCATACCTGAATGACCTGCTGGTTTTCCCTGCTGTTGTCATTTTGAGCCTGAATTTTGCAATAGAGAGCTGATGATCTGAGCCACAGTCATCTTCAGGTCTTGTTTTTGCTGACCATATAGAGTTTCTCCATCTTCGGCTGCAATATAATCAATCTGATTTCGGTGTCGACCATCTGGTGATGTCCATGTGTAGAGTCACCTCTTATGTTGTTGGAAGAGGGTGTTTGCTCTGACCAGTGCTTTCTCTCAGCAGAACTCTGTCAGCCTTTGCACTCCTTCATCTTGTACTCCAAGGCCAAACTTCCCTGTTACTACAGGTGTCTCTTGACTTCCTACTTTTTCATTCCAGTCCCCTGTGATGGAAAGGGCATCTTCTTGGGTGTTAGTCTAGAAGGTCTTGTAGGTCATCATAGAACCGTTCAACTTCAGTTTCTTTGGCATTAGTGGTTGGGGCATAGACTTGGATTACTACGATGTTGAATGGTTTGCCTTAGAAATGAACTGAGATCGTTCTGCAGTTTTTGAGATTGCACCTAAGTACTGCATTTCGGATTCTTGTTGACTCTGAGAGCTACTCCATTTCTTCTAAGGGATTCTTGCCCGCAGTAGTAGATATAATGGTCATCTGAGTTGAATTTGCCCATTCTGGTACATTTTTGTTCACTGATTCCTAAGATGTCCATGTTCAGTTTTGGCATCTCCTGTTGAACATGTCCAATTTACTTTGATTCATGGACCTAACACTCCACGTTCCTATGCAGTGTCGTTCCTTTACAGCATCGAACTTTCCTTTCACCACCAGACACTTCTGCAGCTGAGCACTGTTTCTGCTGGCCCAGCCTCTTCATCCTTTCTGGAGCTATCAGTAATTGCCCTTCACTTTCCCCCAGTAGCAAATCGGACACCTTCCGACCTGGGGGACTCATCTTCCAGTGTCATATCTTTGTGTGTTTTCATACTGGTTATGGGACTCTCATGGTAAGAATCTGATGGGTTGCCCTTCCTTTCTCCAGTGGACCGTGGTTTGTCTGTAGTCTACGCTATGACCCATCCATCTTGGTAGCCCTGCAGCTTCGCCACAACGAGGCTGTGATCCATCAAGGGGACGGACTGAAAGGACACTCGTCTAGTAGCAGGGTTCTGAGTGTGGACTCTTGAGACAGGGCGTCTGCCTTCTCTGCTTGCTTTAGAGTTCATTGCTCTTCTCTACAGTGGCGTATACTCATGCTGGGTTGCAAATTTGATTAAAGAAACTTTGCCGAAGGGAAAAGTTGGCTGGAGGCTGGGGGAGAGGACTGGAGGGTTAGGTGGGAGGGACAGAGTGGATTTGAGGCAGCTGAGGCTCCGGCCTCACGGGGCTGCCTCTTCTTCAGGTGTAGGCGGCCTTGCTGTGCGCGGGGGGGTGGGGGTGGGGGGGGTGGGGGAGGCATTGTTTAAATATGTTCTCGCTTCGTAATTTACTCACTTAATCAGACACGAAGGTTTATTGTCTTGTTTTCTTTCTCATAGATTTTCCAGAGTCTGAGAAATTGACTTTGTTCATTGCAAACATGTGGCATGATGTATTTATCTCTCAGTCGGTGATTAATAAGGCGATGCAGCTGGTAGCCAGGCAGCGCGCCAAGGGAGAAGTTCTGAACTGTTTGCGCGCCTTCCTTAATTGGGAGAAGGTGAGGTTTCTCTTTATTTTGTGCAATACTGCACACATAGACCTTATATAAATGTTTTATTTGGTTTTGTGTTCGTGAGCATTTTAGAGTTACTATTCTTCATATTAGATCCTTCAGAATACCATTCTAGTCCAAGCTTGTGCGTTTTGTTCATTAAGTGTGTCCATTGAGCTGAGTTTATCTTGGGTACTAATTTGCCGCTGGTGAGATCCATACCCATGCTTACATATGTAAGGGCCCCGAGAAGATGCAAGCCTCTGCTTCTACACGTGGTACTTAGGTGAGAAAATTGAGATCCCAACTCCTTCCTTTGATGATTTTTCTGAATGTTAATCTGTTCTTCTTCCCAGTTGATGAAATTTGTAGTTTTTTGGAGTGTTGTGTGCTTTCTTTTATTACTTTATTTTCTTTAGTGACTGATGTGCTAATATAAAATGTGGATTGGTGTTCTTTTCATAGATTTTCTCTAATGAGAATTGCTGGGTGCTGAATTGATAGTGATAAACTATAAGACGAGATATTGAAGAGGCACTGAAGTCAGTGACAGGTTGATTTTCACTTTGTTCTGCCCTTTTTTAGGACTGTATTACTGTCCTTTTTAAAAAAAATACTGGCTTGTGCCTGTGGACAGTGTTTCTGTGCCATCGTGCTTTCCTTTTTAGTTCTTTCTGGTGTTACTGTCAACTAGACTTTAATTTTCTTAAGAAAGGGGAAGGGCTTGGTGGGTGGAAAGTTAGGGGAGTATTACACAGTGGGTCTGCAGCCAGCCCTCCATCAGTCCACCTCCGCAGTCTGGAGTGTGTTGTGTGAGGCCCCATCTGACTGCACTCCATTGGCCGAGAGCAGAGCCCTCCCACGTCCGGCATGCGTCCCGCCCTCTGTGGTTACCTGCCAGCCGGCCGGGCGCCCTCCCCTGCTGAGTCCTCCCGCTTGTGCACTGGGGGTCTCCTCCTCCAGCCCGTTCAGGTTGAAGCTAGATAGGATAGGGTAGTAAAAGCCATGATTAACAAAGAAGGGAGAATTTTAATAAGTGTATTTTTTCTGTATCATATCAAATAAAAATATAAACTCAAAGCTATTTAAAAAAAGAGAGAAATACCTGGGGGGGGAAATACTGTTATAGTCTGAGGTGTCCATATTCTGTCTTACAGAACTCAACAGATGTGATACTCAAAAAATAAGTAAAGAGATAGCAGAAATCAACAACACGAAAAGTAAACTTGAATGAAGGCTATTTTTTCATATCTATGACGTTTGCAAAAGCAGTCATAAATTTGGCCACACAAGAACTTTAATTTTTAAAAAGTAAATATTTTACACTCAAAATTGTCTGGTAATGATTTAGTAAAATTAGACATAAATAATTTAAAAATTATATAAAAATTCCCCAGAGATTGAGATGCACAGTCTCTGGACAGTCTGTGAACAAATAGAAACTCAAAGTAAAATCGCAGTATCTGGAATCCTTCATTATCAGAGACCTCTCATTTTTGGAAGACTCACACTCATTGCGATAGTTTAAATGTCTTCAATATTAAACACAGGAACAAAGTTCTTTGATAACCCTCTTGAAAATTAAAAATTTGAGAAGGAATCTAGGAAAGAAAAAATGTGATTTAAAAAGTAACAGTAATAAAGTTGAGAATGAAAAAAAAACACTGCCTTTAAAAAAATGCTGATAAAACAGATAACTCAGTTCAAATGACTATAAAAAGAGAAAAGCAAAAAATATTCAAGATTTCAGGATGAGAGGAGATGTGAGTAGAGACAGAGGGTGAAAAATGAGAAGACTGCCACCTGCAGCGTCACAGAGGCAGCTCTGGACCCGGGCGGCCTCTTAGCAGTACACACACACCACAGTTGGCTTCAGTCGAACACTGCAGTAAGCCAGTTTTCAGTTACAAAAGGCTGAAAAGATAATTGGAAACTTAGTATACAAGAAGGGTGTATAGATGTCACCCGAACATTAAATCTTATCTTTAAAGAACCAATTAATTCCAGTCTTTTTCAGGCATCAGAGATTGAAAGCTCCTTGTTCAGTTTAAATCACAAAACCCAATAAAAAAAAAAAACTGAAGAAAGAGAAGAACATCATAAATCCACTGCTGGTATGAACCCAAGGGAATTCAAGTTTATGTCCACAAAAAGGCTTCTACAGAAATGTCCAAAGCAGCGTTATTATCTGTAGCCTAAAGCTGTAAATGAGCCACATGTCTTCAGTAGGTGAAAGGACAAACCATGGTATATCCAAACCGTGGTATGACCAGGTCCCTGCTCAGCAGTGAAAAGGCATGCTGAAACTACCTCTACACTCAAGAACGTGGAAAGACACCCAGACAGCGCTCAGCTGTAAAAGGAGGCAGACGAAAGACTCTAGTACAGTCTTGTTCAGTTTTTTGAATTGCTGGAAAAAGCAGGTTGATACATACGGTCAGAAAGATGGCTGAATGAGTTCATTAAAGAATTTTTAAATATTAAAAACTTTTTTTTATTTGTAACTTTAATACTCTGGTTTGAGTTAATGACACTTTGCATTCCTATGTGGATTACGGAGTCTTTTCTAGCCTGGTTGGCTTCTGCATTGTGCCTGGAGCTTTTTATCTGGCCTCTCTGACACTATTGTATAATTATTTAGGGACAGGTACTACGCCTAGATAAACACAGTTCCCTC
Source organism: Capricornis sumatraensis (assembly GCF_032405125.1). Lineage (NCBI taxonomy): Eukaryota > Metazoa > Chordata > Mammalia > Artiodactyla > Bovidae > Capricornis > Capricornis sumatraensis. Next base: position 73,870,642 of record NC_091086.1, on the reverse strand, counting down.
TTCAAAATCCAGCTTTCAAAGGGTGTCTTTTAAAGTGACATGATGATTCATCTGATGCTCGTTATGTGCCTTAAGATCACCCACAGAAGATGCGTTACATTCGAAATTCTAAATTCCCTTTTTTTTCCCTTTATTTGCTAGAATGCGCCTGTAGATGTTGGCTTCATGGTTTCTAAGCTGCTTTTGACCATACAGTTATGTCCAAAAACAGAATTTCAGCCCAGTGCAAGGTTTGGGGAAGACCTGAGTGATAGCACTTGGGAGCACGTATGTGCCATCGATCTGCTCTGCTGCCATCAGAAGTGGGTTTGGACACACGACAACATTATCAGGTATGGCTGCTCTCCTGACTCAGGCTGGGTATTTGAATTGTCAGTAGTCCGTTCAGCGATTGCCAAATTGTGGTTTGAACCATTTTTCCTTTTAAGGCAGCTGAACTGTTTAGAAGGCACATTTTGATTTGGATAAGAGTTAATAAAACTGCTTGTAAAATGCCAGTGTTGCTGTGACATCCCCTCACTTTATTTTTTTATGGTACCTTTCACTACTTTTCATTGTATTCTCTCATTACTGTCTCTTTCCCAATGGGAAATGGATCTGATGAGTGGGGGGCCTTTGGTTCCCTGGCCTCCCTGGCACGTGGAGACCTGTGCCTACTCAAGTGAGGCGCTCCGCGAGCACGTGTAGATGGAATGCCGTGATCACTGTCATAACGTTCAGGTGCTATGGAAAGGCCATAGGAGCAGGGCTGTTCAGGATTCTGCACTGGCGCCTCTTCTCACTGGAGTTGCAGGAGAGAACGGAGTCTGATATGCTCAGGCATCTGTTTTGTGTAATGAGCTAACTTTTCTCTGTGCATCAAATATGCAGCATCTTTGGAGAATGGAAAAATAGTCAAGTATTTATAATTGTTCCGTGGTTAAATATAACCTTAATTTTCTTACAACTCTGACTGAGAGAGGCTGGTTTAAAGGGGCTTATGACATTGAAAAGGAGTCCCCAAAGGATTGATAGTATGTATCTTGATATCCTGTGGAAATTTGTTTTCTCCTAACACTGGGAAAAGATGCCACATCTAAATGTGAAGCAACAGATCACTGAATTCTGGGGCGTCTGTGTGATGAGGCCCAGCCATTTTAGAATTAAGAGCCGTGCTGCATAGATCTGTATGTGTTGAGACGAAAGTGTTTCGTAGCCTGTTACTAAGAAAGTGCCAGGGCCATCTGTTCTGTCCTGTGTAATGGCGAGCGAGTGGCTACCCTGGGTCCCCTCTTCCTAGGAGCTGGGGGCAGGGCCCTTCTCCCAGTGAAAGGTGAGGCCACTGTGGACGGTGCCAGGGAGAGCTGCTTTGTCCAGGCTCCCCCCTGGTGGAGTGGACAGAGTGGTGAAAGGCAGGATCCCTGCCTGAGCGACTTGTGACCCTGATCCCTGAGCTCTGTGGTCACTGTGTGTTTCTTACATAAATGCAGGTGTAGACGTGTGTGGAAGGAAAAGCCCCAAATTAAAAGAACGATAGTTACCTGACAGTGTGTTATTTGGGGTGCTTTTAATTTACATTTTCCTTTCGTTTGTCTGTATTCAACTTTTCTAATGTGAAAAACACTATGTAAGAAGTTAATACATTTTTGAAAAGAGAAAGCAAAGAGGAATTGCCACTGTTCAGTAGAAAGCTCCTTTAATCCCTGTGAAGTGTGGTTCATTTTCTCTGGTTTAGTTCTTTTTTATGAAGTACAGACTGTCCTTGCTCCTCCCCAGGAAATGAGGCTTCTAGAACATAGGTGCTCCTGATGTCTAGATGGTCCACATGAAAATCCAGACTCTGCTGCTTCCAGTTCTGCAGCTTGGGGATGATACTGGGTACTTTGCCTTGTGAAAAGGGTCTAAACAGAATAAAGATGCCAGCACGGGTGTTTGCAGCTTTTTTAAAGCCACTGTGAGCACTGAGATCCTGAATAGTTGGAAAGTCTGAGTTTTCAGAGTCTGTTCTATTGTTAGCCAAAAATGCTACATCTTTAGAAGTTCCTCTTCTTCACTGGTTGTCACTTATACACCATTTTTAGATAGGTTCTTAATATTTGAGCCATGGTGGGCATGCATACTTTCATACACATACATACGTGTCTATATTTGTTGTTATCTTGCAGCAAGGAGCTGTGGCCTGTAATGGATAGGTGGATAAAGTACAGAAAAGGGCATCCGAACATCGCCTACACTCCTGATATCATCGTAGCGTCAGTTCTGAGGCTCATCGGTGAGTTGTCTCTTGTACTGAATTTGTTCTTGTTATTGATGCTGTCTTGGTGGGAAAGTGACTGTGGAATAATGGTAACTGTTGACTGAAACTTCACTATGACTGGCTCTACAGCCATTAGCGTAGGTGCTTTTGCACTAATTTTCATTACTCATACTCTTTATAAGTTAACATTTTATTCATCTTTGTCAGAGAGTCAAGATTTTTCTTGTTAGTACATTTTATTTATAATCAAAGTCTTGATTCCCAGATACTAATTTTAATATACAGACAGATATACACATATACATGCCAGGATACAAAAATTGCTATAAGTTATAGTCTAATTTGATTTATAAAATAAGTTTATCTTCCCTACTTTCACCCTTTTTTTTTTTTGGTACTTGCTTAGTAAGGATAATGATATACTTCCATAATTGGAACTAGTTTTATTTTGTTTCTACAATTCTAAGCTGAATATACAGAAATTAAAATCACTGCTTAAAAATATTTTAAATGAAACGGATTGTTTTTAGTCTCAGGTCTGAAGAGGACCTCGGTGACCCTTTAGTTCTGCTGCTCCGTTTGCTCCTTACAAGTCTTTACTTTTTACTTTGACTTATTTTCTTCCTTTTTATGCCACGTCTCTGACAAACTGCTCTCCATTCCCTGTTATTTCATTATCACTGATACGATCTATTCATTATTAGAAGGCTGTCTTAACTATGAACTGACTCTCTGCCATGTATTCATCTCCTGGGAGCAAACAAAACTGGGTTCACCCAATTCCTTTGTCAGGGCCCATTAGGTCATTGAAGATAGTTATCATGACTATACACACATCTTAGAGTGTGAAGTCACGTGGGCCTTAGGAAACATCACTGTGAACAAAGCTAGTGGAGGTGATGGAATTTCAGTTGAGCTGTTTCAGATCCTAAAAGATGATGCTGTGAAAGTGCTGCACTCAGTATGCCAGCAAATTTGGAAAACTCAACAGTGGCTACAGGACTGGAAAAAATCAGTTTTCATTCCAGTCCCAAAGAAAGGCAATGCCAAAGAATGTACAAACTACCACACAACTGCACTCATTTCACACACTAGCAAAATAATGCTCAAAATTCTCCAAGCTAGGCTTCAATAGTACGTGAACTGAGAATCTCCAGATGGTCAGGCTGGACTTAGAAAAGACAGAAGAACCAGGGATCAAATTGCCAACATCCACTGGATCATAGAAAAAGCAAGAGAAAAAACATCTGCTTCATTGACTATACTAAATCCTTTGACTGTGTGGATCACAACAAACTGGAAAATTCTTAAAAGAGATGGGAATACCAGATCACCTTAACCTGTCTCCTGAGAAATCTGTATGCAGGTCAAGAAGCAACAGTTAGAACTGGACATGGAACAACAGACTGGTTCCAAATAGGAAAAGGAGTAAATCAAGGCTGTAAATTGTCACCCTGCTTATTTAACTTATATGCCGTGTACATCATGCAAAATACTGGGCTAGATGAAGCACAAGCTGGAATCAAGATTGCAAGGAAAAATATCAATAAATAACCTCAGATACGCAGCAGAGAAGGCGATGGCACCCCACTCCAGTACTCTTGCCTGGAAAATCCCATGGATGGAGGAGCCTGGTAGGCTGCAGTCCATGGGATCCCTGAGAGTCGGACACGACTGTGCGACTTCACTTTCACTTTTCACTTTCATGCACTGGAGAAGGAAATGGCAACCCACTCCAGTGTTCTTGCCTGGAGAATCCCAGGGATGGAAGAGCCCAGTGGGCAGCCTTCTGTGGGGTCGCACAGAGTCAAACACAACTGAAGTGACTTAGCAGCAGCAGCAGATAGACAGATGACACCACCCTATGGCAGAAAGTGAAGAGGAACTAAAGAGCCTCTTGATGAAGGTGAAAGAGAAGAGTGAAAAAGTTGGCTTAAAATGTTCAAAAAACTAAGATCATGGGATCCAGGCCCATCACTTCGTGGCAAATAGATGGAGAAACAGTGGAAACAGTGACAAATTTATTTTCCTGGGCTCCAAAGTCCCTGCAGATGGTGACTACAGCCGTGAAATTAAAAGACTCTTGCTGCTTGGAAGAAAAGCAATGACCAACCTAGACAGCCTACTAAAAAGTGGAGACATTACATTGCTGACAAAGGTCCATCTAGTCAGAGCTATGGTTTTCCCAGTAGTCATGTATGGATGTGAGAGTTGGACCGTAAAGAAAGCTGAGCACCAAAGAATTGATGCTTTTGAACTGTGGCATTGGAGAACTCTTGAGAGTCTCTTGTACTGCAGGGAGATCCAACCAGTAAATCCTAAAGGGAGTCAGTCCTGAATATTCTTTAGAAGGACTGATGCTGAAGCTGAAGCTCCAATACTTTGGCCATCTGATGTGAAGAACTGACTCATTGGAAAAGACCCTGATGCTGGGAAAGATTGAAGGTGGGAGGAGAAGGGGATGACAGAGGAGGAAATGGCTGGATGGCATCACCGGTTCAGTGGACATGAGTTTGAACAAACTCTGTTAGATGGTGAAAGACGGGGACGCCTGGCGTCCTGCAGTCCATGAGGTCAAAAAAAGTTGAAATAGTCTCATCCTCTGTATCTTTGGCATTTAAAACTCAAAGATAATACCATTTGAAATGAGATTTAAGAATTTTTAAGTCATGTAAATCAGTCTTGTAAGTGGATCACAGGAAGAAATATAATGGCTCTGACTGCTCTTTTTGCTGTGTCTGTTGACATGCACTGTACACATTCGCCTGCAAACATAGGAATGTTGCACATAAATGCATAAGCTGAGTCTTGACAACAGCCTGGTTGCAAGGTGGACATTTACTAATTTTCACTGGAGATAACCCAACATATACTTGGAGTTAAGATTCCGAACAGGAAAGCATGGAGGTGTGGAAGCACAGATGGCTTCTTAGGGCGCAGCTCTCCTGAGCCTGTGAGATCAGTGTCCCAGGCGGGGCCGCCAGAACACGGACGGGCCAGTAGCTGCGTTTCCAGCTGTCAGGTGATGGCATCAGTGTGTCTGGAAACCCTGGTTTCAGTAGCAGCTTCTCTTACGGATTCAAGAAGGATCGTTCATACCTCTTGAGAATTCTCCTCTGTGCCTAGAGAATTCCATTCACAGAGGAGGCTGGCGGACTATAGTCCTTGGGGTTAAAGAGTTGGACACGACTGGGATTTCTTTGGAAGGAATGATGCTGACGCTGAAACTCCAGTACTTTGGCCACCTCATGCAAAGAGTTGACTCATTGGAAAAGACTCTGATGCTGGGAAGGATTGGGGGCAGGACGAGAAGGGGATGACAGAGGATGAGATGGCTGGATGGCATCACTGACTCGATGGACATGAGTTTGAGTGAACTCCGGGAGATGGTGATGGACAGGGAGGCCTGGCGTGCTGTGATTCATGGAGTCGCAAAGAGTCGGACACGACTGAGTGACTGAACTGAACTGAACTGAGCAACTAACACTTTGACAGAATAGTTTGTAAGGTTTGATGATATATTATTTAGAGTAATATATATATATTTACATAATTAAGAGTGACATAATGCAGTTGTGTATCTTACAGCAATAATTCATGTCCATCTCTCTGTGACCCCATGGACTGTAGCCAGCCCAGCTCCTCTGTCCATGCAAGAATACTCTCTTCCAGGCAAGAATACTGGGGTGGATTGCCATGCCCTCCTCCAGGGGATCTTCCTGACCCAGGAATCAAACTCCGGTCTCCCATACTGCAGGTGGACTCTTTACTGTCTGAGCACCATGAAAGCCCATAGGAGTAATTAATAATGTGTAATTAACACTTAGTTAACAGTGCTGTATAATAAAACAGGAATGTAGACGTAAATGTAGATCAGAGGAAGGGTAACTAGGAAGCAAGTGTCACGTGGAAAATAACAGTCTGGCCTACCTGGCAAACGCTGCCTGGTCACAGGAGCACCAGGGCGGGCGGAGCTCACATTCCTGAAAGGCTGGTGTGCAGAGGGCAGGGGGCCGCCAGGCCATTCCAGGAGCACCTCAGCGAGCTTCGCTTGGTGTCTGTTGGCACTGAAGGCTCTCCTGACCCCCATGCACAGCGGGTGCTGGGGGCTTCCTTAGTCGGGGGCTGGGGCTGGGCACCTGTGAGGCCCAGTCTGAGGACGGGGTGGAACCCTGAGAGATCTTTAGGGCGGGACAGGTGCTGTCCTTCCCGTGTACTCATCTCAGGTGGAGTTTGAGCCGTTTCTGGGAAGAAAGCGTTGGAGAAGCATCTTAACAGTTTCTGAAGCTGACAGGTACTAAAGAATTTAGCAAATAATTAAGTTGGTTAGTATGACTTCATAATAATAAATGAAGTCACACAGCAGGTGTTCATGAAACAGGAATCATCTGTATTCTTAACTCTAAATGTGTAAATCCCAGTGGGGTTTCTGCTCCTTGGGAAATAAAGCAGGATGATCCAAGGCCATCTGGTGCAGGGTTGGGGTGTGAACACCACCGTGAGCACACGCTGTGGGCACGCCTGATTATTAACCTGCATGAATGCCAGTGGAGCTCAGGGCTCTGGAGGAGTGGAGAGCCCGGCAGAGGTGGGGTGTGGGGAGAGGTGAGTGCGTCTGAGGTCCTGAGTCGAAAGGGAGTGGAGTGAGGCTGGAAGTCGGCCTCCACTGGACACAGAGGCATATAAAGCCACATGATACCACTTGCTGCCCCGAGCGTTCTAACTCTTAAACAGCCCGGCTGAGGTCAGCAGAGCCCCGAGCTCGGGCGGCCCTGTCCCTCCCACCAGGGTTTGCACGTCTCCTGCGGTAGCCAGTCCTGCTTCATTTCTGTCCAGGGTCTCGCCACATCATTCAGCTTTTCTGTGGAACTGTCTTAACATCGTTTCCCTAACATACCTGCATATAAAACCGTGACAGAGAGCCCTGGGTGACTGTCCGGCTCTGAGCCCTGCCCTGTAGACTAGGCCACATTCCCTATGACCCTCAGCTCTCCTCAGGCCTCTCTGAGTGTGGAGCGTGTTGTCTTTGATCTGAGATCACCTCCATGTTTCTTACCTGAATTTCATTGTGGCCCAGCTGCCTTGGACTCACCCACATTCCTTCCGGGGGGCGGGGGTGGGGGGGACTTCTCTTCCCATCTGTTTAGCATATTTATCCATCATCTTTGTCAAGTCATCATATGTGTAAGTGCCAAGTCCTGAACCGTATACTCAGATTCATGAGTTTCTCTTACTGTATCTCTGATTTACTCTGGTGGATAGCTTCTAAAACCCAACTCATTAAGCGTCTTTAATTAAAAGAAGAGGACCCAGTATAATACAGTCAGGTGTTAGCTGGCGGTGATGCTGCAGTCGCTGAGTCGTGTCCGACTCTTCGCGACCCCGTAGATGGTAGCCCTCCAGGCTCCTCTGTCCATGGGATTCTCCAGGCAGGAACACTGAGGTGAGTTGCCATTCTCTTCTCCAGGGAGCTTTCCCAGTCCAGGGATTGAACCCACATTCCCTGCACCGGCAGGTGGACTCTTTACCGCTGAGCCACCAGGGAAGCCCACGTGTTTCCTGGGGACACAGCCACGTGGCCCCACAGCTGTGGAGGCATGCACCCTACCATTTTCTCTGCTGTGAGTCGTGCACTGAACACTCCTCATAGATGGTCTCAGGGGACAGGGCTGGGGACAGGCACTTAGCACTTTGACCTCATGCAAGGAGGTATTTAAGAGTGACAGTGCCTTGACTTTCTCATCTCTGAAGTCTATTACTTTTCAACCTCAGTGAAGGACTGCCTGAGACAGGATCCAGACGTTTACGGTTTCACCCTGGGTTAGGCTTTACCCGGGGAGTCCCTGGTAGAAAGAGTTTCCTGGAGGGCTGTGTCTGTCGCTGCTTCCAGGGTGCATGTGACCAGCACTGCGAGCCCCTACGGGGGATGCAGAGTGACCAGCTCCTGTGGTGCCCCGTGCCTCGGTTTCTCCGTGGCCAACACAGAGGGCCAGGTAGACTGGTTCACAGACAAAGCCGTGGGCTGTCTGTAGCACTGAGAAAGCACGTGGGCACAGCGGTGCCTGGGCAGGGTGACCTGGCCGCAAGAGCCCGGGGAGTGGCCCTGGGCACAGCGGCATCTAAGGCTCGCCCTGGAACCCCCTCCCACGCGAGAGGGGGCAGGCCACACAGCTGGCCCTGGGGCAGGGAGGGGTCCTGCTCTGGAGCAGGCCAGTGCCCCCAGGTGAGTGGCGGCTCGGCGAGGAGCGTTGTCCTGGTGAGTTCCCTGGTGAGACCCCCAAAGAGCTTTCATCAGCCCAGGTTTTGCGTGTCAATGACTGTAGTTGAAATTAGAACTCATACTTTAAAAAAATTTTGGCTATTCATTTGAAATTAATAAAATGATACTAGTAGTTGTAAATGGCATTTTTAATGAAAACCAGCCATCTCCAAACAAAAATAGAATGGAACCTTATCTTGTTGTAAGCCTCTTCACTGTCTGGTTTCCCATAGCTGCTTTGCATTCTCTTGTGGCTGCACGTTGTTCCGGTTGAGGTATTTGGAGAAAATCTGGTCTCGGGACAGTCTGTAGCTGATGAGAGGAGTACTTCAATAGCCTGTTGGAGTAATTGTGGGTGTACTTCTTTGACACTGGGCTTTCTGGTGGCTCGGCGGTAAAGACCCCACCTGCAAAGCAGGAGACCCGGGTTCCATCCCTGGGTCAGGAAGACCCCCTGGAGAAGGGAATGGCAACCCATTCCAGTGTTCTTGTCTCGGGAAGCCCATGGACAGAGGAGCCTGGTGGGCTACAGTCCGTGGGGTCTCAAAAGAGTCAGACAGGACTGAGCAACTAAGCAGCAGCAGCAGCAGCAACAACTCGGTTTCAGATCCTGAAGCTCAGTGCACGTAATGTTGAACAAAAGGAAACATAAGTTTTAAATTCTTATGAAAAGTTAGCAGTTAACCCAAGGTTGTTTACATGTTTTTTTTCCCCCTCTAGGTCGTTTAGGTCAGTTGGGTCTGAAGGAAGGGTTCCCATCTGCGGTGAAGAACATTAGTACGGTGATTGGTATGTTTATCCAGCATGCGCAGGATGAAGGTACAGCTTCTGTCTATCACACTTATTTTCAGATTATTTGCATTCCTCTCATCCAGTGTCTCTCGCGTTCTTAACCGTGTGCCGTGCTCTGCGTGTCCCCCACTGCTCGGGCATGAGTTTGATGAAGCCACACTCTGCCTGTGCTCTCAGCACCGGCATTAGAACCTGTGTGGGTTTCCTGCCGTTTCCGTGGTCGCCACTCATGCCCTTGGGTGGCGAACCCCTAAGGAGGAAGGGACTCTTCCTGACCTGCTGCTGGCACTCTGTCTCAGCAGCCGTTGGCACTGGCTTCATGCCGCCCCATGACCCCCGCTGCCCCCACGTGCCTGGCCGAAGGTGTGTCCTGATGACAAGTGGGGTCACACGCGAGAAGCAGCGGCTTCACTGCAGCCTGGGCGTCCGTCCGTAGCACCCGGGAGAGCTCAGAGACTGGAAGCCCCTGAGCCAGTCTTCACGCTCCCTGTTTCCTTTAATGTGCATACCACAGAGCATGTAATTTTATAGTCTTCTTCGGGAAGAGCTTAAAACTCAAAAAGTGACCCTTTGAAGCAGTGAGTCCCTCTTGTTTTTATTTGAATGCTATGCCATCAAGGGGTAATGCGTTTACACAGCTTCCGTCAGGAGCGCACAGTGACATCTGAAATCTACATCCCAGATGAGCTTAACCTCTAGATTGTCCTCTTTCAGGGTGAGACTCGGCAGGTTGAGCTGCTGAGAACGTCTTTCTCTTTGATCTGCTGAGATAATGCCCGTGAGAGTGTTCCCTTCCCGCTAGACGGTGTTCCCCTCCCGTCTGGACCATGTTCCCTTCCCGTCTAGACAGGGTGTTGTCATCTTAGAGTTGCTGGAAGGTGACTGATGGACTGTCCCCAGAGCCGCCAGCTCAGACATTTCCTATGAGGAAGGAGGCTCGAGGGGACTCACTTGGGCCTGCCGCCAGTGCAGCACAGGGGTCCCCGGACAGCCCTCCTGGGCGGCGCTGGCTGTGTTATGCTCAGGAAGCTGACGCCCCAGGAGAGACCTCAAGCTGGATCGTGCCACCAGCTCACAGCTGGGGCTGAGGCCAGAGCCGCAGCTGCGCACGCACTCCTGCTCATCACAGTGGCTTTCACGCCCCGTGTGACTCCTCTGTTAGGCTTTTTGTTTTAGCCTTGTGTCCCCTTCTCTGGTGGCCATGTAGCTGAACGGGAAAGTCACTCTAAAGCTGGAGCAGCACTGTCCGCACCCACAGCATCGCCATCTGAGCCTGTGGGTTGTGACGCTTACTGTTGAACTGCATCACTAACAGTGTATAGTGAATAATAAGGTTAAAGAAATGACTCCTAAATTTTTTAAACTAAATAGTTTAGTGAATTTAACTAAAATTGGAGAAGGAAATGGCAACCCACTCCAGTATTCTTGCCTGGAGAATTGTATGGACAGAGGAGCCCGGCAGACTCCAGCCCATGGAGTCGCAGGAGTCGGGGACAACTTAGCGAGTAAAATTGAACTAAATTAAGCTTGAATTAAATAACTCCTAAGTAAACTCAGGCTAAACGGGAACTCTTACGTACTATAATCTCTACGCTAGCTCTGGTCTACAGTGAAATGCCATGTCTGTGACCATGCACTGTGCTCTAGTGTGTAAGAGTGTTTGCTGTACTGTATTGGGCTCCACTGGTCGCTCAGACAGTAAAGAGCGTGCAGACAAAGCAGGAGACCCAGGTTTGATCCCTGGGTCGGGAAGATCCCCTGGAGAAGAGAATGGCAACTCACCCCAGTGCTCTTGCCTGGAGACTCCCATGGACAGAGGAGCCTGGCGGGCTGCAGACCATGGGGTCGCAAAGAGTTGGACACGACTGAGCGGCTAACACTTTCATACTAAAAACGAGTTTCTCATTTGCTCTCATTTCATTATGTTTTTCCTTTCCAAAGTGCATGTGTAAATACTTGCCTTGGGAAAATGGAGTCGTTTATTTGATGGATGCTTTGGGATCCATATTCTGTTGGACCTTAAGTGCTGGGTGTGGTCCTTCCAGAGCTGCCACTGGAGAGCTTGGCTGTAGTCTGGAGGAGGGTCACTTCCTATGTGCCCTCTGCTCCGCACGCCATCCCAGGGTGCCAGCATCACCAAGGGCCTGTCAAGACTGGGCTCCATTTTGTTTCTTCCATTCCTGGGAGGACTTAATGAGCTTTTCTTTCATTGTCGGTTTTGTTTTTATTATTATTAGTTTTCATTGCTGGCAAAGTATATGAATAGCGATTCACTAGATTAACAACATTAAGATCGTCAACAGCAGAGCTTTTTTCTTGTGATGACTGATATGGAAATGCTTTTCAGATATCCCATGGGGGGTCCAGCTGGCCGCCGTGTATGCCCTGTGCGACCTGAGCCCCAGCAACCCGGCGGAGATCTCCAAGATCCTGGAGGCCTGGCGCAGGGAGACGGCGCGCAGCGTCCCTGCCGCGGTGCTTGGTGCCCTGGACGAGGTGGGCGCGCTGTGCGCGGAGGGGCGAGGCTGAGCGCCCGCGCCGCGCCCAAGTGCCTTCATGCGTTTCGGGGCCGGTGGTCAGCTGGCCTCCAGGATGCAGCCCCGGGCCCTGGGGAGAGGCCGGGCTGCACCCCCTGGGCCGAGGCCGAGACACCGGGGCTGGCCCCAAGCCACGCACGTCTCCCTTCCGGTTGTGGTGAGCACGGACATTTGGACTGGAATTTGTGTGTCTTGGTCAAACAACAGAAACTTGAACTTAGCCCTTTTTTGCTGCAGAAAGTGTTTTTTTTTTTTTTTTTGTCGCTTTTTGAAACTGAGTGGCATTTTTTAATGAGTTTAATATAAAAACATTAATTTGGTTCCTGAGCCAGTTTTGGACCTTGTGCCCAAACAACTGACTGGGAGCAAGCGCGGCAGAGGCTGAAGACTCTGCCAGTGTCCTCACCGGCAGGGGCCGCCGCTGCTCAGGGTAGAGACCCGGGGCACCTCTCCTGCCGCTCAGCCCACGCCCCGGGAGGAGAGAGCGAGCCCAGACTCGCAGAGTCTGCACCCAGCCCTGTGCAGGCGGGCCCCCGCGTGTGCCCTGTATATACAGACAGCCAACAATGTGTCTCACATTTGATGATATTCCACTTTTCGGAATTTTAGTATTTGTACAGAGAAAAATGGGTTTAATAACTCACCCTGGTCCTGATTTGTCCACTAGTCATCATTTCTTAAAATTCTTGTATGTGTTTTTTTATAATAAAAAGTGAAAGTAAGCCATGCACACGAGTCCTGGTGAGTACAGAGTGACCCTTGCCCACCTTCTACTCCAGCCAAAGATGAAGTGAGTGCCCAGTGCTGACCAAGGACGGGAGCCGCCGCCTGGGAGCCTCCTCCGCGGACATGGGCACGGACACCGCGGGGTGCTCACTGCCGCACCCTCCAAGGCTTTCGGGGTTGGCAGACCCCGCGCCAGCACTGCCTGGCCCTCAGTGTTGGACGTCTCCGTTTAGCTAGAGATGCTCCCCTTAGAAAATTGCCTCTGACAACTGTTGTGTTACTCCTTCCCCCGTTTTTAAAGGAATTATACCAGATGGAGATTTATAAAGAAACCTCTGCCTCGCCCTTGGGATGCTTTTTGTCTGTGTGTTCCTTCTTTCTCCCTCTGTCTCCGGAGCGCGTGGTCCGGGCCAGAGCCTGGCTGGGGGGAGCTGGTGAAGAAAGTGGCCAGGTTCTCAAAGACTTGTGTGATCTGTCACCCCAGACTTCGGTTACATGCAGTGAGGGGAGCAGGGGGACCTGGAGCAGTGTAGCAGGCCCAGGAGGGCTCCCGCGCGGAGGCCACTCGTGAGTTAGGCCCTGAGAGGAGGGCCCCTGGAATGGTCCTGGTGGACAGGTGTGCTGGCTCTGAGGGGGAAGGGCCTGCCCTGTGTCAGCAGGATGCTCGCCCCTCCCTGGGACCTGGGCAGCCCTGGGCTCAGTCACACTCCGAGGGAGGTTTGAGCCGGTGTGACAGGGAAGGGGGCTGATGCTGGTGGGCACAGACCATCAGCAGGGGCAGGGGGCAGATGTCACACGGATCTTGGGGGTGAAAACAGTGCTGAGTTGGATGAAGGACAGAAAGAAGTTGGGGGTCCCACAGTTTTGAGTTGGGGCCGGGGGTTCCAGGTTGGCGATAGGAGCCACAAACCATGGGCGTGTGCTGGGATGCAGACATCCATGTGGAGGCAGCCGGGAGCCCGTACCCACAAGAGTTGAGCTGGGGCGGACGTCAGGAAGGTGACAAAGCTCGGAGGGTGTCTAAAGCGAGTGGTCACCTAGGACAAGTGACTTCCCTCTCTCAGCACCTCCTGTGATTTGAAGACGCCTGGGAGGGGGCAGAGGAGGAAGCGCCAGGAGGGGCTGGCCGAGAAGCACGTTGGCACCTGCGCCCTGGCCCGAGTTGGGAGCAGGAGGGCAGGCAGCGGCCCCTGAGCTGCTGGAGGCCATGAGGCCCACGGTCCTGGAGGAGCAGCTGGGGTGGGTGGATTCTGCTGCTTGGGGGGGGGGTGTGCTGAGCTTGGAGGGTTGCAGAGTAAAAGGAGGTGAGGAGGGGCGGGCAGGTCTGGGGACACTGGGGGGTGAACTTGCCTGGCGTCACACGGTTTGCCATATGGCCACGGCAGAGAGGGCTTCCCTGGTGGCTCAGCTGGCCAAGACCGCCTGCAGTGCAGGAGACCCAGGTTCTATCCCTGGGTTGGGAAGATCCCCTGGAGAAGGGAACTGCTACCCGCTCCAGTACTCTTGGGCTTCCTTGGTGGCTCAGCTGGGAAAGAATCCGCCTGCAGTGCAGGAAACCTGGGTTTGATTCCTGGGTTGGGAAGATCCCCTGAAGGAGGGCATGGCAACCCACTCCAGTATTCTGTAGAATTCCATAGACTGTACAGTCCATGGGGTTGCAAAGAGTTGGACATGACTAAGTGACTTTTACTTTCACAGTAAAGAACCCTCCCGCCAATGCAGGAGACTTGGGTTCCATGCCTGGGTCGAGAAGATCCCCTGGAGAAGGAAATGGCAACCCACTCCAGTATCCTTGCCTGGAGAGTCCCATGGACGGAGGAGCCTGGCGGGCTGTATAGTCCATGGGGCTGCAAAGAGTCGGACATGGCTGAGTGACTGGAGCACCACGGTTCAGGTCATGTTCTGACCGCAGTCCCATGCGCTCTCAGCTGGTGGGGAGCCGGTGGCGCTGACAAGGCTGCCCCTCTGCCCTTAGGAGGCTGGCATCACTCCTGAGAACACACATGCCTGAGCGGGCCCATCGCACCATGACCCCCTCAGAGGGTGAAGCTGTTTTAAACTGTTGGTAAACCAATCGTTCCTGGTCCCTGGACAGAACACAGTTGTAGAGTTTCATCACTTCAAAAAAAATGGATGCAGCAAAAATGCAGGTTAACATTTGAACCTGGAGTTGGGGCGGGGGGGGGGGGGGGGTGCCTGGGCCGGACTAGGTCAGGGCACCCGGGAGCAGGCACCCAGCCCTCTGCCTGCAGCCGCATGCTTGACTCTGGAGCCTGAGGGGCGGGCAGTGGGGTGAGGAGGGTGTGCAGCAGTGTGGCCAGCGGTCTTTTTTTTTTTAATTTTTATTTTAATTAGAGGACAGTTACTCTACAATACTGTGATGTTTCTGCCATACATCAGCGTGACTCAGCTGGAGGTACACCTACGTCCCCTCCCTCTTGAAGCCCGCTCCCACCTCCCTCCCCATCCCACCCCACATACACGTGTGGCCAGCCCTCTTAACTGGACTTGTCCCCAGTACTCCTAGGAAGGCCCCAGCTTATCATTCGGAGCTCAAAATCAGCCTGGAGGTGACACTTGAGGCTGTAATCCCCCTCCCCAGGAATGCTTGGTCACATTGCCTACTTGGTTTTTTTAGATAGGGTGAAACAGCATAACTCACAAATTTCCTGCAGAAACGTGAAAGGGGCTTTGTGCCTGGCCGGGAAGGAGCAGCGTGGTGCCACTAGAGGGCGCTGTGGCCCCACTGTGAACCGCAAGGCCCCAGACACAGAGGGCTTGGGCTGCGTTGAGCTGTCTGGAAGACTGCCCACATCCGCGGCCTTGAAAAGAGGTGGTTTTACTGCCCGGGCCCTTTTCTCCAGGAGTTAAGTGGGGAAAACGTGTGGAAAGAGTAACTTGTAAAATAGATGGTATTCAAGAGCATCAGATGGATGTTGAAGCTGAAGCTCCAATCCTTTGGCCACCTGATGCGAAGAGCTGGCTCATTGGAACAGACCCTGATGCTGGGAAAGATTGAAGGCAAGAGGAGAAGGGGACGACAGAGGATGAGATGATTGGATGGCATCACCGACTCAATGGACATGAGTTTGAGCAAACTCTGGGAGTTGATGGACAGGGAGGCCTGGCATGCTGCGGTCCATGGGGTCACAAAGAGTAGGACACAACTTTACTGAATAACAACAAGCTCATAGTAATTCCTTCCTCCTCCCATCACCACCACCAAAAAAAATAGAAGCAAATATTTGCCAGTTTGGTCAGATTATTTCTTGGATATTTTCTAATGATCCTAAAACAAAATACTTTGACAAAAATAAAATGTGCCAGGTGGGCAGTGCTGATGATGGGTGTGGTGGAGGGTCGTGTGATGTGGCCCGATGCTGTGAATAAAGGTGGATAACTCCCCCTGCCCCCCCGGGATGCGTGCCGTTCTTCTCCAGGAGCACGTCCTCTCGTGAAGAACCACGATGCAGAGAGAGCCGTGACCCAGAACCTGGTCAACCTGCCTGATTAAGGCCAACGATGCTGCACAAGTCCCCTTGAGGAACGCTCTAGGAATTGAGGGGACTTTGGAAAGGAAGAGCCGTCCAGCTAAACACCTCCGGGTTGCATTTCCTTCACTCCCCGGATGCTTTCTCAGAGAAAGTCAGCATGCTTGTTTGATGGTGGAACAAGCAGGAAGTACCTTTTCTTGCCTCTGAAAGCGGGTTTTAAGGGAGCCCTGCTTGCATAGCGTGACGTTTCTCTCCTCATACGCTCGGCTTGTTTTCGTGAATCAGCCATCACGGTGTTGCAGTCAGTGTGTTCACAAGAAAGGGGTTCTAGTGAGGTAGACAGAGACAGAACTACAGTGGAGAGTGGTGGTGAGGGGTGCTTCGGTTCAGTTCATGAAAATGGCAGCAGCCTCTTGCTTTTACGAAGGACCCTGGGCTTTTGTGCCCGACTTGATGACCAGGGCTCCCTGCCTGTGCTTGGATCCAGCCCTCCCAGGGGGCCTCTGCTTCTCCAGCTGGGAAGGGTGATGCTACCTTGGACCTGTCAGGGTCTGTGCCCTGGGGGATGAGAGAGGGGATGCCTGGCAGGCTGGTCCCCAGACCAGCGGTTCTCAGAGGGCACAGCCTTGCCCAGGACATGCTGGGCACTAGATGGGGCTGTCCAGTGTGCACCAGCCCCGGGAGAAGCGTGCAGTCTGCAGCCCAGGAGCCCAGCCTGCCCTGGACACCCGCACCTCAGACTCCAGGCACAACCTCTGCTCCCCCATCCATGCTGCCTTCAGGTCAGACCTCCACTCTCCGCAGCCTCCGCCTTGGCCCCCTTGTGATCCATTTCAGTGGGGATTTGGGAGGAAGAGGAGGTGAGCACATTGGTCGCCTTCTACCATCAGGAGATGAGTCTTCGTTGTTGTTCAGTTGCTGAGTCGTGTCTGACCCTTTGCGACCCCATGGACTGCAGCATGCCAGGCTTCCTTGTCCTTCATTCACTATCTCCTGGGGCTTGCCCAAACCCATGCCCATTGAGTTGGTGATGCCATCCAACCATCTCATCCTCTGTCGTCCCCTTCTCCTCCTGCCCTCAATCTTTCCCAGCACCAGGGTCTTTTCCAGTGAGTCAGTTCTTCACATCATGTGGCCAAAGTATTGGAGTTTCAGCTTTAACATCAGTCCTTCCAATGAACACCCAGGACTGATCTCCTTTAGGATGGACTGGTTGGATAGCCTTGCAGTCCAAGGGACTCTCAAGAGTCTTCTTCAACACCACACTTCAGAAGCATCAATTCTTCAGCACTCAGTTTTCTTTACGGTCCAACTCTCGCATCTGTACATGACTACTGGAAAAACCATAGCCTTGACTAGACGGACCTTTGTTGGCAAAGTGATGTCTGCTTTTTAATACACTGTCTAGGTTTGTCATAGTTTTTCTTCCAAGGAGCAAGCATCTTTTAATTTCGTGGCTGCAGTAACCATCAGCATTGATTTTGAAGCCCAAGAAAATGAAATCTGACACTGTTTCCACATTTTCCCCAGTTATTTGCCATGAAGTAATGAGAATGGGTGCCATAATCTTTGCTGTTTTGAATGTTGAGTTTTAAGCCAGCTTTTTCACTCTCTCGCCTTCATCAAGAGGCTCTTTAGTTCCTCTTCACTTTCTGCCGTAGAGTTGTATCATCTGCGTGTCTAAGGTGGTTGATATTTCTCCCAGCAATCTTGATTCCAGCTTGAAAGGAATCTAGTCCCTGCCCATTTTTCTTTTTTTCAGACTCTGGCTTTTTTTGTGTTCATTTTTGGGGGGTGGAGCACAGGTTCTGGGCACGTGGGCTTCAGCGCTGGTGGTCCCGGGCTCCAGGGCACAGCCTCAGTAGTGTGACGCGTGGGTTAGCTGCTCCCTGGCCTGTGGGTTCCTCCCGGACCGAGGCTCGAACCTGTCTCCTGAATTGGCTGGCGGATTCTTTGCCCCTGAGCCACCAGCGAAGCCTTTGTTTTTCATTCTTTATGTTGTTTTTAAGAACATTATTTTTTTCTGACGAAAAATTTTTTCCTAACAAATCGTCATTGATTGCTACTCAGAGACTATCTCACCCTAAACTGTGAGCAGATGACAAAAATGAAGAGGGAAAAAAACAGTGGCTGAAGAAGTGAACCCTGGCCCCACCATACCCTCAGTGTTCACAGGAGGCCCCCTCTTGCTTGCCATGGTTTTATAAGTAAATTAGTAGTATTAAACGTCCACCTTGATAGTTTAAGTTGTAATCCAGTGTGTTTTGTTGGTTTCATCTTTCCATGCTAGTTTTGTATGCCTACAGTGAATTAACCATTGAAACAACTGACACACTGTCTACCCCGTCACCCGGGTCCTGCAGTTCCAGGCAGCTCTGTGAGCAGGCTCTGGATTTCCTTGCAGAGACGCCCGGCCCAGCTCAGGTGGAGGACTAGCGACGCCAGGGACCTTCCCTGCTGTGCTCTGCTCCATCTGATGGCCTCGGGGTTAGCAGCTGTCTAGGCGCTGGCTCTGTCTCAGGAGTGCATTTCTGCCTGGGGAAGTGGTCCCAGAGGGCCCTGGAGCTGCTGGTCGCTGGCCCCCTGGAGGGAGCGGAGCCCCCTGGGTGGTCTCCGCGGGGCCCTGCTCTCCATCAACTCCCCTGAGCCTGCAGCTCGCTGTGGGTGCGGCTGGGGCAGCCCCATGTTGTCCAGTCTCCACCCAGCTGTCACCCCAGGCGGCCTGCACACCTCAGCTCCCAACTCGGTGGTTATGGTACTTGAGTTATGGTTCCCTACAGTCCAAGCCCACACCAGTTGTTAACAGATCCTTAAAACCATCGTTAGTAAAAATGCAGCAAAACCAGAAAGGAGGTGAAAAAGTGAAGTCGCTCAGTCTCCAACTCTGTGACCCCATGGACTGCAGCCCACCAGCCTCCTCCATCCATGGGATTTTCCAGGCAAGAGTCCTGGAGTGGGTTGCCAGGACTTCTCCAGAAGATCTTCCCAACCCAAGGATTGAACCTGGGTCTCCTGCATTGCGGGCAGACTCTTTACCATCTGAGCCACCAGGGAAGAAAGGAGATAACCCTTGTGATTTTTGAGTAACAATCACATTTAAAGTTTGGGGACAGTTCTTTATGGAAAAGCTCCCTGTGAGGTTTCCAGGGTTAGGGCGTACAGGCAGTCACTGCGTCCTTGGTGAGGTCACCTTGTTTGCGGGGACGCTGAGATGCTATCTGTCCATTTACAGCCATCTGCTCCCCCTGTACAGAAGTCACCTTGGTCACGTAGACTCTGGACGCACTGGGGGATGGGGGGGCAACTGACAAGACAAGGCCCATCACAGGAATGCCAGGCAGTCAGCCCCGCCCTGGGCACCTCACCCAATTTGTCCCTCAGAGGTCAGGGACCTGCCCCACACGCAATGGGCAAAGCTCCAGCTCGGCCTGCCCACCAGCCACCTACCTGGGATCAAGACTTTTCAACAGAAAATAACAGTCATTTGCAAAGTGTTTGGACTTAGAACCCATGACTGACCTCCAGAAGCATCCTTCATAGGGAACCATGGTAAGTGTCTGTGTGTTTCTGCAGGAGAAAGGTCTCCTGACCCATCTGTAGCCCTGTATGTTTTTCAACCTTTGCTTCAACTTTCGAGGGGGCGGGGGATGTTTTCACAAAGAGGCATTTTGTTTTGTTAAGTGAAGCAAGCTGCCGGCTCTCACTCCCAACCAGGCAGAGGAAGGTCCAAGGGGCCTGGATCTCGAGCCCCGTGACTGAGATGCTTCCCCTCAGTCATCATGAGGCCGGTAGGACTTCTCCTGTCACCCTCAGATATTGGAGAGAACTTGCCCGTGTAGAGTGTGCTTCCTCCAGAGTCTTGTTACTGTGGAAACATCTAGAAAAGCAGTGTTGGGTTCTGCGGTGGAGACAGCCTGCTCAGGGTGATGGTATCTGCTCCAGAGCTGTGTCATCGGCCGAGGGAGAAAACCAAACTGGACTGTGTCCTGCCTTAAAATCCCGCAGGAGTACTGGATGAAGTGTGGTCCACGCCTCCTGCAGGTCAGGTCATAGCTGTTCTTCCTGCCTGAGACTCGGGGAACCTGGGTTGAACCAAAGGGCTACCTGCAGGGTCAAGCCTCCACCCTGAGTATATGCAACTGGGAAGCAGCCTTGATGTGCAGATTGGAAATCTGTCTTATTAAATCAGCAGTGGAGCAGAAAATAGAATTTTTAAAGAACTCACTCTTGACCTTTCCTATTCTGTATTTTTAAAGAGACTGAAATTTAGCTCCTACGATCTTGCCAGATCATCCAGAATAATATTTTTAATGTGTCTTCTGCTCATAAACCTATTTGATTAGTGACAGGGAAATGAATTTTCTGGATTTGGATGCAATTTTGCAGTGCATGACTTTAATTTCTAAATAGAGATATTGGCATAGGAAAAAGTAAGGAAAAATGAAAAATACAATTTCAGAAACTGTAGGTTTGCTTCCTTTTTTCTGGCTTTAGCTAAATATGACATTCTTAAAAGCTTTTTTATTTTATATTGGAGTATCATGGCAACTGGTCCCATCACTTCATGGCAAATCAAAGGGGAAAAGGTAGAAACAGTGACAATTTTTTCTTTTCTTGGGCTCCAAAATTACCACGGACAGTGACTGCAGCCATGAAATTAAAAGACACTTGCTCCTTGGAAGTAAAGCTATGACAAACCTAGACAGTGTATTAAAAAGCAGAGACGTCGTCACTTTGCCGACAAAGGTATAGTCAAAGCATAGTTTTTCCAGTAGTCATGTGCAGATGTGAGGCTTGGCCCATAAAGAAGGCTGAGCACCAAAGAATTGATGCTTTCTAACTGTGGTGCTGGAGGACTCCTGAGAGTCCCTGGACTGCAAGGAGAACAAACCGGTCCATCCTAAAGGAAATCAGTCCTAAATATTCACTGGAAGGACTGATGGTGAAGCTGAAGCTCCAGTACTTTGTCCACCTGTTTCAAAGAGTTAACTCGCTGTAAAAGACCCTGATGCTGAGAAAGGCTGAAAGCAGAAGGAGAGGGGGTGGCAGAGGATGAGATGGTTAGATAAGCATCACTGACTCAATGGACATGAATTTGAGCAAACCCCAGGAGACAGTGAAGGACAAGGGAACCTGGCATGCAGCAGTCCATGGGGTCAAAAAGAGTTGGATGCAATTTAGCCACTGAAAAACAATAGCTGGTTAATAGGGCTTCCCTGATGGCTCAGTGGTAAAGAATCCACCTGCCAATGCAAGAGACACAGGTTTGATCCCTGGGTCAGGAAGGTCCCCTGGAGAAGGAAATGGCAACCCACTCCAGTATTCTTGCCTGGGAAATTCCATGGACAGAGGAGCCTGGTGGGCCCCAGTCCATGGGGTTGCAGAGAGTCAGACATGACTGAGGGACTAAACGGCAACATCACTGATTAACGATGTGGTCGTTTCAGGTGGACAGCAGACACACGTATCCTTGTATCCATTGTCCCCCAGACTCCCCTCCCATCCAGGCTGCCACGTAACGTTGAGCAGAGCTCCCTGTGCTCCACAGTAGGGCCTTGTTGGTGATCCATGTTAAATATAGCACTGTGCATATCCCCCTTTCGATGAACTTAAGAAAAGGGACATGTCATCATGAATGATTTCTTTCTCACAGGTCGAGCTTTGCATTTTGTCCTTACCTGGCGTTCCTTTCCATTCAAATTCCACAGTCTGACCAAGGGGAGAGAAAGGAGAGGGAGAACAGAATCTTCAGATAATAAAACCCTTGTGCCCGGCTCGAGTTGGTACATACGTATTTTTCTTTTTCATTTCATGCCAGAGATTTCGATGGAAAATACGTTGACCTCATCGGTTCCCTTGCTCTACTTCAAGCTGGGGTCTGCAGCCGCCTAACCTTCCCAGCAGGTGGCGCTCTACACCTTGGTCTTGAGCCCAGAACCACCCACGCATCCACTCAGACACAGAAACAGGTTTAGGAGAGAAGAGAAACCGGAGGGCATCGAGGCATATTTCACATGCTCCCGGTGTCCTGTAAGGAAGAAGTTTCCACGAGGCAAAGGCTGCGTCCGTTGGTGGTGGCTGGGTTTCCGAGGGGTCTGGGAAGGGCCCCCCAGTTCCCAGGTTTTAGGGGCGCACTGGGCAAGTCCACCCTCCCCTGTTACCGGATCGCAGGGCAGCTCACCCGGGGTCGCTGACCCAGAGTGACCCAGGCCCTCGGGTGGAGGCTGAGTGGGGAACGTCTGCCTTCCTTTTGTGGCTTCGCGTGGCTCCTTGCACCCCTGGGCCTTGTCTCCTGTCTCAGGGTAGCAATGATGAAAAGCCAGGTATCCCATAGATGGTATTTTAGAGTCTGACTATCCAAGAAATGTCGGTGAGGTTTCAAAACTTATTATTTTTTTTTTCTATAGAAAATAGAGATGCCCCTAAGAATGCTAGCGGAACCACTGATTGAAATTGCCCGCCCTGACCAAGCACCGTAGTTACCACTTGCGTGAGTTATCTTAAAGGAGAGGGCCTGGTAAGGAACACAGAACTAACGAGCTACCACCATCCGGAAGAGCCCGGGGAAGGTCAAAAGAAGAGAGTCGTTGCGGCCCATACGTCCTGCCGCCTCCCCGAATCCTCCTCGCTGGCAGCTATCTTGGCTGAGCGATGCCTGCGCCACCAGGAAGGACCCCAAGTCGGGACGATTGGCAGGAGACAGGCCAGAAACTAACCCCATCAGCATAAAACCGGAGGCGCCGATCCACGTGGCAGAGCCGTCCTCCTGGGTTCCCTTCCCCAGCTGCTCTCCGCCCTGCACCGCTTCCCGATAGAGCCTCTTGCTTCGTCAGCTCCTGTGTCTCCTCCGATAATTCATTCCTGAGTGTTAGACAAGAGCCCACTCTTGGGCCGGAAGGGGTGGGTCCCCCTTCCTGTAACACGAATGCCCACGCAGGTGACGAGGATCTGAGCTCAGGAGACATCCGGCCCTGGAGACGTCTCTCCCGTTAGCTGAGCGCGTGATCCACTCCGTAACTCAGTAGCGGTCCTGCTGCTTTGTTAGCTGATGCTGACGCTCAGCTTTGAAGTGAAATCATTTCCATCCCTTTCTTTCACCCTTATTATTTTCTTGTTTCTGAGGGTATTTTCTTTTTTGCTGGAGTGAGGGGAGAGAAGGAAAGGGAATTTGCTTTAAGAGTTCAAGTTCCTACACAAATATCACAATACTCTTTGTTAACTATCGAAGCAATGATGTGCCGCCAACTTCACCTGGCTAGCTTTTAAAAAGTATTACTTGGTAGCTTGTCAAGAAAAACTTCTACCAGAGAGGCATGCTCTATCTCTGTCTTCCTGGGAGCCTGCTTGGAAATCAGGTGCTGCTGCATACCTAGGCACAGGAGGGCAAGGCGACCTCAGCACCGTGGATTATGGGTTTGCAGGGAGCCCTGAGTGGGACCCTAGAAACCCGAGGCTGCGCCTCGCATCCCCGGAGGTCTCTCACGTCCAGGGATGAAGCACGTTTTCCGCATCCCAGATTGAGCGTTTCGCCATGTGACGTTTCCCTATGAGCAGAGAGCAGATGTGAGGAAAAATGGCGGAAAGGTTAGAACTGGTTTAAAGGCACTTCATTGTCTCTTGGCATCTGCTAGAGGAAGAAGGGCTTCCCTGGTGGCTCAAAGGTTAAAGCGTCTGCCTGGAATGCCGGAGACCCGGGTTCAATCCCTGGGTAGGGAAGATCCCCTGGAGAAAGAAATGGCAACCCACTCCAGTACTCTTGCCTGGAGAATCCCACGGAGGGAGGAGCCTGGTAGGTAGGCTACAGCCCATGGGGTCACACAGAGTCGGACACGACTGAGCGACCTCACTCACTCACACACTCAGTCAGAGGAAGAAGGAGGCTGGCATAGCCCCTGCCAGTAGAGCAGGACAGCCAGCTGACCGCACGAGGCAGAGGAGACAGGGCAGCAAGAGCCAGGCCAGGGCACTGTCCCCTCAGTGGCCCTCTGCAGCAGCTTCTCCGTGACCCATCTCACTTGGTCCACAGCATCAGGGACCCTGCAGGACAGAGCTGATGGCAGCAGCAGGAGGCTGCAGACCAGTCTCTGGCTTCAATCTAGAGCCTGCCTGGTTTCACTGCCCCATAGTGAGTCTAATCAAAGCTATGGTTTTTCCAGTAGTCTTGTACAGATGTAACAGTTGGACCATAATGGAGGCCAAAAGCCAAAGAATTGATGCTTTCCAACTGTGGTGCTGAAGAAGACTCTTGAGAGTCTCTTGGACTGCAAGGAGGTTAAACCAGTCAATCCTAAAAGAGATCAACCCTGAATATTCATTGGAAAGACTGCTGCTGAAGCTGAAGCTCCAATACTTTGGCCACCTGATGCGAAGAGCTGACTCATTGGAAAAGACCCTGGTGCTAGGAAGGATAGAAGGCAAAAGGAGAAGGGGGCTGCAGAGGATGAGATGACTGGGTGTCATCACTGACTCGATGCATGAATTTGAGCAAACTGGGAGATTATGGAGGACAGAGGAGCCAGGCATGCTGCAGTCCCTGGGGTCTCAAAGAGTCAGACATGACTGAGCGACTGAACAACATGTGAGATTACTTATCTGCAGAAACGGAAAATAGAACATTTTAAGAACATCACAGTTACTTCCACTTTATCAGATACATTTTGCTCCAGACTCTCTCAAAACATTTCTGTGTAATTCCAGCTTGATTATGTGCGTCCCGTTTAAGTTAAGCTTGCACAGACTTATTCAACCTTTTACAAAAAATATGCAAGCACACGTAACACCAGACAACGTCTAGTCATTATTTAAGTGTATATTTCTGCCCAACAATTACTGTAAAATTAGAAACAGTTTGTTAATGATTGCTCTTTAAATCATATAGTCTTGTTTGAAATTTAAAACAGTAAGTTTGTAGTAATGTAAACTTTTAATGTAGTAAAAGTCTACCTTTTAAACTTAGTAATATCTATATTCATGCCAACATTTACAGTTACCAAGATTAAAGACTAATATGAAAATCACTTCAACATGATAATTTTAAAGTTGGAATGGTCCAGCGGCTTGAGGCAAGAGCAGGCTGCCCCATTTGGAAGATCTGCACAGTGGATATCCAGATGAGTGTGTAATTACCGTATCAGATTTTTGAAATGTGTTGCACAGTTGAGCCCACAGAACATAAGGGAATCTCCTGAGAGTAAGAACAGACAAGGAAGCCGAAATCCATGGTGGGAAGGATCACTGAAGTGTTGGCCTGGATGGGAATGGGGAATGGGTGGGAGGAAACTGGTCCGAGAGGCAAATGAGATTAAAGTTTACAGGCCATGAGGAAAGTCAGCGGAGCTGAGTCCTGGGGCCAGAATAATGTGATATCCCTGACAGTCCCACCCCATACACAGGAGGTTTCAGGTCAAGACCAGGAAACACCCACAGAAGGAGCAGGTAGAAATAGGAAACCCCCACCATCCTAGCTACAGGTGGAGCAGGACCCCAACCCCACTCCCGCTAACACCCACCGGGGTCTTACGTGAGAGTTCCTGCCCACAGGCCTGTTCTCATGGGAGCTTGGGCCGGAATGCACACCCTCTGTGTGGCCCCAATTCCACCACGTCAGTTGCTAGTGCCCCCAGTTCAGTTCCACTAAAGCACCTGGGAAAGATCTTCTCAAAACCCCATCTTTGAAGAATCCCCGCAGATAAAAGTTCCAAGGAGCATGAATTCATACTCATACCCACAAAAGTACTAAAACACATGAAAAAAAAAAAAAAAAACCTACTCCATGAATGAGACTTTCCAGAAACAACCACCATGTTTGAGGTCAGATCTATAGAGTGTGTATGTTTTATTTACCAGGTTTAAAATACATGGAATAATTGTGTTCAACATGTTTAAAAAATAAGGGGACTGTGAAAGTATGACAAGGGAAAAAGAAGATCATGAAAATTGATCAGACTGTAGATTAGAAGAACTAACTTTGGAACTTCTAAAACCAAAAAGATATAAATACATACACACGTGTGTATTTCCAAGTATGATATAAAACCAAGGGACAGGATAGAAGCTGGCTGGTTGCAAATGATGAGATATTGGTATAAGATTGCTCTGAATATAACAAGAAACAACTCAGAGACAGAACGAGAGAAAACAGAGAGAAGGTAAGAAACATGGAAGACCTCCGTTTGGTTAGAAAGTGGAAAATGACTAGAGCTGCTGTTTTTAACCCAAACAAGATGCATAAGCCATCTGAGCCAGTCAGAGCTGAGGACGCAACTACGAAACGAGGGGAAACCTGAGATAAGTCAGCCAAAGGCACGTTGGATTTCCAGCTGCCAAGGGCTGTGGATAAGCAAGAGACCCGGAAGCTTCCACTCCCCAAACACATCAGATTTTCCACAGACGGCAGCTGTAGGTGGGCAGGAGGCCTGAAGGAGTCCCTCTAAAGTATTCTGGGTGGAACAGGGTCTTCACAGGTGTCCAAAAGCCCGAAAAGCAAAGGGAACTACCCAACAATGTACAAAGATGTCGATCGAGTTGCAAACCAGGGAGAGATCTACAGAGATAGAGCTAACTTGGTGTGGAGAACTGGTGGAAAAGATGAATCAACTTGGTAGTGTTCACGCCTAGAGCACCGCAGAATGCAAACTCCTGAGCCCAGCACCCACTCTCGTATCTGTAGCTTGGTCTTGAACTGAAACAAATTACACTTGCCAAAAAGCTTAGACCGAATTGACTGTAGAACAAATTTACTCAGTCACTCCAAACCAGTGACCTGACACAAGGAAGAAAAGTTTTTTATGAAGGGAACTATTATTTGCTCTAGACTCCACTGTTCTGACATCTCATGACGAAGAAAGAAAACAGGTAATAGAAGTAGAACTGTAGGTGACATGATGTTGAAATTATTTGACAGGAGCTTTAAAATAACTAGAAACAAGCTGAATGATCTATCAGAAAAGCGTACAGAATAGATGAGGAGATGGTGAATTTCAGCAAACACAAAGAAACTACAAAAGTGAATCAAGTAGAAATTCTAGAAATGAGATACACACTATAAGAAATAAAAATTAAATCAGTTTTAGTAGCATAATGATTCAGCAGAGGAAATAATGA
Source organism: Capricornis sumatraensis (assembly GCF_032405125.1). Taxonomy (NCBI): domain Eukaryota; kingdom Metazoa; phylum Chordata; class Mammalia; order Artiodactyla; family Bovidae; genus Capricornis; species Capricornis sumatraensis. The sequence continues at coordinate 73,843,495 of NC_091086.1, read as the reverse complement.
GTGAACCTGAGGACAGGTGGATTCAGAAAAAAAATAGCAAACCAAAAATAAACGAACAAAAGAAAACATAACAAAACAAAAACCCAGAATAAGTAAGAGTCTCTTAATTTATGGGACAATACCAATTGGTCCAACATATCCATAATTGGAGCCCAAGAAAGAGAAAAGAGAACTAGAAGAAATATTTAATATTTGCTGAGAATGGTATAAAATTGTTGATGATGTCAACCCACACATCCAAAGAGCTCAGAAAGCATCAATCAGGAAAAATAAAGCAGACACACACACATACCCCTCACTCATACACAAAGAAATATCAACCTTGAAGTCCATATCTTACAAAAATAGCCTTAAAAATAAAGGTAAATCAATCTCAAACTGGGCTTCTCTGGTGCCTTAGCTGGTAAAGAATCTGCCTGTAAAGCAGGAGACCTGGGTTTGATTCCTGGATTGGGAAGATCCCCTGGGGAAGGGAACAGGTACCCACTCCAGTATTCTGGCCATGGACTGTATAGTCCACGGGGTTGCAAAGAGTTGGACATAACTGAGCGACTTTCACTTATTAGGCTTCCCTGATAGCTCAGTTGGTAAGGAATCTGACTGCAATGCAGGAAACCCGGGTTTGATTCATGGGTCAGGAAGATGGGCTGGAGAAGAGATAGACTACCCACTCCAGTATTCTTAGGCTTCCCTTTTGGCTCAGCTGGTAAAGAATCCACCTGCAATGTGGGAGACCTGAGTTTGATCCCTGGGTTGGGAAGATCCCCTGGAGAAGGGAACAGCTACCCACTCCAGTATTCTGGCCTGGAGAATTTCATGGACTGTATAGTCCATGGGGTTGCAAAGAGTTGGACATGACTGAGTGACTTTCACAGCACACAGCAATCTCAAACTGTTCCATCCTAAAATTTCATTCTTGAAATGGCAAAATTATAAAGTGGGGAGACAGGTTGCTGCTACCGCTGCTAAATCACTTCAGTTGTGTCTGACTCTGTGTGACCCCATGGACTGCAGCCTACCAGGCTCCTCCATCCATGGGATTTTGCAGGCAAGAGTACTGGAGTGGGGTGCCATTGCCTTCAGGGAGACAGGTTAGTGGTTACCCAGGATCACTGATGGAGGCAGAGAGGAGAGAGGCCTTACTGACCAGAGCAACACTAGAGATCCCTGTAGGGATGGAATGCTGTGGATCCTAACTGCATCTGTGCCAATGACTTGGGTTATGATACTGAAATGTAGTATTGTGAGGTGTTATCATTGGAGGAAACTGAGTAAAGGATGTGGAATCTCTATGTATTCCTTACTGTTTCATGGGAATCTACTATTTTCCCAGAATAAGTAGATACACTTTAAAAACTGGAGGCAAACTAAATCATTTTTCGCGATGAAACCTAAGAGAATTTCTCCCCATCAGAACTTCTTTGCAAGAAAGACCAAAACAATTTCTTCAGTTTAAAGAAAAATTATATCAGACTTAACCTTGAATCTATATAGGCAGCCACATAAATAGGCAGCCATGAAGAGCAACAGAAAAGGCACGTATTTGTACAAATTTAAAAGATCTTGAGATTGCTGTGTGCTGTGAAAGTCACTCAGTCATGTCTGACTCTTTGCAACCCCGTGGACTATACAGTGCATGGAATTCTCCAGGCCAGAATACTGGAGTGAGTAAGCCATTCCCTTCTCCAGGGGATCTTCCCAATCCAGGGATCAAACCCAGGTCTCCCACATTGCAGGTGGATTCTTTACCAGCTAAGCCATTTTTATCAATGTGTGTGGAGTTTTGAAATTGTATATATATGCATATATATATATACATCTATTCACATATGTGTATGAATAGCAAGTTCCATAATTTAAAGCAATAGAAAAAGGAAGAAATCAAGAGAGGTGATCCCATCTGGAGACTGGCACGTGTGCTGTACTGAACACAGGAGGGGTGGGGAGGGCCGCCGTTTTAACAGCAAGAGACCGACAGTGATAAATATGTGTGGTTGGTGAGTCAGAGTGGTCCCATGCAGAGGAGCTTAAAATGCAAGAAGAGGCGTTGGATTTTGTGAGGTCACCTAATGCTCCCAGGTGTATTAAAGCAAGTTGTCAAAACTTGTGTTAATAGCTAAGTTGAGGAAAGATTTTATTGTTGCTATGTATCAATACCTTTTAAGCGGGGTCTAAAATGTGCTTATGTGAGGTGCATTTGAATAAAAAGAAAAGAAAAACCTCAGTCACTAATTCACTTCAAATGGTAACCTACTTGAGATAAACTGTAGACCTAAATGTAAAACCTAAAACAAACAATCCAAAAAAAATCATAGAAGAATATATTTGTTACTTTAGGGTAAGAAAAGTTTTCTTGTGAGACAAAAGTCACAGTCATGGAATGAAAGATAAGTCAGACTTCATCAAATAGAAAAAAGAAATCTTCCTCATAAAACACTGTCAATATAATAAGCAAGCAAGTCACAGACTGTGAGGATGTGTTCATAAAACAAAATATTTCTATCCAGCACCTACAGTAAGAACTCCTGAAAAATCAATAACAAGAAGACAGCTCAATTTTAAGAGGCAAAGGCATGTAGGCGCCTCATGAGAGAAAATACGAAGTTGTCAATAAGCGCATGAAAAACTCTTCACCTTCATAATTTACCAGGACAGTGCACACTAAAGACCCAGCAAGACGTCATACCTGCTCCACTAGGAAGTCTGAGACACAGGAGGTTGGTCGCGGCAAATCTGGAAGAACTCCGAGGAAGCTGGTGCCTGCACATGCTGTTGGCAGGAAAGTGAGACAGTTCAGCCACTTTGGCAAAGCGTCAGTCTCTGAAGGGTTAAATCCACTTCTCTGTGTGTGTGTAGGTGTGTGTGTGGGTGTGCGCTAAGTCTCCTCAGTCACGAGCAAATCTTTGTGACCCTATGGACTGTAGCCCACGAGGCTTCTCTGTCCATGGGATTCTTCAGGCAAGAATACCACTAGCAGCACCTGGGAAGCCTCCCCAGTAACTCCACTCCTAGCTGTGTGTGCAAAAGAAATGTGTGTGTATGTCCATGCAAAGCACTTCATAAGACTTTTATAATAGTGAAATCTTGACTATTGAGCCACACAATGAATTGTTGCTGTTCAGTTGCTCAGTCGTGTCCAACTCTTTGTGACCCCGTGGACTGCAGCACACCTGGCTCCTCTGTCCTCCACTACCTCCTAGGATTTGCTCAAACTCACGTCCATTGAGTTGGTGATGCCATCCAATCATCGCACCCTCTGTTGCCCCCTTCTCCTCTTGCCCTCCATCTGATGGAAACACATCAGAGTCTTTTCCAATGGACTGGCTCTTTGCGTCAGGTGGCCAAAGTATTAGAGTTTCAGCTTCAGCAATACTGCTTCCAATGAATATTCAGGATTAATTTCTTTTAGGATTAACTGGTTTGATATCCTTGCTGTCCAAGGGACTCCAAGAGTGTTCTCCAGTGCCACAATTCAAAAGCATCAATTCTTCAGCACTCAGCCTCCTTTATGGTCCAACTCTCACAGCCCTACATGACTACTGGAAAAACCATAGGTTTGAATATACAGTCCTTAGCCCGCAAAGTGATGTCTCTGCTTTTTAATATGTTGTCTAGGTTTGTCATAGCTTTTTGTCCCAAGAGAAAGCATCTTTTAATGGATAACCTGTGCTTGTTCAAAATGAAGCAGGACAAAAGCTAGCAGAGTTTTGCTAAGAGAACTCACTGGCCATAGCAAACACCATGTTCCAACAACACAAGAGAAGACTCTACACGTGGACATCACCAGATAGTCAACACTGAAATCAGATTGATTATATTTTTTGCAGCCAAAGATGGAGAAGCTCTATATAGTCAGCATAAACAAGACAAGGAGCTGACTACGGCTCAGATCATGAACTCCTATAATCCAAATAGACTTAAATTGAAGAAAGTAGGGAAAACCACTAGACCATTCAGGTATGACCTAAATCAAACCCCTTACAATTATTCAGTGGAAATGAGAAATAGATTCAAGGGATTAGATCTGATAGAATGCCTGAAGAACTATGGGTGGAGGTTTCATGGCACTGCACGGGAGGCAGTAATCAAGATCATTCCCAAGAAAAAGAAATGCAAAAAGGCAAAATGGTTGTCTGAGGAGGGCTTACAAATAGCTGAGAAAAGAAGAGAAGCAAAAGGTAAAGGAGAAAAGGAAAGATATACCCATTTGAATGCAGAGTTCCAAAGAACAGCAAGGAGAGATAAGAAAGCCTTCCTCAGTGATCAATGCAAAGAAATAGAGGAAAACAATAGAATGGGAAAGACTGGAGATCTCTTCAAGAAAATTAGAGATACCAAGGGAACATTTCATGCAAAGATGAGCACAATAAAGAAGAGAAATTGTATAGACCTAACAGAAGCAGAATATTTTAAGAAGAGGTGGCAAGAATACACAGAAGAGCTATACAAAAAAGATCTTCATGATCTAGATAACCACGATGGTGTGATCACTCACCTAGAGCCAGACATCCTGGAATGCAAAGGTAAGTGGGCCATAGGAAGGATCTCTACGAACAAAGCTGGTGGAGCTGATGGGATTCTCAGTTCAGTTCAGTTCAGTTCAGTTCAGTTACTCAGTCGTGTCCGACTCTTTGTGAGCCCATAAATCGCAGCGTGCCAGGCCTCCCTGTCCATCACCAACTCCCGAACTTCACTCAAACTCACATCCATTGAGTCGGTGATGCCATCCAGCCATCTCATCCTCGGTCGTCCCCTTCTCCTCCTGCCCCCAATCCCTCCCAGCATCAAAGTCTTTTCCAATGAGTCAACCCTTCACATGAGTTCGCCAAAGTATTGGAGTTTCAGCTTTAGCATCATTCCTTCCAAAGAAATCCCAGGGTTGATCTCCTTCAGAATGGACTGGTTGGATCTCCTTGCAGTCCAAGGGACTCTCAAGAGTCTTCTCCAAAACCACAGTTCAAAAGCATCAATTCTTCGGCGTTCAGCCTTCTTCACAGTCCAACTCTCACATCCATACATGACCACAGGAAAAACCGTAGCCTTGACTAGATGGACCTTAGTCGGCAAAGTAATGTCTCTGGTTTTGAATATGCTATCTAGGTTTGTCATAACTTTTCTTCCAAGGAGTAAGCGTCTTTTAATTTCATGGCTGCAGTCACCATCTGCAGTGATTTTAGAGCCCCAAAAAATGAAGTCTGACACTGTTTCCACTGTTTCTCTATCTATTTCCTATGGAGTGATGGGACCGGATGCCATGATTTTCGTTTTCTGAATGTTGAGCTTTAAGCCAACTTTTTCACTCTCCTCTTTCACCTTCATCAAGAGGCTCTTTAATTCCTCTTCACTTTCTGTCGCAACAGCGACAAAAATCACCCAAAGTCAGTAGACGGAAAGGAATCATAAAGATCAGAGCTGGAATAAGTGAAAAAGAAATGAAGAAACAATAGCAGAGATCACACACACACAGAGAGGCATAGGTTACACACGGTGGCCGTTCAGTCGCCTAGTCGTGTCGGACTCGTGCAACCCCAAGGACCAGCCTGCCCGTCTCCGCTGTCCCCGACATTCTCTAGGCAAGATACGGCAGTGGGTTGCCATCTCCTTCTCCAGGGGATCTTCCTGACCCAGGGATCAAAGCTGCAGCTCCTGCGTTGCAGGTGGCTTCTTTACCACTGAGCCGACCGAGATTCCCACAGATTACATATAGATATATGTGGATAGGGGCTTCCCAGGCAGCGCTAGTGGTTAAAAAAACAAAAAACAAACACCTGCCTGCCAGTGCAGGAGACATAAGAGATACGGGTTCAATCCTTGGTTTGGGAAGAGCCCCTGGAGGAGGGCATGGGAACCCACTCCACTATTCTTGCCTGGTGTATCCCATGCACAGAGGAGCCTGGTGGGTTACGTCCAAAGGTTCGCAAGGAGTCGTACATGAGTGAAGCAACTTAGCACGCATGCATGCATATACAGATATTTGATATAGAGATCTATACATATGTCTATGTATCCAGAAATATATATATATAAAGAGAGAGATCATATTTCTAATCCTCCTTATCTACCTGTCCATCATCCATCCATCATCCACCATCATCCATCCATCCATCCATCAGCATAGCGTGGTCTTCCAGAGACTCAGAGCCACGTTCCATGACAAACATGTTCTATACTGTGTGGCCCTGGAGAACCCAGACTAACCTCTGACTGTGTTTCCCTCCACACCAGCCCCACAACCTGAGTCAGAGGAAGCAGGTGGCCCAGGGTGAAAGGTCGTTTACTTGGAAGGGAACGTCCCTGGAGTGATGGATGAGGGTGTCTGCCAGCTGGCATGTCTGGGGACAAGGACATTCATATTTCTGAATCCAGATTCCCTAGAATGGGATGCTGAGTGCTCATCACATAATTCTTCCTGATGTACCTGTTCATTATTTTCCCCATGAAAAATAGTGGTCAGGTGCAAACCTGTTACACCACAATCTAGTCTCCAGGGGTCTGTGGGCTTTTTAATCAAAATGTGCCTCTTTCTGCTGACTGTTATGCTGTTGAGGGCTCCAGCTTGAACTCAGCAGTGGGTGAAGGTCAACTTCTCAGAGTCACTGTGGGATTAACTGCTTGAGTGTGACTGGGACCCCAGAGTGAAGGCAGTGAGGGGGAAGGGGGTTTTGTCCACCCCTCCTGAACCAAGCCCATAGGACCACACAGTGCTGGAAGGAGGCAGCCCCCCACCGCACCCCACTGCTTGGGGTGTACTAAGCCCTTTGCTTCTCTGTCCCAGGATCAGCAGCTTCCTTCTGTAGTTACGTGGTTGCCTTTGAAACCACGGCACCCTCCGTCTCGTACGTGGTGTGTGGTGCAGACCCCAGGATCCTCAGTGTATCAGAGGGGGCGGGATTGTCTTGCGCCCACGGCTTCCAAGCTGGGATAGGATGCAGGCTGCAGAGCAGAAGCCTGAGGCGGGGCCTTGAGGAGGAGGCTGCCCTCATGAGGACCTCCCTGCAGACCCCGATGTCCATTCCCCACTCCCACCTCCACCGCCACCACCAGGCAGAGGCGCCAGTGCTCGTGCCCTGTGCCCCCTCCGCCTCTTCTCTCTCCTTCCTCTTCACAGGCACGGACAGGACCCGGGTGGAGCTGACATCCTGGCCCGCAGCCTCATTCTGGACCCGGGTCATTAATGTGTTTAGTTGGCTGCCTCTGCCATCACCTGCTCTGTTTTACCTGTCATTCTGGATGACTGGAAGGCCCAGGAGAAGGCTATGTCACCTGCCCTTTGCATCCCCAGCCTCGTCCTTCCAGCTCCTATCTGCACTCGCCTGTCCTAAACACCCTGCTGGGTGCGCTCCGACCGGCCTTATTACCCGGGGAGTCCCTTCCCCCTCTCTCTCGGACAAGCACTAAGATTCCCAATCCACCGCCGCAGTGTGCCCTCTTGGCCGCTTTCTTCTCTCCCTGCCCCGAGGAGGCTGTCTGCTGCCCTGCCCCAGACCCTGCACTTGGCCCCCCAGCTCTGGCCTGGAGACCCTCACCTGCTCCCCTCCTGGGCCTGCTCCTCTCCTGCAGCCTCAGCTGGACTGTGCACCTGAGGAGGCCCAGGGCCTGAGTGGAGCACTGCTTTCTCCAATAACGGCTCCAAATTCTCTGCAAGATGCGCACCGTGGCTGGCTTCCTTTCAGTGAAGATAACGTCCTCTAATGCCGGAAAAGAAAGTGGTCGGTGGACTGCACACCTTGTGCGGCACTTCTGCTGCACGTGAACCTTATGAGGAGACAAGGTGAGGGGCTCCAAACTCAAGTGTGGTTTGTGCAAACCCAGAGCCAGCTTTCATCTGCTTTTTTTTTGTGGGGGTGGGGGTGGATTAGAAAGTTGCTTGCACAATCACCATCACAAAGAACCCAATATAATACAGTTGAATAACTTTTCAGTATTGAAACACAAATCAAAACTTGCAAGTGTTTCAGAAATAGCCACCAGCTTCCAAGGATAAGTGATTATCAGGATGGGTGCTCATGCATTTTTAAGGATCTTACAGAATGACGTTATGGTGTATGCTCTACAGTCCATTCATTTTGTTGTTTCTGAGCCTCAATTCCCAGGACTAATTCTCCCCACAGCTGGAAACATGCATTTGGGGGTTACCAGCAATGGCACCCCACTCCAGTACTCTTGCCTGGAAAATCCCATGGACAGAGGAGACTGGTGGGCTGCAGTCCATGGGGTTGCTAAGAGTCAGACACGACTGAGCGACTTCACTTTCACTTTTCACTTTCATGCATTGGAGAAGGAAATGGCAACCCACTCCAGTGTTCTTGCCTGGAGAATCCCAGGGACGGGGGAGCCTGGTGGACTGCCGTCTATGGGGTCGCACAGACTCAGACACGACTGACGCGACTTAGCAGCAGCAGCAGCAGCAGCATGTTACAAAGCTCTGTTGAAGTAAGGACAGCTTATGTTGCACGATGATTGTAAAGACAGATGGAGGGAAAGAGAAGCTGTCATCTGTAAACCCCTTCCCTGTGCCGGTCTGTCCTCCTAGTGTCACCAATCACGCAGAGGGGGTACGGAGGCGCCACCCCCAGGCCAGATCTCCAAGTGCGAATTCCTTCCCAGTTCCTGACCTCACTGCAATGTTGACCTTGGATAAACGTCTTCAAATCCCTCTGTCTCCCTCTCCTCATCTGGGTAACAGGTACAGGGCTTCGTTCATAGGTTGTTTGAGGACCAGAAGCTGTGACTGTGAAAGTCTTAGCACAATCTCTGTCAACGGTTAATGCCCAATAAATGATTATGCAGGTGGGTGTGATTTCATTCTCCATATGTTTGATTTCGTGCTCACAACAAGCATGCAAGATAGATCTTTTAATCTCCATCTTAAAAACTGAACACTTGAAATCAATGCTATATCCTCCAGAGAGCAGAGTCTGAGGAAAGGATTACGAGCTGGTGCCATACGGGGCGCAAGGCCCCAGGGCCGCCTTTTTTTGCTCCTTTACAACCACAGCCTGGGCAGCTTAAGCACAGACCTTAATTTCTCACAGTTCCGAAGATAAGGTGCCTGCAGACTGGGCAAGGGCCACTTCCTTCCTGGTTTGCAGATGGTGGTCTTCTCGCTGTGTCCTCACGTGGCAGAGAAAGTGAGAGAGACAGGAAGCGAGGTCTGGGGTCTCCTTCTTTGAAGGACACTAACCCCATTGCAAAGACCTGGATGCTGGCAAAGACTGAAGGCAAAAGGAGAAAGAATAGGCAGATGATGAGATGGCTGGATGGCATCACCGACTCAATGGACATGAATTTGAGCAAGCTCTGGGAGATAGTGGAGGACAGAGGAGCCTGGTGTGCTGCAGTCCATGAGGTCACAAGGAGTGGGACACGACTGAGCAACTGAACAACTACAATTGACATGAAAACAGCTGTACATATTTAGTGTACATGACTTGATGAGTTTGGAGTATACAAACACCGCGGAGCCAGCATTGCCATCTGCAAAGATAGCCATCGCCTCCCAGAGTTTGCGCTTCTCCTTGCCTCTTCCACTCCTCCTCCTCCTTCCTAACATAATTTGTATGTGTGTGATAAGAGCACTTAACATAAGATCTATCCTCTTGGCAAATTTCTAAGTACATAGTACAATAGTGCTAACTCGAGCCAGCTCTAATGTACAGTGGGTCACTAGGACTCATTCATCTTATAACAAACTTTGTAACTTTGATCAATTTCTCTCCATTTCTCACTTCCCCCAGCCCCTAGCAACCAGCTACCTACTCTTTTTCTTGGTGAATTTGACCTCCTTAGGTTCTCAGTAGACTGATACCACATGAGATTTGTTTTTCTGTGCCTGCCTTATTGCACCGAAGGTAATGTCCTCGGGGTATAGACGTGCTGTGAACAGCATCTCCTCAGCTTGCGTTCCATAACTGGACAAAATGCTGCATGCTTGGTTTCCGAGTGTGAAATGGAATAGGACGGAGATCAGGAGTGGCAGACACAGCTCATTTAATCGGGATTTTACAGGATGAGAAGAGAGGAAGCACTTGGGCCGTAACAGCAAAGGTGACAGACGGCACCTCCCACGCACCCCTTGGAGGCTGGGGGGTCTCTGGTTCTCCCTTTCCGCCCCTGGGGTGGGTGCCTGAGGTCAGGAAATTGAGGCACAGGGTGGCTAAGTAGCCTGCCCAAGGCCACATCACCCTAAAACCGCGGTCACTTACCCAGGACACCAGGCCTCAAGGGCCCAGGCTTGCTCACTCATTGTGTTGACGTATACGAGGTTCCCCCCTTGGGCCCTGGGCCTGCACCAGGCTTCACAGGCATTGCATGGACCCAGGTAATGGTGCCAGCCTGGGCAGGGCTTTTAGGATCCCAGTTCTGTGGATAATACAGCTACTTCCATGCTGTTCCTCTGAGCTCCGTGTCATAACCCTCTGGTCTGCAGAACTGTGGATCCTCACCAGCGATGCTGGCAGAGGCTGCGGCAGGGCCTGGCCAGCACCAGTTGTCCACCAGCCCTTCTCTGGCTGGAAGCTGGCACTCGACTGGTAGAAGCACTGCTGTCTCCTGCAGCTGTTCAGGGCCAGAGCATCAGTTCTGTAGGACCCGCGTCCGTTCTCATCGGTGACGTCTGCGTTACAGTCATGGAGCTTTTCCAATAGGACATCTTTCATCGTGAAGGTGACCTGGTGACCAGCATCACACACAGCCTGTCCTCAGTAGCTGCAGATCCTGTGTTTGTGCATTCACCCACTTGCTAACATTATCTGCGGCCCCAGGTCAATAGTCTCAGGGCTTTCATGGATTTATCTGTCTAACCGCAGAGCATGGGGAATTTGAGTTCCCGACATGGTCCCAGCAGAGGGGGAGCCAAGGCACTCTGCCTCCTGGTCTCGGCTCCCATACTAAACAAGCGGCCTTTTCACAGTCTATTTAGTGACACATTTTTCCCATGTTTAGGCTTCTGGTTGATGCCTTTACTGTTTAAAATTTCCCTCAAGCATCATGCTGAAACACTGCCCAGGGTCCTAAGAACAAGAGGTTCTGAAAATACACGTGTTAGATGAGCGTCACTCAGACACAAGCTCCAGAGATGGTGGCTTGAATTCAGTGGTAGTAACTCAACCATATGTTAAACAAGTGTCTTTAAACAGAAGCACACCGTGCAGGCTCAGTTTTGATCTGCTGACAAAGTCGTGTTGGTCTCAGGACCCTGGCCGTGCATTTCCCCAGGTGCACTGACCTGGCATGAATCCAGGGTTCAAACACAAAACAAACCACCAAGGATATCACTGCCTGGACCAGGGCTTGGTGAACTGGGCTACTGGGCCAAGTCAGTGTAGAGCACGCACTGTAGTCCATAGGGTTGCAGAGTCAAACATGACGGAGGGGACTTAACGCGCACACACAAACGTAACGTGGGAGCTGGTCGGTTACATCCTGAGAAATAGGATGGAGTAGGTGCCCTCATACTGAGGTCTTGAGAAAAGGGAGTTAAATGTGCGTGGTTGCTCCTGCCTATGAGTGTGTGCTCAGTTCGCTTCAGTCGTGTCTGACTCTTTGTGAGCCCGTGGACTCTAGCCCTCCAGGCTCCTCTGTCCATGGGATTCTCCAGGCAAGAATACAGAACTGGGTGCCCATGCCCTCCTCCAGGGCATCTTCCCGACCCAGGGATTGAACCCATATCTCCTGCATTGGCAGGTGAGTTCTTTACCGCTGAGACACCAGGAGAACCCCTTCTGTCTGTGAGCCAGTATCAGAGTGAACGTGGGTGCCAGAGGCTCACCCCACACGGAGGTGACCAGGCTGCGGTTGTCTGCTCCCCTTCCTGATTCTCCCTGCTCCCGCCCCAGCATAAGGCAGGGCCGCATCATAATCAATAAGGATCGTCTCCAACCCTCCCGGCTAGTTGCTTCTTTATCTTAGAGGAGGAAACAGGCTCTTGTGCAAGAGACCTGCAGACACAGGCCCTAATACCGGCCCAGGGCCAGGCTCTGCCTCCGGCAGTACGACCACCAGGGAACAGGGCCTCAACCTCTGTGCACAGGTTGCCCTCTGTGAAGTCAGGACAGTGAGGACTGTCGGGAGGGCAAAGCGAACCCACTCAGGAACAGTGCTGGCTGCAAGTGTCAGTGTTAGCCACTCAGTCATGTCCCACTCATTGCGATGCTATGAACTGTCGCCCACCAGGCTCCTCTGTCCTTGGGATTCTCCAGGCAAGAACACTGGAGTGGGTTGCCATGCCCTCCTCCAGGGCATCTTCCCAGCCCAGGGATTGAACCCAGGTCTCCTGCATCGCAGGGAGGTTCTTTACTGCCTGAGCCACCAGAGAAGCCCAAGTATTAAGCAATTAAATACCTGTTACCTGCGGAGGGCAATGCTGGTGCTTGATTCTGAAGCCCTCAGGCCCCTCCTGCCTTTGCACCCACCTCCCCAGTGGAGCTGTGGCTCTTCTGTGGGACGCTGGCCTTGACCCCTCCTTCACCTGCACAGACAGGAAGTGCCCAGAGGTTAGGTCCTGCCATCCTGCCCCCCACCGCCACGACCCCGGAGACGTGGCCAGGTTCCGGGCTGGAGCTTCCTGGCTCCGGGCTGGAACTGCGCTGGGGGATACGTCACACCGGGGGCCCCTTGGGGTCAGGCCGGGGCTGCGCCCGCCTCGTGGCTTCCTGCTTCTCCTCCAGCCGGGACCTCACGCCATTCACCTCCCGCCCACACCCCGTCCCATCACACGCCTCTGCCCCTCGCCTCGGGCCTGCTGCTGTGGAATCTGATGGCGCAGAGCATCACTGAAGCCGAAGACCCCGGGATGGACCCATGCTGCCCGCTGGCCTGGGTCCGGCTGCCCCCTCCTTCCCCATCACATTTCCCAGCCTCGTCTGTGAAGACTGATGGAGCTGCAGAGACTGGGACCCACTGCTGGACCCCTGGGGGCCTCCCTGGGCCCCTGCCTCATAAGCAGCACCCCGCAGCTGTGAGAAAAGCCACCCGCTGTGCTTTCCCAAGGCCCTCAGGAGAAAGCCTCATTTCCCAAGAGGGGGTGTCAGCCGCGTGGAGGGAAAGCAGGTTGGAAAACAGCAGGCCTCTCTTCAAAGAGCCTCTGGACATGAGAGAGAGGCCTTGCTGCTCCTGTGGAGTGCTGGTGTAAGCAGGAGGGGGCTTCTCCAGAAAGTGGTGTTCCAGGTGGTCCCCGGACCCGGAGGCCCCGCAGACACAGGGCCTTCTGCCCGTCACTGGCCTGTGGTAGGTCCACTCCTGGAGACACAGGTGGCCCCCGGACCTGGAGGCCCCACAGACACAGGGCCTTCTGCCCGTCACTGGCCTGTGGTAGGTCTGCTCCTGGAAAGGCAGGTGGTAGAGCTCATGGGGAGGGGCGCCTGGTAACCATAGTGGGCACTGCGAGAGGGAAACGGCAGCCCCCTCCAGGGCTCGTGCCTGGAGAATCTCCTGGAGAGAGGAGCCTGGCCGGCCACAGTCCGTGGGGTCACACAGAGTCGGACATGAGTCGTGCAGAGTGAGCAGTGCGGAGCAGGGCAGGGCAGCCGGCACCTGGTGGGTCCTCAGGCAGGGCCCAGACCCCCTCTGAGGTGGGAGGTGAGGTCGGTGTGGGCTCGTGGTATGAGGGCCCAGGGTGTGGTGGGTTTTGAGGATACAAATGTGGTGTGTTCAGGTGTGACTAGGATCTGAGGGCCCAGGTGTGGTGGGATCTGGGGACTCAGGTGTGGTGGGATCTGAGGGCCCAAGTGTGATGAGGTCTGAGGGTCCAGGTGTGGTGGGGTCTCAACAGCCAGGTGTGGTGGGGTCTGAGGGCCCAGGTGTGGTGGGTCTGAGGGTCCAGGTGTGGTGGGACTGAGGGCCCAGGTGTGGTGGGTCTGAGGGCCCAGGTGTGGTGGGTCTGAGGGCCCAGGTGTGGCAGGGTCTGAACACCCAGGTGTGGTGGGGTCTGAGGGCCCAGGTGTGGTGGGTCTGAGGGCCCAGGTGTGGTGGGTCTGAGGGTCCAGGTGTGGTGGGTCTGAGGGCCCAGGTGTGGTGGATCTGAGGGCCCAGGTGTGATGAGGTCTGAGGGCCCAGGTGTGGTGGGTCTGAGGGTCCAGGTGTGGTGGGTCTGAGGGTCCAGGTGTGGTGGGTCTGAGGGCCCAGGTGTGGTGGGGTCTGAGGGCCCAGGTGTGGTGGGTCTGAGGGCCCAGGTGCGGTGGGTCTGAGGGTCCAGGTGTGGTGGGTCTGAGGGTCCAGGTGTGGTGGGTCTGAGGGCCCAGGTGTGATGAGGTCTGAGGGTCCAGGTGTGGTGGGTCTGAGGGTCCAGGTGTGGTGGGGTCTGAGGGCCCAGGTGTGGTGGGGTCTGAGGGCCCAGGTGTGGTGGGGTCTGAGGTTCCAGGTGTGGTAGGTCTGAGGGCCCAGGTGTGGTGGGTCTGAGGGCCCAGGTGCGGTGGGTCTGAGGGTCCAGGTGTGGTGGGTCTGAGGGCCCAGGTGTGATGAGGTCTGAGGGTCCAGGTGTGGTGGGTCTGAGGGTCCAGGTGTGGTGGGGTCTGAGGGCCCAGGTGTGGTGGGGTCTGAGGGCCCAGGTGTGGTGGGTCTGAGGGTCCAGGTGTGGTGGGGTCTGAGGTTCCAGGTGTGGTAGGTCTGAGGGCCCAGGTGTGGTGGGTCTGAGGGTCCAGGTGTGATGAGGTCTGAGGGCCCAGGTGTGGCAGGGTCTGAGGGCCCAGGTGTGGTGGGGTCTGAGGGCCCAGGTGTGGTGGGGTCTGAGGGCCCAGGTGTGGCGGGGTCTGAGGTTCCAGGTGTGGTAGGTCTGAGGGCCCAGGTGTGGCGGGGTCTGAGGACCCAGGTGTGGTGGGTCTGAGGGCCCAGGTGTGGTGGGTCTGAGGGCCCAGGCGTGATGAGGTCTGAGGGTCCAGGTGTGATGGGGTCTGAGGATCCAGGTGTGGTGGGTCTGAGGGCCCAGGTGTGGTGGGTCTGAGGGCCCAGGCGTGATGAGGTCTGAGGGTCCAGGTGTGATGGGGTCTGAGGATCCAGGTGTGGTGGGTCTGAGGGCCCAGGTGTGGTAGGTCTGAGGGTCCAGGTGTGGTAGGTCTGAGGGTCCAGGTGTGATGAGGTCTGAGGATCCAGGTGTGGTGGGGTCTGAGGGCCCAGGTGTGGCGGGGTCTGAAGTTCCAGGTGTGGTAGGTCTGAGGGCCCAGGTGTGATGAGGTCTGAGGGCCCAGGTGTGATGAGGTCTGAGGGTCCAGGTGTGATGGGGTCTGAGGATCCAGTTGTGGTGGGTCTGAGGGCCCAGGTGTGGTGGGTCTGAGGGCCCAGGCGTGATGAGGTCTGAGGGTCCAGGTGTGATGGGGTCTGAGGATCCAGGTGTGGTGGGTCTGAGGGCCCAGGTGTGGTAGGTCTGAGGGTCCAGGTGTGGTGGGTCTGAGGGTCCAGGTGTGATGAGGTCTGAGGATCCAGGTGTGGTGGGGTCTGAGGGCCCAGGTGTGGCGGGGTCTGAAGTTCCAGGTGTGGTAGGTCTGAGGGCCCAGGTGTGATGAGGTCTGAGGGCCCAGGTGTGATGAGGTCTGAGGATCCAGGTGTGGTGGGTCTGAGGATCCAGGTGTGGTGGGTCTGAGGGTCCAGGTGTGGTGGGACTGAGGGCCCAGGTGTGGTGGGGTCTGAACACCCAGGTGTGGTGGGTCTGAGGGTCCAGGTGCAATAGGAAAACTTTGGTTCTAAGTTGCATCAAATGGCAGTTGTACGGTTTCCCCCCTCAGCACTGAGCTTCCCACATCTAGGCAAGCAGTTGGATTTATTTAGCACCAGTTTTTGAAAAAAGTGGGATAACTAATAGCTTTTTGTTAGAATTGTGGTGATAACGTAATGGAATATAAGAAGGACATCACCTTAGCATGTTGTAGGTCAGTGTACAAATACAAGCGATGACGCCTGACATGTAAATATCACTTATACTAGGAAGTAGAGTGTTTAGTTTGCCAGGAAATAAAATATTGATTTGCTTGCACATGTGAGGTGTCTGTGTCAAGCCCTTGAGTGTGGTCTGGGGGAAAGATGTTTCTTTCTTCAAGTCCAGCAGCCTGCAATGTCCTGAGTTACACAGGTCCTAATGCCAGTCCAGAGCAGAGTTTAAACGAAACCGGCTATTTTAACTGTCGCTCTCTTCTTGTTTAGAAGACTTAATCGTGGTTTATCTCATATTGTTCTTAGGAAACTGGGGAGCTGATGATACCAGTTGCAATTGTGTGATGCATTTTTAAACAGATATTTATTTACATAATATGCTGCTGCCAAAAACAGGCTCACCCAGACCAGATGTTTTTATCACCAGCCTTGGTATCTGGGAAGAAATAAATAAAACTGTGCAACAAGCTGACCGTTAAACAGCACGATTTCAAAAAATACACTCTTTGAAAAGACTGTTTGGAATTTTCTTATACATTTCTTAGTTCAAGGAACTGCATTCAACTGCGAGAAGATGGATTGTTAGTTGTTTCGGAAAATAACAGTAAGGGTATTCGAATTAAATTCACTTCCACTCCGAGCATTATTTGGAATATTTTGAATATTGAAAACATTTTTCCTATTGCTGTTTATCTAAAGCTAGTGTTCTATCCTCTTGCTTCTCTCTGATGAAAGTGTGAGGTGATAAACAAGTGGACATTTTATCACAACGACACTGCTGATCAGAATTTTTTTCTTATTCTCTAAAAGACTATGCATCTGGGTCTCTCCAATACCTTGGTCTGATTCTCAGACACAGCTGAAAACCCCCTGGAGACCTGTCTACTACCTGACCCCGGGAGCTCTGACCCACACAGTGACCCACACAGCCGCTTGGAATTCATATTTCTTTTCGGTCTCGTCTTTCTTCACGCATCTGGTCTTGCCACGGTCTGAGGGTCCCTTCTGCTACCTTCTTCCGTCTCCTTCTGTACCATCTTTCTCTCTCTCTGCCCACCTTGGGCTCAGCAATCATTCCTTTTGCTTTTTCTCTTCTAAATTATATTCTGTCTGTTTTTGTATCTCGTGCTGTGATGTACCTATGATTCTAGCTGCCCTTGTCATCCCACCTCTAAATAAACTTGTGAGATAAACAAAACCGTGAATTTTACACTTCAAATTAGTGTTTTCTTAATTATAAAGCTTAATTTAACTGGAGAGGGCAGAGCAGCACAGACATGCCCACAGATTATTGGTGTCACTCTAAATTGTTATAACTCTGAAAATAAATTTGCCAGTATGTCTCCAGAGCCTAAAGGCGTTAATCCTCTTTAACCCAGTAATTGAACTTCTGAAAATCGACCCTTCAAAACAAATCTGAAACTCAAGCAAAAAATCACATACAAAGATGTTTATGATGGCGTATTTATAATGGAAAAGAATGGAAACATCCCATGATAGTAAAATGGTTTTACAAATACATTTTAGAAATAAATATTAAAAAAAATATTACGATGAGAAGAATATTAGTGTAAAGTTGGGTGAGTGTTAAGATGGGAAGTTTGTATTAGGATTGGCAGAGAATTCACAGTTGGGGTGTGTGTGTGTGTATGTATGCATGCGTACTCAGTCGTGTCCGACTCTTTGCAACCCTACAGACTGTAGCCCGCCAGGCTCCATGGGATTCTCCAGGCAAGAACACTGGAGTGGGTTGCCATTTCCTCCTCCAGGGGATCTTCCTGACCCAGGAATCGAACCCACGTCTCCTGTGTCTCCTGCACTGGCAAGGGGGATTCTTTACCACTGAGCCACTGGAGAAGCCCGTAGTCAGGATAGAAGCAGATTGAGAGGTGGACTCAGGACAAGTTTGAGCAGCATGGGCAGAAGTAACGGTGGGTGTTCTGGTTGAATGCCGTGTGACAAATGACCCTAAGCTTTGTGGGGATAAGATAATATGTTCACAGATGCTGTGGGTCAGGAAACTGTATGGAACACAGAAAGGAGGTCTGGGGTCTCGTCTGGAAAGATTTGAATGGCTGGGCTGCCCCAAGGCTGGGGACTGGAACCGTCTGGTTGCTTCCTCACCCAGACATGTGTTAACTGGGCTGGATGGCTTGAAGCACGGGCTCCCCGGGACGGTTGAGCGGTGTGTCCACACGTGGCTTCTCACTGCATGGGACTGGCTTCAGGGGACCACATAGAAGCAACATGACTTTTAAGACCTTGTTCCAGAAGACACAGGGTCCCTTCCACCATACTGCTTGACTGAAGCCATCTCAAGCCTGCCCTGACTTGAGGGGAGAGGACACAGTCTCAGTCCATTGATGGGGCAAAAGTCAAAGAAGTTGGGACCTTTTTTCTTTTGCCCACAAGGACCTGAGCACCAAGGCATAGCAGATAGAGGAGACGTCACTCCTAAGAGTGTCCATGATCAGAGACTTTAGGAATTAATAACACAGAAGACCCTTCCCCTCTGCCTGGAGTAGACTAGTTCAGCCTCCAGACAAGCAGAGGGTCTCTCATTTCCAGGAGAGTTAAGGAATAAGATGGGTCATAGTCCCTGTTGGATAGTTTAAAAACATTTCTATTTAATGGTGGAAGGAATTACATCAAATTCTTGATTTCTGTGTTCCTTTGTAGAAGCTCTATTTGCTCTTTTACTAACCTTTGAAAATTTATAAGCAGAAATTAAAGTCCATGCCATGAGTCCCAAGCTGAATTGGCTTATTATCAAATGCTCATCCTATATGATTCCAGAAAGGTTTCAGGAAATGGGCTTGAATACATTATAGACTGGGCTTGTTCATATCCACCTCCTCATCCAGGAGAAAGAAAACCACCGAGAGTCAGAGTTAGCACATAAACCTGAGAGAGATGCTCTCTCTTTTTGGTTTCTTAAATTTGAAAGTACATCTTATGTGCTTAGAGAAGTCCATTCAGTAATCATGCCGAATGTTCACGTCCGTATCTCCCGACTCCGTATCTCCCTTTGCGTCTTCTTTGTGTCTCTCTGACGGCAAGTCTCATATCCTGTCTTGGATTTTAGTTATTTATACATTAATCTAATAGGCTTCCCTGGAGGCTCAGTGGTAAAGATTCCATCTGCAATTTAGGAGCCGTAGGAGACGTAGGTTCAATCCCTGGGTTGGGAAGATCCCCTGGAGGAGGGCATGGCCTCCCATTCCAGTGTTCTTGCCTGAATCCTATGGACAGAGGAACCTGGCAGGCTGAAGCCCATAGGATCACAAAGAGTCGGACACGACTGAAGTGGCTTAGCGCATACACATGCACGCATTAATCTAATCCATACCAGATTGTACTCTGGCATATTCTATGTATTTAGCGTGTGACTCACATATATGCCCTTAATTTAGTTTAACTGCTCTTTTCCGGCCTTGTTTTGGGCATGCACAGAAATTAGCAGTCAGGATTTTCAATCTCTTTTATATTTCCTTTCATGTTGGGGCATCAGCTTCAGTTGACCTTTATTTATTTAGTTATTTATTTGAAGGGTAATTGCTTTACAGAGTTTTCTGTCAAATGTCAACATAAATGAGCCCTACAGTTGACCTTTGAATAACATGGGGGTTAGGGGCATCAGCCCCCAGTGCAGTAAAAAATTCACATATAACTTTGCAGTCGGCCCTTTGTATATACAGTTCTACATCAGTGAATTCAACCAACCGTGGGTTGTGTAGTATTGCAGTACATATTTACTGAAAAAAAAATCTGTGTATAAGTTCAAATACTATTCCATTTGCAAAGAAGTTCATATTCCTGATCATTCATAAGTTGTATCCTTTCATTATGTTTTGTCTCGCGTCTTAACACAGATGGACAGGATAGCTCGCTGTTCTTTAGGGAGTATTGATTGTGTTTTCCAAGAGCAATGCTATAAATATTGTTGCATCGCCCATGTTTTAACCTGCTCACCAGATGTTCAACTGTCTTCCTAGCAGCAGCGAGAAAATCGCATAAAAATGGGGGCAGTGAGTCAGATCCTGTTACCTTCTAAAATGCTGCTTTTTCACCTGAAAAATGGGATTGATACTGCCTGTCTTGCTTCCATCATGAGGTTGTTTTAGGAACAAGTGAGAAAACGCTGATGTTCCCTGACATGTGGGGGAATGTATGGAATAGCTGTCACTGTGCACAATCTGTGATGAGAGAGGGCACAAACACACGGCAGCTGCCAGGCTGCTCACCCCACCACACAGTCTGGCTGGTACCTCTCCTTACAGTTGGGCCCTTTGTCATCAGCCTTGATTCAGCCTCAGGATCTTTCTCAACACAGTGCCTGTGGCCCCTGAGATAAACCTCTCCTAGGGAATGTGGTTTCTGAGTGAGCAGAGATACTCCCCAGGCACAGAATTTGCCGCTCTTCCACGTCGGTGAGCACATCTCTGTTTGTTCATACAGGGCGGCTCCCCTCCCCACCCCTCCGCTTCTGACAACCAGCTGCCCTTCTTCACCTCTTTGCCCTTCAAGCAGGTTGCTTGATGGGGTCCTGAAAGTGACCAGGCTGGGGCTGGGGTGCTATGCACTGGTCAATCCTGAGCAAGACTTCCATTCACACCTATCAGCAATTCTATGCTCCAGGTTGGATCTGGAGAGGACATGGTAATAAATGAGGCTCTGAAGGGTGACTTGCTTGATTGCATTTCTGTCATCTGTCATCTTACCTTCTTAAAGGTTTTTCCCCCCCCTGAAAACACATTATTAGGTATAAGGTATATGAGGTATAACCTCACATAAGTTTGAGGTTAGGAACATCTTGAAACACGTCATTCTGCCCCAATCACTACTTGAAACTTAAATAAATTTGTTTTAATGTGTGTGTGTGTGTGCTCAGTCGTGTCTGACTCTTTGCCACCCCACGGACTGTAGCCCACCAGGTCCTCTGTCCATGGGATTCTCCAGGCAGGAATACTGGAGTGGGTTGCCATGTCCTTCTCCAGAGGATCTTCCTAACCCAAGGATCCGACCCATGTTGCCTGCGTCTCCTAGATTTGCAGGCAGATTCTTTACCACTGAGCCACCTGGGAAGCCAATGCCTTAATGAGAGGTGGACGATCTCTAAGGAGGAACATGGAGCCTGTGGAAAGGTCCTCACAGCTCGGCTCTGACTTTGGCTGCTAACCCAGCTCTGCTCCCATCGTGGCTGAACACCCTGCCCTGGCCGCACCAGCTCAGGCTGGGGACACGTGGGGTCTGGGACCACTGTCACCCAGAGAGGCCCTGGGGGGCTGTCAGCATTCCAGATGACTGACTTTTGTTTATGGATACGGATATTCACTCCCAGAAGTCTGAAGCTGGGTCTGTGTAGCATGTGGCCCGATCCTATTAAAGCCCAACTGTGTTTTCTTTTTAAGCTGAGGGCTCTGGTGAACTCTGACCTTCCGGGAGGCGGGCCCCCTGAAGAAGACAGGCACCTGTGTCTTCTGAGGGGCCGAGGGGCTGAGAGCCGAGTGTGGCAAGGGAGGTCTGGGTTCCCTCCACTGTCGTGAAGGAGCTGATAATCACAGTCCTCATTTGGAAGACCAGTAGAGGCCCCCAGGAGGAGCTGAGCCTGGCATCAAGCAGAGGAGGCCAGGCACAGCCCTGGCCTGGCGAAGGGGGACAGGAGGTGAGGAGAAACAGGCTGTCCTTCAGCTCACCTTGCCCAGCGCCCACACCCTGTGAAGGGCTGTGTCTGCCTACCTGGGAACCACAAGGCACCCCAGACGAGGGAGGGAGATGGGTGGGCGGGCAGACATTTAGAGTTGACCTTGCTTACTGGGTTCTGGGAGCCCAGAGACAGCTCTACTGCCAGTTTGGGTTGGGGGAAGGGCTAAGAGGGCTTCCTGCAGACTGGCCTTGCACTTGGTCTTGAATGCTTGAATGATGAAATTGATGCCGAAAGCTCAGCTTCTCTGCGCATCAGTGCTGAACCGAACCTCAGAGACAGAGTTTTGGGTGAAATAGAAAAGGAGAGCTTTATTACTTTGTCAAGTGAAGGGGGGACACAGAGGGCTAATGCCCTCAAAACCAAGCGTCCCCACTTGGGAAAGACAGTGATGAGTTTTGTATTAACAGTAAATGAGGGTGTGATCAGCTCGTGAATATTCTTTTGATGGTTGGTGGTGAGGTAAGTAGGGGTCAGCATTATCAGCCTTCAAGTTTAACTGGTCTGGAGTCTACCTGCTTGTGGGCAGCATATCATCATTAAACATTGACTTCTCCACCTGGAAGGGCTTTCTGTATCTGCAAAACAGCTCAACGATGTTGTTGTGTGTATATCCCTTGATGGGGAAATAGGCCCCTGCCTCAAGGCTGCTCGACTGTTCCTCCCTGGTTTCACTTTCCCTCCCTTCCCTAACTGGGCTTCCCCGGTGGCTCAGACAGTAAAGAATCTGCCTGCAGTGCAGGAGACCCAGGTTTGATCCCTGGGTCAGAAAGATCCCCTGGAGAAGGGAATGGCAACCCACTCCAGTAGTCTTGCCTGGAGAATCCCATGGACAGAGGAGCCTGGTGGGCTACTGTCCATGAGTTCACAGAGCTGGACGTGACTGAGCGACTAACACTTTGACTTTCTCTTCCCTAATTAACAATGGCTTGAATCTGTCCGTTGGAACTCAGGGAAGGTCGTGGAGGCTAAATGAAGACTATTTCCTATAATCAAAGAAACGGGGGAGACAGAAAGCCCTTGTGCCCAGGAGCCCCACTGGGCCCTGCAGAGTATAAATAGTTAGCCAGGAGATAAGGCAGAAAAACAAATTCTAGTGTTCTCCCCCTAGTGAGAAGGGAAGAAAAATGAAAAGTAAAAGTGTCCAGTGAAACATGCCACTCTGGGCCACATTCCCCACGCTGTCCTGCATGACTGGTGCAAATTTTGGGTGCCAAGCAAAGTGGGAGAAAGGACCAGGAGGAAGGACCCAGATTTGGGAGAACAGTTCCAACAGGGCTCAGAAACTCGGGCACTTTCTGTAGAGTCTGCAGGAGTCAGTGGAGGCCCAGCACGTGTGGGCAGTGATCAGGTGTCTGTCTGGAGAGACGGCCCCTGGTGGTGATGCCCAGACAAGTGACTGACTGGAAGGAGGGAGGGCCTGGGGATCCGTGGGGAGCTCAGGTCATAGGGGACCTGTGGAAGGGAGAGTGAGGTCCAGACATAGGTACAGGATGGCCCTAACCCATTGCCTGAGGACGGGAGAGAGACAGGGATGGAGAGGCGCACCGGGAGGACTCCGTGGTGACAAGAAAAGGTCACCGGGATGCAGCTACATCCCGGTCACAAGGGATGCCGGGTGCAGACTGGCAACTCCAGAAACCAGGGGCAGGCATCGCACTCTCCCCCTGAGCCTCCAGGGACCGGCTGACCCCCCTGGTTTCAGACTTCCGGCCTCCAGAGCTGCAAGGGAAGAGCATTCTGCTGATTTAAGCTACCAGGTCTGCAGCACCGTTACTGCAGCCCTAGGGATCCAATACACCCACTCTGAAGAGGTAAAGGAGGGACATTCACGGTAGAAGGGGCGAGGATGAAGGAGGCCTTGTGTATATGGAAGGAGCCCCGGTGAAGCTCAGGCAGAGCCTGAGGAGGGCTGGGGAGGAAGGGAACGCAGGGAGCAGAGGATGGCTGGGGCAGCCTCAAACACCAGGCGGAAATTCCAGACTCAGCTGAAAACCCTGCACTGTCAACTGAAAGGCATCCCAGGCCTTTGAAAATGCAGGTTGGATGATGAAAGAGAGAACGTTTTTCTCTAAGCCTGCGCAAGAGTAAAAGAAAGGCATCCCACACGAAGGATGGACAGACCACATGGAAGGAATCGGCGTCTGTTGGAACTCCACGCCTTAGTGGGGTCACTTCAGGCCAGGAGTGCTTCATCTACTCTGGGAGCTTCTGCCCTTGCTAGACGTAAAGAACATGCCAGTGTTGGGCCACATCCAGTCTCTGAACTCCAACACAGAATTAAATCTCAGAGACAGAGTTTTGGGTGGAGTAGAACACAAGAGCTTTATTACTTTGCCTTTCCAGACTGGTCATTGGGTTCGCGAGGTCTGTCTAATCAAAGCTGTGGTTTGTCCAGTAGTCATGTCTGGATGTGAGAGCTGGACCATAAAGAAGGCTGAGAGTTGAAGAATTGATGCTTTTGAACTGTGGTGATGGAGAAGGCTCTTGAGAGTCCCTTGGACTGCAAGCGGATCAAACCAGTCAATCCTGAGATGCGTGTGAAAGGAATGAATTCAGTGAAGCCAGAGCCTTGCCTCTTCACTAAATTCCTTAGCTTGATATCTGGTTTTCCTTGTTGTTGTTCAGTCGCCAAGTCGTGTCCAACTCTTCGTGGCCATGGACTGCAGCATGCCAGGCCTCCTTGTCCTTCATCATCTCCTGGAGCTTGCTCAAACTCATGTCCGTTGAGTTGGTGATGCCATCCAACCATCTCATCCTCTGTCTGTTTTCCTTACTACTTAAGAATAATCTTTGGTGTTCAGACTGCCTGCCTTCTTTGTTGCAAACTTGTATACAATCCGACCTCCTTTCCTGCCTCTTTGGGTCAGTTTTCTCAGAATACTGAGATGCTGTCTCTGGGACTCAGAGTCCTTAACATTCTTACCAAATAACTCACTACTTTCAGGTTGTGACTGATTTTTAAGTCAACAAAGACACTAGTTATTGAGCTAGAACCCAGCCTAATCCAGAATGACTTCTTAGCTCACTATATCTGCAGAGGACCCGTTTCTCAAATAAAGTCACAGTAGGAGATTTAGGGTAGACAGGGGTCTTAGGGAGACATTTTCCTACCCACTCTATGCCTTATAAATATTTATCTTCTTAAGCTTAGACCCCAGGTTCTGATGCCTCTCAGCTGTGTTCTTCTCTGACTGGATTATTCTTTTTGTCTTGAATACTGCCTTGAGATATTAATAGGTTTCATGGCATGAGTCATTTGAAATAGTAGAGCAATTGGAGAAGGCAAAGTTATGTCTGCACTATACAAACCAGTTTTAAACAAAACAACTCTTTGTTAAACAAAAGAGTTGTAAAACCCTTTGTTTTAAACAAAACAAAGAGTGATTTGCAAATGTTTTATTTTTCCTCACCTAGGTGGCTGAAAAAAACCTTATTAGAAATCCAGAGACAATGTATGTTTTCCATACATTATCTGTCTTCTATAAAATCATGCGACCTGAATATTTTAAGAACACAAATGCTTTTCTTTAGCAATGTCACCAAACAGATCATCTCTCTCCCCTGGTTGGTGTGAAAAGTCTTCCTGGCTCCTGTCCACTCCAGCCTGGGAAGGAGCTGCTCTCTGGGCATTTGTCTCCTTAGGTTTCTCCCTAAGAAATCACTGAGGTGGATGTGTTTCTGACTGGTCTTCAAGACTTGCTTCAACTCGCCACTGTGGCTGCATGGGATACACCAGCTGGCAGGAGACTGCTCCTTCACTTGTGGTGTGAGGTCTCCTGACATTGAGTAAATGGACACTTGCACCTCCTCAGACATGTTGGGCTCTGCTCCTCTATTCATCTTTTTGTGCTCTCATGTCTTATTCATTGTCTTGGCTTCTCATGTCTAAGTTGTGAAATAAATTTGCCTCTTAGCAGTGTCAGACTTGGTGGTCTTAAACTCTGGAAAGTTCAACTCTGACCCCTGTACACCAGCATCGCCAATTCCAAGGGCCTGTGTTTTTCAGTGGTTTCTGAGTCACAAAGAAATTATTCTTTTTCTTTCCTGATTCAGAAAGACAGGCCTATTTGAGTGTTTTATCATGACATTAGAAACATATAGATTGCTTTTCAGGAGAGTTCTCTTTTCAAAGGAATGTTAGATTAAGGTGCACACATCTGCCATCTGTAAAAGGCCTTGAGGATACATCTTTTCAATAAAGAGATTGTCTTTTTAGTTGCTTTGATTAAAAACAGCAGCATTCCCTGTTGCCAAATAACTCACCTGGGTTTCATCTCATCGCTATAAATAAGCAGAGCAGGCATGCATCAAAATGAGCTTCATTCAAAGCATCAGGGCAGAAGAGTCTCTGAAAGGCTCCCTGAAGCCACAAGTCACTGTACTTTCAAGCTCACAGGCAGCCAGTTTCTTAATACCTTTATTTTCAGCCATCCAGTCACACTGCCTCCCGGGATCGGGGCCCCTGTGCTTGGTGTCCATTAAGCTTAAAGCCATGCTTCCTGGTTTCTGTCCCACACACTGCAGAGCTGGCTGTTGATATGTATCCCTGCCACTTCACATGGTCAGAGAGGGAGAAACACTACTTTACCAGTGCCTCTGTGACGGGCGCAGTTGGGGGCATTTAGATCCACAGGTCTGGAGTGGAGCACCAGGGGTACGGGAGACGGCACACAAAGAAGACAGGGCAGTCTACCAGCTCAGGGATGAAGCTGATGGTGGTGATGATGGTATTAATGTTGATGACAATGATAGTGATGATGGTGATGACGGTGGTGCTGCTGCTGCTGACAATAATGAAGATGGTGTTGATGGCAGTGATAACACTGACAGTGATGGTGATGATGGTGATGGGGCCGCTGATGGTGATGACAACAGTGACAATGATGGTGATGATGATGGTGTTGATGGTGAGAATGGTGGTGATGATGATGGTGTTGATGGTGATGATGGTGGTGATGGTGTTGATGGTGATGATGGTGATGGGGGCACTGATGGTGATGTCCACAATGACAATGATAGTGATGATGATGGTGTTGATGGTGGTGATGATGATGGTGATGATGATGGTGTTGATGGTGATGATGGTGGTGATGATAGCAATAATGATGATGGCGGTGATGGTGGTGATGGTGGTGATGATGGTGTTGATGGTGATGATGATGGTGATGATGATGATGATGGTGGTGGTGATGATGGTGTTGATGGTGATAATGGTGGTGATGGTATTGAAGGTGATGATGATGGTGATGATGATGGTGATGATGATGGTGATGAGGGCAATAACGATGATGGTGTTGATGGTGAGAATGGTGGTGATGATGATGGTGATAATGATGGTGATGAGGGCAATAATGATGATGGTGTTGATGGTGATAATGGCAGTGATAACAATGACGGTGTTGATGGTGATGATGGTGGTGATGATGGTGATGATGGTGGTGATGATGATGGTGATGATGATGGTGATGAGGGCAATAACGATGATGGTGTTGATGGTGAGAATGGTGGTGATGATGATGGTGAGGGTAACAGTGATGTGATGATAGTGGTGATGCTGGTGTAGATGGTGACGAGGACAACGATGTCTGTGATGCTGATGGCGAGGCCTGTCCTTTATAGAGAATACTCTGTTTCAGTCACCTACCTCTAAATTAATCTAACTGAAGCCTCAAGCCCTAGGGCAGAGTTCCTATTATTAGCCTGGTTTAGTTGGCTTGGAAATTCTCCTTAATGAAGTCTTATTCCTCTTGTTTGGGATGATTCTTTTGGAAAAGCCATGATGTGCATTTTTGGAAGAGCCCTCACATGGACCTATCCTCACACGTGTGGGTGTGCTCCTGTCACTAACCTATGAGATACAGAGGTTGAGACTAAAGACAAAACTGTTAAGAGGAGGTTGAGGATGGATGAAAAGGGCTTATTACACCAGCCTTTGCCAGAATATCACAGTGCTCTATGCCATCCAAGATTAGATGGGCTCGCTCAGAGTTATGGTGAGGAAGTGGATTGATGCAGGAATCATTGCTAATCATGATTTTAATACTACCTGAATTGGACAGAGCTTCTCCTAACAGACCACAGAGAGAGGTCTGAGCTCAGGGCACTTATTCTCCAGGATATACCAGCAGAGCCAGGTTTACATACTTATTCTGAGAATCCTGGAGCTGTAATATGCACTGGGACACCTTATGGTCTCTCTGAAGACCCCTCAGTCACTCTAGATCTCACCAATGCCTCATCTGGAGCAACTTCTGAGGGACATTTGACCCACCTGATTCTTTATCAGATTTGCGTTCTGTGGTTCATTCACTCCCAACAACAGTGGGAGTTCTGATGAAACAACCACTTATACTTCATTTAAAATCTATATGAAAAAGGCCTTGGAATTGTATTGTTTCATGCTCACTTTATAGAATAATATAATAATCTATATTTTACCTTCTAGGTCTTCTGAAAACTTAATGTCTGCATTGAAACTAAACTGTAGGTGTTTTGATTTCAAATTCCATGTTCTTTTGTCTAATTCATGAAAAAAATAAATATATTCACATTTGTTCAATCACTAGCTTGTGTCCAGCTCTTTGTGACCCCATGGATGGCAGCATGCCAGGCTTCTCTGTCCTCCCAGAGTTTGCTCAAACTTAAGTCCATAGAGTTGGTGATGCCATCCAACCATCTCATTCTCTGTCATCCCCTTCTGCTCCTGCCTTCAATCTTTCACAGCATCAGGGTCTTTTCCAGTGGGTCAGCTCTTAGTATCAGGTGGCCAAAGTATTGGAGGTTTCCTTCCAAGCGACTTTTAATTTCATGGCTGCAGTCACTGTCTACAGTGATTTTGGAGGCCATGAAAATAAAATCTGCCTCTTATATATATTCATATCATAGTTCAAGATGACCCTTCCCTAGCAGAGGTCAAGATAAAGAGTCCAACTTTATGAGGGACCTGGGATCCTCTTACCAGATGCTGGCGTCTGGGCCATCAGACACACCTGTTCGGCAATCTACAAGGTCCTGTAGCTGAATCCAGCTTCTGTACCCCAACACCGAATTACATCTCAGAGACAGAGTTTTGGGTGAAGTAGAGAAGAATAGCTATATTGCTTTGTCAGACACAGGGGGCCACAGTGGTCTAATGCCCTCAAAACTGTGTCCCCACCTGGAGGGGGTAGTGAGAGGGTTCGTAGTGGTGGTTCTCAGAGGGTGTGATCAGCTCATGGATGTTCTTCTGATTGGTTGGTGGTGAGGTAAGTGAGTGCCAGCATCAGTCTTCTGGTTCCAACTGGTCTGGGGTCTACAGGTTTGTGGGCAGCACACGGTTAACTTCCCATCTGGTGGAGGTTTCGGTATCTGCAAAACAGCTCAAAGCCGTTATTAGATATGTCCCTTGAGGGAGGCCCGGGACCCTACCTGAAGGATGCACTGCTGTTAATTTTGACTACTCCTCCCTTGCCTCTGCAGCCCCTTCCCTTCCCTAATTAGCAACTGTCTGAACCTGCCCATTGGAACTCAAGAAGATCATGGAGGCTGAATGATCATGGAGGCTGTGACCAGGAAATGGGGGACCCAGAAAGGCTTTGTGCCCAGGAGCCCCACAGGGTCCTGCTCAGTATTAGTTCTAGTGGCTGATTTAACAAAGGACCTGTTTTTTTCAGAGGCTTCCCTGGTGTGGATCTGCCTTCTACTCCCAAAGAATAGCTATATTCTCTTTTGCCTTCGTTAAATGTTCAAGGTTCCATTTATTTATGGCATAAACCTTCGGGTCTTTTAGAGTACCAAATACTGATAACTGTAAACAGAACCTGTTTTGAATCACATATCAAAATCTGATCAAAAGGGTAAGTTAGAGGCTTCCAAGGAGCATTTTGCCAGCTCCAGCTATCAAATTTTAAAGTTCTTGTGCTTTCAAGTTTGACATTTGAAAGCACACAATTCCCCCTTTTAAATAAAAGATAACACATGTCCATGAAATGTACAAGTCACAGATGTGCAGCCAATGAATTGTTACCAGTTGAATACCCCCATGTTGTTAATATCCAGGTTAAGATAGGGAACACTGCCAGGCATCCAAAAGCACCATTCACGTTACCTCTTGATCACAACCAACCACCACGAGACTCTGATACCTTAGATCAGTTTTGCCTGTTTTTGAGTTTATGTAAGTGGGATCACACCGTGTCATTGTTTTATTACTTTCCCCTCCATTCAGCTTACATTTGGGAGATTCAGCTGCGTTGCAGTATGTGGATGTACTTTGCTCATTTTCATTGCTTTGTGAAGTTTCATTGTATTAGTATTCTTTCATTTATTTATACATTTTGCTATTGATGACTATTAGAGTTATTTCCAGTTTGGGGCTTTTACAAACAAGGCTGCACAAGTACTATCATTTCTGTCTTTGGATACAAACCAAAGAATACCACGGCTGGGACATAGGACAAGCATTTGTTCAAAAGATGCAAGCATTTCCAAGCAATATGCTTGTTACTGTCAATCCAGGAATTTGTCTGTTTTGGAGGATGTATCATGGTGTTCCAGTGTGGTATTAAAATATACATTTTTGTAGATGTCTAATAAGATTAAATGCATTCTCATGTGTTTATTAACCCTTTTGATATGCTGTTGTGTGACATTGCCTGTTCAAATCTCTCCTCAGTTTCTTTTTTTTTTTTTTTCCTATGGGGGTTTTCCTTGTTATCCTCTAGGAGTGCAGGATGAAGGTTGTTAGCAGTTAGATAGGCTATAAATAGTATATGTGATATAATACAGTGAGAAGCTTATGTGATAATACTTCCTTTAGGATTGACAGATCAGTCCTAAAGGAAATAAATCCTAAACATTCATTGGAAGGACTGATGCTGAAATTGAAGCTCCGATACTTTGGCCACCTGATTTGAAGAACTAACTCGTTGGAAAAGACTCTGATGCTGGGAAAGATTGAAGGCAGAAGGAGAAGGGGATGACAGAGGATGAGATGGTTGGATGGCATCACGACTCAATGGACATGAGTTTGAGCAAGTTCTGGAAGATGGTGAAGGACAGGGAAGCCTGGCATGTTACAGTCCATGGGGTTGCAAAGAGCTGGACACAGCTGAGCGAGTGAACAATAACAACAATGATAATACTCTAGCCTTATTGAAACTGAAACCATGCAACTCAGATTGGAGCTTTAACACACGTGCCAGGACTTGAACTCAGCCAAAACCCAGATGGGGACTCAAACTCATGGCCTTTTAACTGAGATCACACACCTGATCTTAGGATGTCATGAAGCTCAGGCTTTCAGGTCTCATCATAGAAATGATTCAGTGAGAAACAAAGTGAAAGCTAAGAAGTAGAATTATTTAGAGAGAAACACACTCCACAGGCAGAGTGGGGGCCACCTCAGAAGGCAAGGGCTCTGAAATATGGTGTAGTTAGTTTATATGGGCTGGGTGAATTCATAGGCGGATGAGTGGGAGGTTTATTCCAACTACTTGAGGGCAGGGACAGAGATTTCTGGAAACTGGGCCACCACCCACTTTTCAACATTTTATGATTGGTCTCAGAATTGTCTTGGCACCTGTGGGTATGTCATTTACCTAATATATTACAATAAGGCCACAATGAGGCTCAAGGTCCCCTGGAAGTTGAATCCTCTGCCATCTTGGACCTAGCTAGTTCTAACCAGTTTTTGTCATGTCCCATAGCTATGTCTGGAGAAGGCAATGGCAACCCATTCCAGTAGTCTTGCCTGGGAAATCCCATGGACAGAGCCTACTCATTTATTGAAAAGACCATTGTTCCCCTGCCCCTACTCTTAGTACCATTCTGTTATCCAGCAAATGAACCTACTTAGCTGCCAATGTGAAACAATTTTCCAAAGATCATTACTCCATTTTCTAAAAATTTGTTTACCCAGTGTGTCTTAATTATGATCATTTTACAGTAAGTCTTGATGTCTGGAAGAGAAGGTTTCCTTTCTTGTTTTTCTTCTTAAGAGTGTCTTTTTTATTGGACTGGTTAAATATTTATAAATCATTCTATTCCCTGCCCATATTAGCTTCATAGGTGTGTAATCTTTTTAAGCCTGTGATTACCCTGGGGAATGCAGCAGACAGTCTTGATTTACAAAGTCTAATAGAAATCAGCCCTTTCACTTATTTCTACCCATTGCAGGAAATTCAGCATGCCTTCACTCTATGCTTTCTCCTCTTGACGTATGCATTTAGGGTTCCCTGGTGGCTCAGCAGTTAAGAATCCTCCTGCCAAGGCAGGAGATGGGGGTTTGATCCCTGGGTTGGGAAAACCCCCTGGAGAAGGAAATGGCAACCACTCCAGTATTCTTGCCTGGGAAATCCCATGGACAGAGGAGCCTGGTGGAAATCCCATGGACAGTCCGTGGGGTCACAAAGATCTGGACACGACTGAGTGACTAAGCAGCAATACACCGCATGAGTCGCCGTCGTTGCTGGTTTGCATCCTACATTATTGTCACTGTTTACAGGTTATTCTGCTTAGATGTATTTGCATGTTTAAGCTTCACTCTTGCTCCTTTCAGTTTTCACCTGGAGCCTTTTCCACTGGAAGGACTGCCCTTAGCATCTCCACTGTCCTGGTTTCTATGTTGGATATTCTCTTCGTTTTGGTCTAAGATGTTTCCACTTCCATTTCTTTTTTGAGATACACTTTTCTAAAGTTAAAAGAAACTTAGAGTCTTGTATTTGTTGTTGTTATTTGAAGATGTAATGCTATTTCTTCCTGGATTTCATAACTTCCAGCGAACAGTCAGCTTTAATTCCTGTTGTTGCTCAGTCACTAGGTAGTGTCTGACTCTTTGCAGCCCCATGGACTGCAGCACACCAGGCTTCCCTGCAGCGCACCAAGCAGGGAATAATGAGTCAGAGCTTGCTCAAACTCATGTCCATTGAGTCGGTGATGCCGTCCAACCATCTCATCCTCTGTCACTCCCTTCTCCGCCTGCCTTCAACCTTTCCCAGCATCAGGGTCTTTTCCAATGAGTTGACTCTTCATATCGGGTGGCCAAAGGATTGGAACTTCAGCATCAGTTCTTCCAGTGAATATTCAGGGTTTATTTACTTTAGGATTGACTGATTTGATCTCCTTGCTGTCCAGGGGACTCTCAAGAGTCTTCTCCAGCACCACAGTTCAAAAGCATCAATTCTTCAGCACTCTTTATGGTCCAACTCTCACATCCATACATGACGACTGGAAAACTCATAGCATTGACCTTACACACCTTTGTTGGCAAAGTGGTATCTCTGCTTTTTAATATGTTGTCTAGGTTTGCCCCTTGCTCTTCTTCCAAGGAGCCAGTGTCTTTTAACTCTCATGACGTCACTTTGAAAGTAATTTGTCTTTCCTCTGTCTGTTTTCTTTTTTTGTTTTTAATATTCTTCTGTTTGGGGCCTAGATGTGGTATTTTTTGCATTTACCCTCTTTGAGGTCTGTAAAGCTTGTAAAATATGTGGCTTTCAGTAGTTTGTTAGTTTTGGGAAATTGCCATCATTTCTTCTGCCTCCTTACTGTCTTCTTGTGTTTCTGGAGTTTCAGTTGTAGGTAATTTAGACTGTATTCCACACCCCTGCATGTATTATGTTATTTCTACTATTTCCATCACATTGTCTGGATAATTCTTTATGGCCTATCTTTCAGTCTACTAATTTCATCTTCAACTTTCTAAGACTTTGTGTCAAATCCATTACCCTGGCATCATTGTGGTTTTCCAGTTCTAGAATGCCCAGCTGGGCTTTTAAAAATAATTTCCAGTTCTTTACAAGATTCTGGACCAAAATCTTTCCCAGTTCTTTACAAAAATTCTGTCTGGCCTTTTTTCCCCCTTAAACATCTTAAGCCTCGTTATTTTAAAGCCTGTGTCTGAATCCGTTATAAGTCAACTGTTCCTCTTTGTTTTAAATAATGCTTTCTTTACTCCCCATGAATGGTCATTTTTCTCTGGGTGGATGTGTTGTATGTGAAAAGTCATAGGACTTCCCTGGTGGCTCAGGGATAAAGAATCTGCCAGCAATGCAGGAGACACAGGTTCGATCCCTGGGGCGGGAAGATCCCCTGGAGGAGAGCATGGCTACCCACTCCAGTATTCTTGCCTGGAGAACTCCATGGACAGAGGAGCTTGGTGGCAACAGTCCATGGGGCTGCAAAGAGTTGTATATGACTGAGCAACTAACGCTTCCACTTTCAGAAATAATTTAATGCTCTGGAGACCTCACCTCCTACACAGGCTGCTTGTCTACTTCTGCAAGGTAACTGGAACAGGAGGTTAGAAAGCTGGGATTACCTTGTCTCTGAGAAGGACAAACATGGCCCAGATCTTGACTGCAGTTTGTCTCCGAGGGTCTATCTACTTCTGGTTCCTCCTCATTACTCGGTTCACCCCCTCTAACATTCGGATTCAGTTTAGCAGAACTGCCTCCCTGCTGGGCCGCCCTGAGTTCTGGTTTCTGTGTCCACTCTGGGCAGCTGGCAAAGGTTCTGCCCACCTCTGCCTGTTCCGCAGCCCCTTTCAGCTGAAGAAGAGCGCCGGGGGTAAAATGGCCACAAATGCCAGACTCACTTTTTTATTTTTTTCATAAAACCTCGGTTCTTTAATTTTTTTAAATTGCTGTATTAATTTCCTGACATCTTTAACTAGATCTCAACAATATTTTCTCAGATCTTCCAGGGGTTTTCACTGGGAAGGATTAGTCTGCTTCCAGTGCAGCTGGAACTTGCCAGGAGAGCAGTATTCTCACCATATATTAGAAAGATCTGCTTCACAGGAATTTTGCATGCAATGTGTGAGAAAGTAATTAAATCTACCCATCAAGCTAATATCCTTTCTCACCAACCTCTTCTCCACTGCTGTGATTATGTTTTTAAAAAAGACAGCTCCTTTCTCAGCACTGCAGCCCCTTTACTCTGAAGTGTTCAGGGAACATGGATGTCCCGCCACCTTAGCTGTGTTTTGTGTTAATGGTCTGTGGAGTCAGCATGGAGATGGTCGCTCCGTACACGTAGCGTGGACCCCCGGCTGCCCTCCCGTGTCCCCACCTGCCCTGTAAACTCCGCAGGCTCTGCCCCCACCGCACCCCCCTTGCTTCCTTGAAGGTCAGGTACAACTGTTACAACCATTCAACACCACTGCTGGAGTGGGAAAGCGGCCACAATACATAGACCCAGGGGAGTAGCTGTGTTCCAATAAAACTTTATTTGCAAAAACGAGGGGGAGGCAGGTGGGATGGATCTAGTTCAGGGGCCATAATTAGCTGATCTCTGATCTAGCACCTCATTCTGGAGGATGGTTGACCCGAGCTGGCATATTTTCCTCTCCTGACTGTAGGAATACACATTATATACACATGAATGCAGGGTAAACTCCAGAACACAGATAGATATTTAATATCCAGCCAGCACCGTGCGTAGGCTTGAGAGCGCCAGGCTTATTCACTTAAATCTTCCTTGGAACAAACATGTTTTTGCTTTAGTAGAGGCCTTGTTCAGCCTTGCTTTTGACTTCTAGAACACAAAATAACTTCAGTAGGGTTGGAAGAAAAGTTATGACAAACCTAGATAGCATATTCAAAACCAGAGACATTACTTTGCCGACTAAGGTCCGTCTAGTCAAGGCTATGGTTTTTCCTGTGGTCATGTATGGATGTGAGAGTTGGACTGTGAAGAAGGCTGAGCGCCGAAGAATTGATGCTTTTGAGCTGTGGTGTTGGAGAAGACTCTTGAGAGTCCCTTGGACTGCCAGGAGATCCAACCAGTCCATTCTGAAGGAGATCAGCCCTGGAATTTCTTTGGAAGGAATGATGCTAAAGCTGAAACTCCAGTACTTTAGCCACCTCATGCGAAGAGTTGACTCATTGGAAAAGACTCTGATGCTGGGAGGGATTGGGGGCAGGAGGAGAAGGGGGCGACAGAGGATGAGAGGGCTGGATGGTATCACTAACTCAATGGACGTGAGTCTGAGTGAACTCCGGAAGTTGGTGATGGACAGGGAGGCCTGGCGTGCTGCGATTCATGGGGTCGCAAAGAGTCAGACACGACTGAGTGACTGAACTGAACTGAACTGAACTGAAGGGTTCCAAGTGTCCTTGTTTTAAAGGTGATTGGTCTGGCAGATGCTCAGCATAAATTCTCACTACATAGGGAGAGGGTTGGAGAAGGCAATGACACCCCACTCCAGTACTCTTGCCTGGAAAATCCCATGGACAGAGGAGACTCATGGGCTGCAGTCCGTGGGTTCACTAAGAGTCAGACACGACTGAGCGACTTCACTTTCACTTTTCACTTTCATGCATTGGTGAAGGAAATGGCAACCCACTCCAGTGTTCTTGCCTGGAGAATCCCAGGGATGGCGGAGCCTGGTGGGCTGCCATCTATGGAGCCACACAGAGTCGGACACGACTGAAGTGACTTAGCAGCACAGAGGGTGAGGGCTAAGTGCCTTCTCGTCTGGCAACCATGACAGCTGCCATCACGAGAAGGAGACACCTGACTCTGAGCTACAGAAAGTGAAGCAAAATGAGACCACCCAGGGGACACGAGTATCAGGGACGGAAGGGGTGTTGGAAGGGCCGGACAGACAAAAAGCACTGGATCCTCATCGGCTCCTCTTAAAAAAAGTAAACTTCAGGGTTCACATCAGGCTGTGAAATACAGGTGGTAACTTAGGTGGCTTTTGAACAAATATAATGAAATTTCAGGCAAATTTGGTGGCTTTTGAACAAACATAATGAAAAGTATTTAACCTGGTTCAGCTGTTAGAGTCAGTGAAAAAAGAGATTAATAGAAGAAAAAGGTTATTTTACTTTCTGGGTGTGAGAAAACCAGCAAGCATCTCACTTCACATTTTTCCCAATTCAGATTTACCTAACGCGCTTCTCCTGATGGGCCCTTTCAGCAAGAAAAGATGGGTCACTGCTTGCAGTGAGCTCATGTTGCATTGTTCTCAGTGACAAAAAGAGGCTTGGAATGGGAATGTGGACACCGCTGTGTAGAACAGAGAGGCCGTCTCTGAAAGCAATCAGCATTCATCAGAGGAAGAATGCATGCAGCCCTCACTCCGGCTGGGAACCACCTTTCCAGCTGTCTTCAGGATCCGATTTCATCTGACTTTGTTCTCTGGGGCTCTCTGATGCGAGGTGCAGAGTTGTTTCCCTGGCAGGACTGGCAGCGACACAGCCTTCCGACTGACATGCCGCTCATTTGAGAGGCTTTGCCAGCTCCTTGCCGAGCAGGGGGAACTTGTGCCTTTCATGTGCCTCAGTTTGAAGGTGGGATCTGTGTCTTGTTAGGAGCTCTGTCGAAGGGTGACATCAGAAGCAAAACAGTTTAACTCGTGTTGGGAGATGCAAGAATTTAATGATGTACACAGCCTGGGACCAGACTCAAGGCTTGTGTCTGCTGAGGTCTTAACAGAAGATAAAAACCAGACTCAGATGGTTCAAGAGAACTTAAGGAAAGGTCTGATCTCAAAAGTGTGGGCTTGTAGGAAGGAAACAGAAAAAGATTACTGTTTCTCTCCCAGACCCAGAGGGCCAGTGTGGTAGAGTGTTTCTCTTTCATCAAACTCTGGTTAGAGTTCTCAGAGCCCTTTTCCCAACTGAACCCTGACCTTTGGACCTTCGTGTCCACCTGAACATCGCCCAAGTTCAGTAGAAGTTCTGCTAGGTTGGTTTATCTGGAATGGCCCACCCCGCTGTCTGATCATGGTGTCTGTCTGATCAGGCTCCTCACTCCAAAGTGATGAGTGAGCCCCCGGCCTGCCTTCAGCAGGAATCCTATCAGCTCAGTTTAGCCAGACCCCTCCTTGGCTATGGGATTTCCCCAGTGGCTCAGTGGTAAAGAATCAGCCTACCAAGGCAGGAGACGTGGGTTCGATCCCTGGGTTGGGAAGATCTCCTAGAGAAGGAAATGGCAAGCTATTTCAGCATTCTTGCCTGGAAAATCCCACGGACAGAGGAGCCTGGCAGAGTCACAAGAGTCAGACATGACTCAACAACAGCAACAACAACTCCCTGGCTATAAATTCCCACTTTTTTTCATCATATTCAGAGTTGAGCCTGACCTTCCCCCATCCCCGCCCCCGCCCAGCCCCTCTGTTACTGCAAAATCCCGCTGGGTAGTTTCTACTGCTGCTGCCACAGTCCCTCTGAGCAAAGTCTGCCTAACAGTGCCTTGAATAAATGTTTCCTTAATAAAAGGGAGGAAGAGGTTTTATTCAACTTGAGCAGGAGTGGTGAAGGAAGGACTGCAGTCCCTGCTGGAACGCATGGCCGAGAACAGAGAGTGAAGAGTCAGCTTGCCCTCCCCCTCGGCCCACTCCAGTCGCTTGCTGGTGCCACAAGTTGGCCGCACCCCGAGGGGAAGCCAGGCCCAGGGGGCCCCATCGAAGCAGCCCAGAGGGTCTTGTGATGGGAGAGCAAGGGGAGACTAGCACAGGTGAGGCCGTTAGGTTCCAGCTGGCCAGAGGCCTGGAACACGTGTCCTTCTGCTCTTCCTCTCGGCAACCCATGAACCCGGTCTCTCTGCCAGGTGCCTGGGGAGGGTGTGAGCTGTCGCTCAGTTCCAGCATTAAAAGAAACATCTGCAGCCTTTAAAGCAGCAGAGCTCGGAGGATGCCTGTGGCCACATCCACCAAATGACGGGACTGTTTGAAACTCGTTCTTTCCACTTCACCAGCTCAGAATTACTGGACCTGGAGGACAGAGAACTGTGGAGGGCTGATGCCCCTAGGATGCCTCTCCTTTCTGTCTGTTGTCCAGGGTTTTGCCCAGTAACTGGCACGTAGTGAGTGCATCAGAGCTTTTTGAGAGTGTAACAGAATGAATGAATTCCACTCAATGCATAAATAGGTGAAGAAATCGAGGCACAACATTGGAATGTGACTCTTTACATTAATTAATAATAGAGTTAGAGTGTGGGTCTGGGTCCCCTCCAATGCTGCAAGTTGCCTCACTTAACCCCCTATCACCATGGAATCAAAGAATTGGGGTGGCTGAAACCCCAGGATTGGTGGTTGAGTCAGGGAGGCAGTTTTACTCACAGACGTGTGACAGTGAAGGAGAAAGCAAGGAGTAAGCTGTGTGCTCTGGATTTGCGTAGGTTTGTCATCTCTGTGACATGTGTATCTGTAGCCACATGGCACAGAGACCCCACAGGGCCAAGAAGAGAAATGTGCCCACGGAGGGGATTAGTATGTGCTCTTTAGAAAGAAAGGAGGCAGGATGTGGGCTGAGTGTGTGTTGCGCCCGCATGTGTGTTTATAGTCAGGGGGTTGAATTACATCCCGTCTGAATTCATAAGCTTCTGTCCTAACCTACAGAGCTCAGAATGTGCCCTTGTTCGGAAATACCATCCTTGTAGATGTATTTAGTGGAGATAAGGTCCCACTGGGGGTTCTCTGGTGGCTCAGATGGTAAAGAATCTGCCTGAAATGGGCAGGCAGATCTCCTGGAGAAGGGCATGGCTACCCACTCCAGTATTCTCTCCTGGAGAATCCCATGGACAGAGGAGTTAGACAGGCTACAGTCCATGGGGTCGCAAAGAGCTGAACACGCCTGAGCGACTAACATACATGCGAATGGTCCCCCTGGAGTGAGCGGGCCCTGAATCCGAGATGACTGCTGTCCTTGTTTGAACACAGATAGGCAGCCAAGGAGAAGGCTGTGTGAGATGAAAGCAGAGATCAGGAAGATGCCTCTAGAAGCCAGGAAACAGCACAGACGTCCAGCAAACCCTCAGAGGCCAGAGGAGAGGTCTGGAGCAGATCCTCCCACACAGCCTCAGAAGGCAGGGACCAGCGCACCTGACACCTTGATCGTGGATGTCCAGCCTCCAGGCTGCGAGAGAACACGCTTCTGCCGTTGGAGCCGCCCAGCCTGTGGCTCTCTGCGACAGTCCTCGCTGGCTAGGGCAGGCACACTCTGCATTTACACACCCATCCGTCTTTGGACGTGTTTGCTGCTGTCAGTTGCTCAGTCCTGTCTGACTCTTTGCGACCCCATGGACTGTGGCACACCAGGCTTCCCTGTCCTTCACCGTCTCCCAGTTTGCTCAAACTCACATCTATCGAGTTGGTGATGCCATCCAACCATCTCATCCTCTGTCATCCCCTTCTCCTCCTGCCTTCAGTCTTTCCCACATCAGGGTCTTCTCTAATGAGTTGGCTTTTTGCATCATGGGGCCAAAGTA
This sequence comes from Capricornis sumatraensis, assembly GCF_032405125.1. Taxonomy (NCBI): domain Eukaryota; kingdom Metazoa; phylum Chordata; class Mammalia; order Artiodactyla; family Bovidae; genus Capricornis; species Capricornis sumatraensis. Next base: position 73,803,732 of record NC_091086.1, on the reverse strand, counting down.
TTGGAGCTTCAGCTTCAGCATCAGTCCTTTGAATGAATATTCAGGGTTGATTCCTCTAGGATTGATTGGTCTGGTCTCCATGCAGTCTAAAGGACTCTCAAGAGTCTTCTCCAGCATCACAGTTCAAAAGCATCAATTCTTCAGTTCTCAGCCTTCTTTATGGCCCAGCTCTCACATCCATACATGACTACTGGGAAAACCATAGCTTTGGCTATAGGAACCTTTGTCGGCAAAGTGATGTTTCTGCTTTTTATTATGTTGTCTAAGGTTGTCATAGCTTTTCTTCCCAGGAGCAAGTGTCTTTTTAATTTACATAGGTACATGTTTATACATATTTAAATATGTCATGCATAAGAGCCACATACATATGCAGACATGTTGAGGGAGTCTTCCAACATAGAAAGGTTCTCCCCACACCCCAAGTCCTGGCGGCCCTCCTGCTCTCCCTCCCCGTGGCAGAGCAGCAACCGAGGATTCCTAGGCAGCCCCAGCCTTCGCACAACCCCACCCTCTTCCAGTGTCCGCCTTGCATGCACCCTCCCAACAGACTTGAGTGTGATGAGAGCTCTGGTGGGCTGACCATGCCCCCAGCAAGGGCCTCCTTGAGGGCACTGCTGAGGTCTTACCCTCTCCCTAGAGGAAATCCTCTGACTCCAGCTCTGCCAGGAGAGAGCTGGGTGTTCACTGCAGCTATTCCTGGTAGCCAGGACATATAACCTCACTGTCCATGGACAGATACATGGATAAAGAACCCGTGGTACATATACACGAGGGAATATTATTCAGCCATAAAAAAATGAAATAAAGCCACTTGCAGCAACATGGACCTAGATATTATCACACTGAGTGGAATAAGTCAAACACAGAAAGACAAATCTTATATGATATCACTTATACGTGATCCCTAAAAGAATGACAACATGCACTTACACAAAACAGAAACAGACCCACAGACATAGACGGAAACTTATGGTTAGCAAAGGGGAATAGGGAGAGGGACAAATCAGGAGTCTGGGATTAAGATACACACACTATTATATATAAAATAGGCAGTCAAGAAGCACATACTGCATAGCATAAGAGACCCTACTCAATACTTTACAGTAAGCTATATGGGGAAAAAAATCTGCAAATATATACATATGAACCATTTCATGTACACCTGAAACTAACACAACCGAGTAAAACAACTGTGTCTGCTGAGTCACTACAGCCGTGTCCAACTCTTTGCAACCCCGTGGACTGCGGCCCGCCAGGCTCCTCTGTGCATGGGATTTTCCAGGCAAGAACACTGGAGTGGGTTGCCGTGCCCTCCTGCAAGGGATCTTCCCGACCCAGGGCTCGAAACTGTGTCTCCTCCGTCTCCTGCATGGCAGGTGGGTTCTTTACCACAAGCACCACCTGGAACATGACATTGTGAAACAACTATACCCCAACATAAAGTAACAATTCAATGTGAAAAACCAAATAGATGAGATTTCTAAGGGGGAAGTAACAAGGCTTGGGGAGAAGGTTCCTGTGGACGTGTGGGTGTGGACAGACAGCAGCGGGCGTGTGCAGGGCGGCTGGTCACTCTCAAGCACAGAGACCCAGGCACTTAATAGAACGAAGGCCCACAGCTTTGCTTATGTGACCGTGTGACCACCGAACTACCCCGAGGGGTAGGTGGCCCTCTGTATCCCCTCCACGTGTCTCCAGACAAGTATCGGGTCCACACCTTGGAGCCTAGAAATCAACTCATAGTTTTCAGAACTTTATAAATTAGTCAGTTTATTTTTGCTTTCAATATTACGAAAGCCTTATGCTGTTGTTTGAACATTGAAAACAAAACCCATTTCAGCACCTAAAATAATCCTAAAATGGAAATTGTTTTTTTCTTCATGATTGGAAAGCTTCAAGTTGGCCATGGTGATTTTTAAACCCTGATACAAATCAAGGGAGAAAACACCCAAGTCTGCTGTTAAAAATAAGACAACAGGCCCCAAAGGGAGTCGCTTAAGCTAGCCCCAAACAGAGACAATTTAATTACAGTTTTGTCTCTCCCAGAAATGGACGATTAAACCAGGCATCTCCTGATCAGCACTGCGCCTGATCAGCGCTGGTTAGGGAATCTGCCTGGTGGAGCCTGACATCCCCTTAAGGAAAGTAACCTGGCAACAACCCACCTGCTTTCTCTTTCTTTTTCCTCCAGAATAACATCTTTGTTTCCACTCCTTCCACCTATGAAAGTGTTTCATTCTGTACAGCTCCTCAAAGCTCCTGCCTTCCTGCTCGATTGGAAGCTGTCTGACTCAAATCAATTTTTCTCAAACTCTCAAACATTCTAAGATGCTTCAATTCATCTTTTAACACTGCCAAATGCCAAGAACATGTCCACATGCAGCTGAAGGACAGAAATGAGCAGGAGCAACATTGTCCAAACCCTGACCATCTGGACGCACCTGTCCTCCTTTGCAAAGAGCACCTTGGGCTGGACACTTCCAGCCCTGCAGTGTCTCTGACCCTATGAATTTGATTGCAGGATTGACAGGTAGCTGGAACACTTTGGAAGGCTGAAGTTGGCCCTTCTCAGTGACATCAGAAAAGAAAGGAGATTCTGGCATGTGTGGGTGGAGGACAGGGTCAGTCAGTCACAGGAGGATGGGAGCTAAGCATGCGTCAAAGAAATGAAGCAATGGTCAGAGTTGTCTCACCCCTCATGCGAAATTCCTCCCAGCCCACTTCAACCTTCTTTTGTTTAGAATCTCCTCCTTTTAGAATGGTTGTGCCTTTCTCCTTCTCGTCCTCAGTCTCCACGCCCTCAGGGGTCCCCAGCGTGATTTCAGCCTGTGTAGGAAGCACACTGCAATTTAGGTAACTGGTCTCTCATCCAAGATCTTGTTCTCTTTGATAAGTGTTGTGCAGACTTCACAGATGACATCTCATGACCCTTTGTCTCCTCCCCAGGACCATCTAGAGACAAGGTTTGACTCCAGGGTTGGGGACACATAGATGCCAGTGGTGGAGCTCTGTTTTGGGAGGAAGATCTCAGTGCCTTGATGTACAGGAAGCCTGTGCCAAAGGCTGCTATTGACCGTAATTGCATTCAACTCTCTCTGAGTCACAGAGAAATGAAACTGCATGGAACAATTAAGCATGGGGATGGCAGAACAATGCGCCTGGCTAATGAGCGGGGGATGACTTCTGTTCTGTGTCATGCATTCATTTATCCTGTCCCAGAGTCGTGCAGCCCAGCACCCACGGGAACGCACTATTTAATTTACCATCCACAGACACCTGGCACGGTGATAATTTCTGCTGTTTGCTTGGGTTTATTTTTTTTGTAAGTCAATAGATTTTGAATGTTTTTTCATACTTAACTTCCTTTCCACTCAAAAGAATACATTTCATCAGATTTCCCAAGTGAAAGTCCTTCAAAATATTTTTTTGAAATTGTGATAAAATTGATATAATATGAAATTCACGTTTAAAAAACTTGAAGGTAAACATCATAGTACATTCAAAGTGTTGCGCAGCCATCACCCCTCCTAGTTCCACATTTTCATCCCCTCAAAGGGCAATCACTAAGGTATTTCCACCTCAGTTCATTTGCTCATTCTAGGCATAAGCAAAATTATATATAACACGTGCCCTTTTGTGTCTGGTTTCTTTCATTTAGCATAACATTTTCAAAATTCTTCCATGTTGGAGCATGGGTTATGCTTCATTCCTTTTTATGGCCAAATTATATGGGTTTACTGAGTTTGTTTATCCATCCATCAGTTAGTTGATGAATTCTTGAGTTGTTTCCAATTTTTGGCTATGTGGTAAGCAAAAGCAAGTTGTTTTTTTTTAAGATTTTTTTCTTTGTTGTTTTTGCCACAGATTAAAAAAAAATACATCACTCATTCTTATTCCAGGTTCATACTGGACTCCACTTTCTCTATAGCCTCGTGTCTGGAGTTAAAGAGTGGCCTTCATTTTCCTTTCCGACAGTCAGGACTAGATAAGACTTCCAGAAGGTCACAGGCTTCTGTGATGTCCTGAAAGACTTTAGGCCTCTGGAAAGTAGGATGTAGGTAAGAATGCCAGCCTTTGGGGTTCCTGCTGAAAAATGGACACTGGCGACTCTGCTGCAGTCAACTCTCCGCAGTGCGACCCCACCCCCTACCGTTCACACATTCTGGAGCCCGCCCTGCTTCACATCCCTGTGTAATTACAGCCTTGAACACAAAGACAGTGCCTCAGCAGTAGATGAAGACAGCAACAGGGCATCACCCACACACACCCCTGTTTGTACACTCGAGTATTTGCAAGAAAGAAGGCAGAACCCAGGATCTGACTGTGATCCAGCTCCTGTCTCAGAGGTGGCAGAGGACAGCTCTGATATTTTATGTATCTTTCAGTTAGTCGTGGCTTCTCAGCCTGTGCTCTGCCGGCTTTGTAGCCCAGATTGTTGTCCGAGGGCCCATGCACTGAGGGATGATCAACTGCGTCCCAGCCTCTGCCCGTTAGATGCAAAAAGCACTGTGCTGCCTCTGCCATTGTGATCACTGGAAGCCTCTCCAGACATTGCTAAATGTTCCCGAGGAGGCCAGATCACTCTGCTTGAGAACCACTGGGTCAGAGCAAATAGACTCATTATTCTCAAGACCTCCAGGCCTTTTTCTTGGAGGGAAGGAAGGGACAGAGAGGGATGCAGGAACTTACAGGCAAAGGGAAGGCTTATCTGGAGAGAGGAAGCCAAACCAGGGCAGATGTCTGTCTGTTTAGGTTCCAAGGGCCATCTTATCAGGGGACATGTTTTAATGGAGCGGCTGATCACAGACTCGGGATCATTGCTCCCAAATTGCCCCTCCGTCACTGCTCATTACAACAGCTCCCATTTGAAATCTGTTTCTGCTTTCTGCCTTCTCTGAAGAGACTAGTGAATGAGGTCACAAAGATGAATGGCTGCTAATATCTACTCTGTTCTGATATTTCTCCAAGGAAAATGAATCACCATGTTTCGTGAATGCAATCCCCCAAAATACAGATACTAGAAGTGGTTGGTTGTAGCCAATCAGTTGGTTCTTTAAGGAAGTCCTCAGAGTCAGACACGACTGAGCAACTTTCATTTTCACTTTGGATTAACTTTCATGTCCTTGACTCAAAATGCCTTTGGAGGATAAATACGGGATACCGGCAAGCTCTTTTAACCCACAGTATTAGAAAGCATCATCAAAGTCCTGGATATGTGAGTCACCTCTGCCTCGTTTTCCGTGTTGGGTCAGCACGGTTCTCCTCTGTAAAGCTAGGTTTTTCATGCGTCCCTTGGAAGTTTCCTCAGCACCGGTTGAGTTTGTCATGTTTGTTCTGCGTCTGGGCTTCTCTGACTTAAACCAGCTCACTCTAAACTCTTCCCATCCCCCAGCTGCCATTTTCCTGACATCCGCAGGACAGCTGTGTCATTCACTTATAGAATGAAGACCTGCTCCTGCCCCAACCTTCTCTTTTTCCCCCCTTTGTCCAGAGATTCTTTCCACTTTGCTTCCTTCCATGTTTAAACCTTGCCTCTACCCCAAGCCGTTCTGCCTACTCTCTTCTGCTCTGCTTCCAGTTTGGGTGCTTCCTTGTACTTTTGTCTTTTTAGCTGATGAGCCAACGGACGTCAGAGACCTGCCACTGCTAAGCTCTGAGCTCTGTGACTTTTGCTCAGACCACACTGATTCAGCTGACGTGGAGGATGGATGCTACCTGCCCCTGAGGCATCACGGGAGAATGTGAGATGACTGCTAAAGTGTTTTGTGAAGTGAAAGTACAAGACAGGGTCTATCTATATTTCCACGTACTTACCTTGCTCCCTGAGCTCATCACAGACCACTTCTTCTGTTACTCTGTCTAGGAAATCAGTCCTGAATATTCATTGGAAGGACTGATGCTGAAGCTGAAACTCTAATACTTTGGCCCCCTGATGAGAAGAGCTGACTCATTTGAAAAGACTCTGATGCTGGGAAAGATTGAGGGCAGGAGGAGAAGGGGATGACAGGAGATGAGGTGGTTGGATGACATCACCGACGTGATGGACATGAGTCTGAGTGAACTCCGTTAGTTGGCGATGGACAGGGAGGCCTGGCGTGCTGCGGTTCATGGGGTTGCAAAGAATCGGACATGACTGAGAGACTGAACTGAACTGAACTGAGCACCTTTTCATCATCTTTCTTGCTTCTGGTGTCTGTTACATTTCTGCTTATTTCCAGTTTCTCTTCTGCGTGACATTCTTTAAGGGGCATGGAAGTAACTGCAAACTCCAGAAACTCTGCACCCTGGAATGTCCCTGCTACCGACTGATGCCCCTGGTACTTATGGCTTGAACACAAAAGTGTCCACGTGACTGAAATGGATGGTCCTCCTTTTGCATGGAAAGCTTCCCTTCAGATACAGCTCACCTGGACAGCTGGCGGGATGATCACACCAAGAAAATATACTGAGCTGTCCGCCTCTGCCCTCATCTTCTATGCTCTCATTTTCCTGTATTCCTCTTTTAGGGGATGGATGGGCCTCCCGGGTGGCTCAGTGGTAAAGAATCGGCCTGCCAGTGCAGAAAACATGGGTGCGATCCCTGGTCCAGGAAGATCTCCTGGAGAAGAAAACAGCAACCCATTCTAGTGTTCTTGCCTGGGAAATCTCATGGACAGAGGAGCCTGGTGGGCTCCAGTCCACGGGGTTCGGCAAAGTTGGACACAACTTAGCAAGTGAACAGATAACAGGGAATGGATATGAGCAGAGAGAGATAGAGACAGGAAGGAAAGGGGAGACTCAATCCTGTGTGACCTGGAGAGGGCAGTGTCTAGCCTCGACATGGCCAAGTGGACTCCTGTGCCCACTCGGAATGGGGCTCTGGCTTCCTGGAGCGCCATGGAGAAACACTGGTTCACTTAGGAGGCGTTTGCTTACTAATCAGTGATGTCTGAGCAGGTGTTGAGCTGGAGGGTGGTGGCATGTGCGCTAGAATTCTAGTCTCCATACTCAAGCCAACCTTGGTTAATTTCCTCTTTGGAGTTGTTCATGATTCAATTACATAAGAAGCTTCTTGGGACATTTATCCTCTTGTCCCTTAATGCTTAAAAAGAATACTTTAAAGTGTTTCTAGTCAGTGAAAAGACCTCGGTTAGGAAACATTTTTGGCATCCTCTGAGTTGCAGCAGGCATCTCAGAATCGGAAATATTCAAAGCTGTGACGTTTGACTGCCTTTCACATGCTGCCCAGCAGCTGACCTGGTCACTTTTCTTTTTCTCCACGTGCTTTTCAGCAACCACGGATCTGAGTTCCTTGCCAAGAAAGCTGTTTCCATCTCAGTAAAACTTCACAGCCCATGAGACTCTGGTGCTGTGAAGCCACAGAGCAGGAATTTCCAGAATTGCTTTTTCTCGGAGTGTACAGACGTAGGGCAGGCTCCTGTGTGCAATGAGGCATTCTTCTTCTCTGTCCTGCCATTCCTGCCCTGTGGGCTTGAACGGTCTTGTTTACCAGCACAATTCAGTTGAGCTGAGTCATTGTATTTATGCTGAATAGTTTTGACCATTCATTACCAATCTATTATCTCTATTCTCAGGCTGTTACTGAGCGATGAGATTGCTCAGTTGAGATAAAGGATGCCAACCATCATCTCAGCTGTATTCAGTGGAGTCGATGGTAAGAGGCAATCAGGTCGTTTCTTGCTGGATCATCACACGAGGAATGGGGTTTTCAGGCTTTTTCAAGGGAGCTCGTCTTTTCAATCTCTGGACCAAAGAAGGAAAAAGGGAGCATTACACCTTCAAGGCTATGGTTTTTCCAGTAGTCATGTATGGATGTGAGAGTTGGACTGTGAAGAAGGCTGAGTGCCGAAGAATTGATGCTTTTGAATTGTGGTGTTGGAGAAGACTCTTGAGAGTCCCTTGGACTGCAAGGAGATCCAACCAGTCCATTCGGAAGGAGATGAGCCCTGGGATTTCTTTGGAAGGAATGATGCTAAAGCTGAAACCCCAGTACTTTGGCCACTTTATGCGAAGAGTTGACTCATTGGAAGAGTCTGATGCTGGGAGGGATTGGGGGCAGGAGGAGAAGGGGACGACTGAGGATGAGATGGCTGGATGGCATCACTGACTCGATGGAAGTGAGTCTGAGCGAACTCCGAGAGTTGGTGATGGACAGGGAGGCCTGGCGTGCTGCGATTCATGGGGTTGCAAAGAGTTGGACACGACTGAGCTACTAAACTAACTGACTGACTGACTGAATCAAAGTTTGGGAATTTTGCGTATCTTTGTACCCGTTGATTCCACTACTAGTATGTTGTTCTGAGAAATAACAGGTCTTTTAGGTGGTTTAATAGCAGGTTTAGGTGGTTTAATAGCAGGTTTAGGTGGTTTAATAGTAGGTTGTTTCATTCGTTGGCTTCCGTGATGGCCCAGTGGTAAAGCATCCTCCTGCTAATGCAGGAGACCTGGGTTCAACCCCTGGGTCAGGAAGATGCCCTGGAGAAGGGAATGGCCACCCACTCCAGTATTCTTACCTGGAAAATCCCATGGACAGAGGAGCCTGGAAGCTATAGTCCATGAGGCTGCAAGAGCTGGACAGGACTTCGTGACTAAACAACAACAACTTCATCCGTTAAGCTACTGGTGTGTGTGTGTGTGTGCATGTTCAGTCGCTTCTGACATGTTCGACTTTTTGTGACCCCATGGGCTGTAGCCGCCAGGCTCCTCTGTCCATGGGATTCTCTAGGCAAGAATACTGGAGTGGGTTGCCATGCCCTCCTCCAAGGAGTCTTCCTGATCCAGGGTTGGAACTCCTTTCTCCCGCATTGTAGGCAGATCCCTTACTGACTGGGCTGCCGGGGGACACCATTCTTATGGTGTTCTTGATTATAAAAAAATATGGACAGTGTGAACATGACAATGGTGGCTCGTGATGATGCTGTAGAAAATATTCAGTGTTGCAGAAATTGTGTTTCTTAAGTAAAACCAAAGTTTAAAAAGCAACATATGCAGAAACAGTAATCAAAATGTCATGGTGCTGGCATAAAGATGGATATATAGACCAATGGAATAGACTTGAGCATCTTGAAATACATGCATACATTTACGGCCAATTACAGGGCTTCCCTGGTGGCTCAGATGGTGAGAATCTGCAAGGCGGGAGACCTGGGTTCGATCCCTGGGTTGGGAAGATCCCCTGGAGGAGGGCATGGCAACCCACTCCAGTATTCTTACCTGGAGAATCCCATGGACAAGAGCAGCCTGGCAGGCTACAGTTGATGGGGTCGCCCAGAGTCAGACACGGCTGAACGACTAAGGCGGCTACGACCATTTGATGTGGGAAAAAGTAGTCTCTTCAACAAGTTTGGCTGGGAGCCCTCAGCCCTGCAAAGTTGGTGCACTGGGGTGATCTTAAGTGAGGGAAAGGGTGTCAGAGCTTGTGTGGTATAAGGAAGTGAGCTGTGAAACAGGGTTTGTTCCAATCCTCCCCACCACACATGAGAACATGTGCAGTTACTGCTGAGTCTTGAAAAATAATGGCTGTAGAGTAACAGCTTTCCAGCAGGGTTTCCTTGCCTGGAAGGCTCCACCACAACCCTCAGGTTCCTGCTGGGGTATTTTAATAATTCATTTCTTTTTCAAAAAATTATTAATTTATTTGGCTGCTCCAGGTCTTAGTTGTGGCGTTTGGGATCTTGGATCTTGGTGTGGCATGTGGAGTCTTTTTAGTTGCACAGTGGGAACGCTTAGTTGCAGCACATGGGATCTAGGTCCCTGCTGCTGCTGCTGCTAAGTCACTTCAGTCGTGTCCAACTCTGTGTGACCCCATAGGCAGCCCACGAGGCTCCTAAGTCCCTGGGATTCTCCAGGCAAGAACACTGGAGTGGGTTGCCATTTCTTTCTCTGATGCATGAAAGTGAAAAGTGAAAGTGAAGTCACTCAGTCATGTCCGACTCTTAGCAACCCCATGGACTGCCGCCCACCAGACTCCTCTGTCCATGGGCTTTTCCAGGCAAGACTACTGGAGTGGCTATTTCCCTGACCAGGGATCAAACCAGGGCCCGCAGCATCGGGAGCTCTCAGTCTCAGTCACTGGACCGCAAGTGAAGTGGCCTTGCTGGCATTTTGAAGCCTCCTTAGTTAGGACCCTTGGAACACTGACCCTCCCAGCTTTCATTACGGTCTTAGTTATATATTGTTGTAGTTCAGGCGCTCAGTCATGTCCGACTCTTGTGACCCCCATGGGGTGCAGCACGTCAACTTCCCTGTCCTTCACTATCTCCTGGAGTTTGCTCAAACAGATACTGAGTTTTGCTTAATGAATGCTCCTCTGTTGAAATAGAAGCTCCATGCACTCAAGCTCAACGGACAAGTTGTCCAGTTTTTCCCCTGTTTCTGGCTCAGCACAGAGGAGCAGAGGATAGACATATTTGAATGAAGGAGGATGATGAGATGGAGCTAGCTAGGTCACCATTGCTAGGCAGTAGGCTTCTGAGTCACTGATGCTCATAGACCATCCCTCACAAAGAAGACCTGAGAATTTCAGCAGGGGTGGGTCAGTGGGAACCCCACAGCCCTTCCAGGGACCACCGGCCCCTTTTCTGATGCTTCTATGCTTTTGTCCGCCTCTCCTTTCCATTCTGCCCGTTTGTGCATCCCTGCTTTCTCAGTCCCTGCTTTCCCAGTCCCTGCTTTCCCAGGGGACAGCCCCCCAGGCCCACTGGGATGCCTGTGCATGGCCAGGCAGGGTCCTTCACACACAGAGAATGACAGGAAGGGATGTGATTCTGCCTTTTCCTTTATTGCTTTGTATTGAGAAGTGGAGTATTTCCTTCCTGTCATATCAGTAAACAAAGATGTTACAGTCATCAGCGATTCCAGCCCTCCAGGGCAACCATGAAGGAGAATGATACCTGTGATTCCATCAGGCTACAGCCACCCACTACACTGAGCCCCGAGGAACTCAGGATGTATAAAAACTCAGGATACTGGCTGAGGATAGCTGAGATGCACACGAAAGGAATGATTTCATTGAGCCCAGACCCTTGCATCGTCCCCTACCCAGAAAAGCGCTAAATTCCATGACTTGAGATATCTGGTTTTCCTTAATCAACAACAATTGTTTGATGTTCAGACTACCTGCCCCTTGTTACAAAACTTCTAGATAACCTGATTCCTCCCCACAGTCGCTTTGGAGCAGTTCTAGGGTCGCTTGAGATGTGACCCTAGGCATCCCAGGTGTGAGGTCCTAAAAGTTCCCACTGAATAAAACAGAACTCTCAACTTTCAGGTTGTGACTATTTTTTAAGTTGACAGTATATAGTCGCTATCAGGCAGAATATGGAAAATAACCCAAAGCAAAATCTTCAGTCTCAGCACTGTCCTTCCAAACACGAGCGAGGGCCGTGTCTTAAATTTCCAGCCTCATGTGACCACATGGCTTCGGATGATGACTGAAGACTGAATCAGCATCCTTCATGAGACAGCCTGGGATTCTGAATTTGTAAACTTTCCCAGGAGATTTTCACGATCAGACCAGTCTAGGAAAAGTTTCCTTAAATGGACAGTGTAAGTACAAGCTGTTTTAGAACCTTAGAAGCTGCTGCTTCCAGAGGAATCCTGAGGAACCTACTGGAGCATCCTCCTCTGTCTCAGCTTTCTCCAGATCCTTCCTTCCCGGGACCCCTTGGACTAAAGATTTGGTTTCCAGCCACGCCTCTTGTAGACTCTGCTGCATGCCCAAAGAAGTGGAGAAGCTGGAAGAATGCAAAACATCGCTTTCTTTGGTTTCTTTCTTTGGTGAAGAAATAGCATCAGAAAGAGGTGTCTTCAGGGTATCATTTCCGACACAGACACGGACAAACGTGCCCATCTGAGACCTCCACCCTGAGAAGCCTGCTGACTCTTTCCAGCTCACTCTACCCGATGGAAACCTATTCACCCACAAGTCCCCTTTTCCAGGCAGAGAGAAACAGAGGTCTGGGAAATCAGGCTGGGAGCACTGTTTGTGACTCCACATGCTCGGATGATGTGGAGCATTCAGAAAGGAAGGCTTCTGCTCAGTTGTGGATTAAGCATCTTACAGCCATTCATTCTAGGGTCCCTGGAATTTGTAGAGTTGAACTCAGCATCAGTCAAATTAAAAAGCTGGAGACAGGATGGAAGTGGAGGTAAGGAGGGCAGTTATTGCCGTTTCCTAATATCATCGCAGTGGACCATGGCAGGCTGCAGGATGGAATGGAGCTCCGGTCCAGCGGGAGATGGGATTTCTTTGCACAATGGGGATGCTGCTGAGACCTGCTCTCACTCTCTCAAGGGTCAGAAGGGCTCTGTGCTGGACATCAGTTTCCAGTCACCCATACTTTCATCGGAAGGTACTCGTTAGGTTGGTCATAGCTCAGTGAAACTGGGGTTGTTCTGTGTGTCAATCAGACACCCGGCCCAGGGAGGTAATCCAGAGACCTTGGGTTGAGGGAAGGAGTGAGTTACTGTAATAAACAGGTCCCACACAAAACAGCCATGGGGCCTCAGCCCACCCACCAAACCTGGACACTGCTGCCTCGTCTGTGGAATGGAGACCTCCCCAAAGACAAAGGCATGGAGGGGACCCGCCACACCTGATCTCTCCCTGTCCATCCTCTCTCTTTGGAGGTGCAGCCCACACTCAAGAAGGCAATTTGGGGTGGCAGGCCTGAGACTCACTCCTGGAGCAGGAGTATTTGCAGGTAGAATTTTGGGAACCCATGTCAGCTTTGTTGATTTTCTCTGTGGTCCACAAATTCGTTTTAAAATAAAGACTTTGGGTGGTCACAAATTCTTTCTACTCAGAAAGAGGAAAAATCATCAGTTAAAGACATTCTTTTAAAATCTTCCTGAACTCTGAGACATTTGATACAATGCACCAGTTCCTCTTTTCGGAAACCCCTGTGACCTTGACCCTGGAAGACCTATATGCACAGATCTGTGAACTTAACCTCTGCATCCCCCTCTGCAAGGTGTAGCCCTAACCTGATGTGATTTATTTCCTAAGCTGTGGAGATGCGCCCTCACCTTCATCCTGATCAGTCCATCTCGGATAAATGCAGCCCTCCTGTCATGAAGCCTGCATGCTTGCTATCCAAGTCACGACCTTCTCCCCAAACAAACCCCCACCCTGAGCTTCCCAAGCTTTATACACTGAGTGATTATTCCATTTTAAGACGTTTTTCTTTTCTTTCTTTACCTCCTCAATTAATCAACCCTCAAGTTGTATTTATGTGTGCGTGTGTGTGTTTAATTTCTAAAACCTCCCTATGAAGTAATGGACACACGCGGTCTTTGGAGTCAGACCCAAGCACACATCCTGGTGGGTTACCTGTGCATTTTCTGCCAAATTACTTGACTTTGAAAACTGTCTGCATCCTCATCTCTGTGTGGGAATCAAGCACCTGTTACGGAGTTTCTGGGAGGAGGAGGAGGAGGTGAATACCATGCCTGAAGGGCATGCCTGCCGTGGACTCCTGGCCCCTTGCACACAGGGCACCCCTCCTTCTCGGCTTCTCCCACTTCAGCACCTTAGCCCCTAGTGCTCATCAGCCATACCCTGTAAAGATGGCCGCGGGGCAAGGGTGTATTACATAGAAAATGCCACCCCCGTCGCCCTGTGCCTTGCTCCACAGCCTTGGCGAGTACAGACCCTCAGGGTTTCCAGGACCCTCTGGACCTGCATGCATCAGTGCTTCCAGTCTACCCCACATTTATCCATGACAGTGTGGGTCAGACTTCTAAGTCTTCAGTCACTTCCTGCCTGCTCCATCCTCTCATACTTTACTACCCAGAGCTGCCTCTGTGAGGTTTTCTTACTTTCCACTCACACGGCCATGCTCCACACTTCCAAAACCCATCCCAACTCTTTACTCTGCTGGAGGCCTCCTGGCCCTCCTGCCAACCAGAGCTGCTGCTGCTCCTGCCATCTCACCACCTCTCCTTGAGTCTCCAGGGCCCCTGCAGGGCAGGAAGCATGAATGAAAGATTGCAATTGTAAACAGAGATGGGCTGCTTTCTGTCTGTCAGGATTCTGGCTCTGTGGGAGCATCAGATGCTCCTCTAAAAGTCAAACAGCACCTTTCTCTTCACTAATCCTTGAAGCAGGGTTCTGAGAGAAAAATATCACCTCCTTACACCATATAGAACACTGGGGCCCCTCCAGGCTGGGCTGTGTGCTGGCTCCTGGGCTCTCTGACACTGAGTCAGGGGCTGGAGTTGCCTCAAGCCATCAACGATGCAGCTGAGCATCCCTCAGGGTGGGTGTGTCCTCCCGTTGCCCCGAGCACAGCCGGGAGGCCTGAGCGGTTGTGGCATTGTAGCCAGTGGTGAGAGACCTCCTTTCTTGTCCTGAGTTCAGGTTGTGATTGCTGAGCTGCAGCTGGGCCATGTCTGTCTGGGTCTCATGATTTAAAAGCACACAATCCCGCTTATGTGGCAAGAGGAGGAGTGGGTTAAGAGCACCGAGTCACGTGCTGGCGCGTGAGAGCTCAGTGGTGTCCGGCCCTTTGCGACCCCGTGGACTGCAGCCCTCCTCTGTCCATGGAGTTCTCCAGGCAAGAATACTGGAGTGAGTTGCCATTTCCTCCACCAGGGGATCTTCCCCACCCAGGGATCGAGCGCTAATCTCCTCTGTCTCTTGCACTGGCAGGCGAAGTCGGGATCCCTTGCCAAATGGCCAGCATCCAGGAGCCCTGGGACCTGGGGAAGCTCCTGGGAAACCCTCAGAGCCCCTCTAAACTCAGATGCTCAGAACATCTCCTGCGGCTTTGGGTGGCCTTGCAAACTCTGTACTGATGCTCAGAAAGCTTAAGATCTGGGACTGAGATGTGGGAAAGGTTTTGTCACTGAGGGGTCACAGGTAGGGTCCCTGGGGGACAAAGCCCTCTAGGAGCTAAGACTCCTTGTCTGACCCCAGAGAATATTCATGGTCCCTGCCTCTCAAGTTAGAGGAGGATTCAAGTCCACCCTCATGGGACACGCAGGGCTATTCTTCTTGCTTTTGATCAGCTTCTAGGAAAAAAAGTCAACTCCCAGAGTCTGTCTAGGACACAGAAATACACACTCGACACCTGGGCGGGAGTGCACACTGTGTCAAGTCCTCTGTGTCTCTGCTGAGACCCATTCTGCCAGCGCCCAGCAGTAGCCCAGTTTTCACTGGGTGAGTGAAATGGCTGCATGGACTACCTTTTGCGGCAGAGTTCTAAGATCAGGGACAATTTGATTTCATGATTCTTCTCGTTGCTCTGTCCACTCCTCTCACCCACCTCCATTTTTCATCCTCTCTCTAAAGTCACCTCCACCTGGATTTCCCCTGGAGCATCTGCTGTGGGGAAACACTGGAAATCCTGGTGCTGAAGCTGAAGCTCCATCCTTTGGCCACCTGATGTGAAGAACCGACTCATTGGAAGAGACCCCGATGCTGGGAAAGATTGAAGGGAGGGGACGAAGGGGACAACAGAGGATGAGATGGTTACATGGCATCACCCACTCAATCGGCATGAGTTTGGGCAAACTCCAGGAGATGGTGAAGGACAGGGAAGCCTGGCATGCTACAGTCCACGGGGTCGCAAAGAGTCGGACGCCACCAAGCGACTGAACAACAATCTGCCTTGGGAGGCCCCGGCATTACTGTCCCTGGAGCCACATACGCTGTTTCTCTCCTGATGGACCTTAGCTGTGTAGCATCAGCCCACCTGTGGTTTGTCTGGGATGGAACAGGGGGCTCAGGAGCAAGCCATGTTGCCCAATTTGCATCCACAGTCCCACCTTCTACTCCTTGATATTAACTAACTGCAGAATAATACAGGGAAAAGCCTGGATCAGAGAGGTGACCTCCAAGCATAGAAACGGCTCTGTGCAACATTAGGGGACGTTTGGATCCCTGAAACTGACTCGCATCTAGAGCTTTGAGAGCCTTTTCCTGTGACCGTTTTGGAAACGCAAGTCAGAGACCCCGAGCGCACACAAAATTCTGGGATTCACGCACAGGCACTGAGAGTATCAGACAGTGACTGCTCTGGAAATGGATTTGTTCTGAGCCTCCTCATTTCTTGCCCAAATGTACTTTGGTTCACTTTAGCTAAATAGGAAAAAAATGGCTTCCTCGGCTGGAATTCTGAATGGTGATTCATTTTGGTGGAAGCGCTTTTAATTAAAAACAAAACAAAACAAAAAAACCCTGAGGTGTCAGGACATATGAATCCTGGACAGTGGCCGAGCCCAGGGGGCCCTGCCGTCATGACAGCAGACGTGAGAGCAAATTAAATTTACAGATCACCGGTGTCCCCTTCCAGGGACGAGCTCTCAAAATCGGTTGGTTTATGCAAGTGATTAAAAAGTGTGGAATGCCTTCCTGGGAAATGGTCATGCATATTTAAGAGTCATTAGGATGTCAGAAATGCATGGGGTGAACACCAGGAGGAGGTGGTGCTCGCTTCGGGCGAGTGTGCTGCAGACAGACTGACTGCCAGGGTGCGGAAGGAACCAGGATGCAGAGAGGGTAGCTGATGGGCAGACCGTTCCCTGGCAAGGTTAACTCGGTGTGGGGACGTCAGAGCAGCGTTGCGGTAACATTGACACCGATGATGGATGAAGGGAGCTCATTTGTTTCCATGCTTTGCAGCCCACCTGTCCTCCAGCAGAGGTGGGGAGACCTCAAAGGGGGTGTCTGACACCCAGACGGCAGGGAGGGGTGACACCAGTGCCCCGGAGAAGGGCTGAGAGGTCTCCATCTGTTCCTCCAAGCTCAGGCATGACAGCTCCGTGGCCCCGTGGGGGCTCCCTCCCAGACCCTGTAGACACCTACACGATCACTCCGAGGCTGCCAAAGTGGACTCTGACCATTTCCTGTGTGTTCAGAAACGACACCCTTTTGAGATATCTTCATTGGCTCAGAGCCATGGGAGGTGGGGCCAGGGATGTTCCCACCCTAGTGCATTCCTGGGTGGAGAGATTTCCTGAGAGGATGTCTGAGCAGGGAGATTCAGGCCAGGAACGTGAAGGCTGAAGGCGGAAGCACTCCTGGCCTTTGGCCCTGAGCCCTGGCGGGCCAGGCGACAGGAGGCTGGCTGCACAGGGCCATCGGGGGACAGCTCCTGGCTGGGACAGCAGACGACAGCTCCTCTCCTCCCTCACGCTCTCACTGTCCATCTCACGGAGCTCCCACCCGGCTCTCCACGTGGATTTACGGAGAACACGGTCCTGAGGGCCTCCGGTTGCCAGGGAGGTGCTTCTGGAGTAAAGACAAGACTGCTTTGGGGCTGGGCAGTGGAGCGCCGTGGAGAAAGGGGGGACTGGGCCAGATGCGGCCGCGGCTCTGCTGGCTGGCCTGACAGGGCCGGGAGGTGTCACTGCTGCTCCCCCCGGATGGCAGGCCCTCCTGGCGCCTGTGGAGTTACGATGGGCCCAGGCGGCCAAGCTCAGCTCTGGCCTTTTCGGTAGCAATGCCCCACCGCACACTCGGGAGGCGCTGGGTGGCAGGTGCACTGGCACCCCAGCTGCTGCCTGTCCTGGACACTTGAACTGCCCAGAGAGCTGGGAGCTGCCCGGTCTGCACTAGGCAGAGCTGAGATGAGCTTGAGCATTGCCAGAAGGGTGTCTCAGGGGCTCATGGGCGTTGGAGTTGCAGGCACAGTGGGGTGGACTGAGCTGGGAGGGTGGGCCTCAGTACAGATGATGCCAGTGACCCCGGGGCCCGCCCCACCAGCAGCTCTGTGCCTGTACCCACCAGCACACAGCCCAGCCTGCTCCCTCAGCCTGGGTTTCAATCCCCAGTCTCTGTGCACTGGGGAGGGGGAGCACGTTGGGCAGCTCTCACCCCTGGATTCCCACCATCTTCCTGCTCTGAGCCCTCACTGCACTTTCTGGCTAACACTGCAGGGCAGCTTCAAGACAGGATCACACGTCAGCCCCAGTGACCCAGTGAACTCACAGAAGGACTGCTTCCTACCATCTTGGGGAAGCCCACCTGGATGCAGGACAGAGAGGAGAAGCCAGGTTTAGGGGCTTAGGAATCTCAGGAAGGGCTGGAGCTGCTGGGTCGAAGCATCCAAGAAAAGGGCAGCTTAGACAACACAACTGCATTGTCTCACCGTCTGGAGGCTGGAAGTGCATGACCAAGGTGTTGGCAGGGCTGGTTCCTCCTGAGGCCATGAAGAGCATCTACTCCAGGCTTCTCCCAAGACCCTGGGGGCTTATTGACGATCTTTGATGTTTCTTGGCTTGTAGGAGCATCATCCTGCTCTCCGCCTTCGTGTTCACACAGTGTTCTCCCTGAATGACAGTCTCTGTGTCCCAAACCCCTCTTTTTATAAGTACATCAGTCATACTGGATTAAGGGCCCTACCCTACTCTACTGCGACCCCTTCTAAATTTAACTCACCACGTCTACGAGGACCCTATTCCCCGTGAGGTCGCACCCTGACCACGTCTACGAGGACCCTATTCCCCGTGAGGTCACACCCTGACCACGTCTACGAGGACCCTATTCCCCGTGAGGTTCCACCTTGACCACGTCTACGAGGACCCTATTCCCCGTGAGGTCCCACCCTGACCACGTCTACGAGGACCCTATTCCCCGTGAGGTCGCACCCTGACCACGTCTACGAGGACCCTATTCCCCGTGAGGTCACACCCTGACCACGTCTACGAGGACCCTATTCCCCGTGAGGTCGCACCCTGACCACGTCTACGAGGACCCTATTCCCCGTGAGGTTGCACCCTGACCACGTCTACGAGGACCCTATTCCCCGTGAGGTCGCACCCTGACCACGTCTACGAGGACCCTATTCCCCGTGAGGTCGCACCCTGACCACGTCTTCGAGGACTGTATTCCCCGTGAGGTCACACTCTGACTGTGTCTACGAGGACTGTATTCCCCATGAGGTCACACTCTGACCACGTCTACAAGGACCCTAGTCCCCGTGAGGTCACACTCTGACCACATCTACGAGGACTCTAGTCCCCGTGAGGTCACAATCTGAGACTCCGGTGTGATTACGTCAGTGAATTTGTAGGGACATGACTCAACCCACGGGGCTTCCTTAGTGGCTCATTGATAAAGAATCCACCTGCAGGGCCTGAGACCCAGGAGATGTGGGTTCAGTCCCTGGGTGGGGAAGATCCCCTGGAGGAGGAAATGGCCACACCACTCCAGGATTCTTGCCTGGAGAATCCCACGGACAGAGGAGCCTGGGGGTTGCAGTCCATGGGGCTTCAGAGAGTCGGACACGCCTGAGAGACTGGGCAGGGCGCACGACTCAACCCGCAACAGGCAAGGTCAGCTGCTGGGGCTGGAGTTCCCCACTCTCAAGCGTACTGGCTGGACTGGCCTTGGCAGAGAGAGAAATGGCATCAGTTTTAATTCCCGTTAAAAGTGTGGTCCCAGGCTTCCTGGAGCTTCCTGGGAGTGAAATAACTTCAGGTTTTAAGGAGCTGGTAGAGGACTCTGGGACCTCGAACTATTCTCCAAATAGAGTAGCAAGTTACTCTGAAAGGAGCTAAGTGTGTGAGCAACTTCCTCAGTCCGGTCACAGGGATGGCCAGTGTTGAGAACTGGAGCCCCCTGGTGGAATTCATTGAAAAACCACTTTTAACGGTTCAGCCTGGGCACAGCCCAGCCTCACATGACAGACACCCTGGGTGTGGGGAGGCGCCAGACAGAGTAGGAAGGAACAAGGGCTCAAAACGCTTCTGTCAAAAGGAAACGTTGAGAACTGATGGGGAAGTGAGATTTTCAGTGACTGTAGGGAATATTTTAAGTCGTAGCAATTTGATAAGTGTTTTCCTCTTAGAACGTGGGAAATGCCAAAATCCTGGACTGGCAGACTTTACTTTAAATGAGCTTTAGTTGTATTTTCAATAAGGCATACAGATGCTAGGACAGAAAGTCAGAGAGCTGAGGGGCCCTGCGGAGGGCAGGGCAGAGGGTTATTAACTAAGGGAGTTTGCTGGTGTTGAGCTGGAGCTCAAGACCCTCCCGGAAGCATCCCGCACCTTTGCCGTCCAGCAGGCCTTGGTTCCTTGTCAGCTTTCTCTCCTCTGTCCTACACCAGGTGGTCCGAGAGCCTCCAGTCATTTTAGCTAACATTGCACACTGGACCTGTAGCATGCCTGGTTTTCGTTCCTTAAATCTCTACAGAAGATATCATACATGTGCTTCTAAATCAGATTCTCTACACATGTGCGAGCTCCCGCTGTGCGACCTCCTGGAGTGTGAGGATGCGGGCGTGAACGTGACGGACTTAGATTTACTGGGACGAGTATAGCAGCGTGATCTGTAGGCAGGTCAGTAGGACACAGGAGAGAGGAGAATGATGCCCGTGGGTGAGCAAGGAGCTTGGCGGGATCAGGAAGAGTGGATGGGGCTTCCCTGGTGGTCCAGTGACTGAGACTCTGTGCTCCTGATGCAGAGGGTCCAGGCTCCATCCCCGATCAGGGAGCCAGATCCCACCTGCTGCAACTAAAGGTCCTTCCTGCCGCAACGAGGATCAAAGATCCCAGACCTGGTGCAGCCAAATGAATACATGAATATTAGAACGAAAGAACAGTAGATGATGCTTGAGTTGGGGTTTGATGGGGAGTAAAGGGAGGCAGGAAAACACCTATTTCTGCTTTATTGACTGTGCCAAAGCCTTTGACTGTGTGGATCACAATAAACTGTGGAAAATTCTGAAAGAGATGGGAATACCAGACCACCTGACCTGCCTCTTGAGAAACCCATATGCAGGTCAGGAAGCAACAGTTTGAACTGGATATGGAACAACAGACTGGTTCCAAATAGGAAAAGGAGTACGTCAAGGCTGTAGATTGTCACCCTGCTTATTTAACTTCTATGCAGAGTACATCATGAGAAATGCTGGGCTGGAAGAAGCACAAGCTAGAATCAAGATTGCCGGGAGAAGTACCAATAACCTCAGATATGCAGATGACACCACCCTTATGGCAGAAAGTGAAGAGAAGCTAAAAAGCCTCTTGATGAAAGTGAAAGAGGAGAGTGCTAAAGTTGGCCTAAAGCTCAACATTCAGAAAACGGAGATCATGGCATCCGGTCCCATCACTTCATGGGAAATAGATGGGGAAACAGTGGAAACAGTGTCAGACTTTATTTTGAGGGGCTCCAAAATCACTGCAGCTGGTGATTGCAGTGATGAAAAAAGATGCTTATTCCTTGGAAGGAAAGTTATGACCAACCTAGATAGTACATTAAAAAGTAGAGATATTACTTTGCCAAAAAAGGTCCATCTAGACAAGGCTATGGTTTTTCCAGTAGTCATGTATGGATGTGAGAGTTGGACTGTGAAGAAAGCTGAGCACCGAAGAATTGATGCTTTTGAACTGTGGTGTTGGAGAAGACTCTTCCAAGTCCCTGGGACTGTAAGGAGGTCCAACCAGTCCATCCTAAAGGAGACCAGTCCTGGGTGTTCATCGGAAGGACTGATGCTGAGGCTGAAACTCCAATACTTTGGCCACCTCATGCAAAGAGTTGATTCATTGAAGAAGACCCTGATGCTGGAAGGATTGGGGGAAGGAGGAGAAGGGGACGACAGAGGATGAGATGGTTGGATGGCATCACCGACACAATGGACATGGGTTTGGGAGGATTCCAGGAGTTGGTGATGGACAGGGAGGCCTGGAGTGCTGCGGATAATGGGGTCGCAAAGAGTCAGACACGACTGAGTGGCTGAACTGAACTGAACTGGACTGAAAGGGAGGCAGAGCACCCTGCGCCTCACCAGGGTTGCCTGGACCAGAGACGAGGGCATGAGTGCCGTGGGCATTTATCCAGTGGGTGCAGGTTAACTCAACCCCCAACAATGTTCCTAACTCAGCAAGATGAATACACTCATTCATGTTCCAATGCACCCATCTGGGGCCAGAAATATGAGGAGTCACCCTTTGTGTTCCAATCATGTATCCTTGATGGGCTTCCCTGCTGGCTCAGTGGAAAAGAGTCTGGCTACCATGCTGGAGACCCAGGTTTGATCCCTGGGTCCGGAAGAGGCCCTGGAAAAGGGAAGGGCAATGCACTCCAGCATTCTTGCCTGGAGAATCCCATGGACATAGGAGCCTGGTGGGCTACAGTCCATGGGGTCACAAAAAGTCAGATATGACTAAGTGACTAACACTTCCACTTTCTTTCATCCTTGATAAAGGGGCATGTCAATGAATCACTTCTTCAAAATGTTGCTCCATCTGATTGGCCTTGAATATTGTTATTAATTTCCATTCAAGTCACACGTGGAACCTTTCATCCAGGCATCATGAGACCCTAGGCAGCCACAGAGCGTCCCAGCCTCTGAAATGGGATTGGTCCTTCCTGCCACTCCAATCTTCTTCTAAAAGCTCCCTTGGCTGGGCAGCTTGGCGAAGACGTGAACACACTCCCTTTGGGCACCTGGCTGGGTTTTTGTGGCATTTACCTGATGGGAGCTCAAGTTCATCTTTTAGCAAGACAGTTGGTGGCGGGGGGGCAGGGGGAGCACCCAGGGCTTTGAGCGGCTGCCTCTCCCCTGCATCGACGCCCCCTGATGAGGATGACTTTTTAGGCATCTTGAAGAGAAGATTAACAGCCAAGGTAATAAAAGCAACTGCATTCAATCATTTTCCTAATTAATGCATTCATCACAGCTCCCTGCTGCCTTTCGGACTGAACGTAATGGGCAAGAAGGAAGTGAGTGGGCATCTTCACCTAAAGGTTAATTAACCTAGATATTGTCTGGGGCTGATACTGGCCGGCACTGGTGGGGGCATCCTGAGGATGGTGCTGAGCCCGCGTGGAGAGCAAGGTCATGTGAATTGAGAACACCGATGATGGGCTGCTGCCTCTGAAAGCGTGTTAATGTGGACATTGATTTAACTTGGTGCTGAGCACATTATCCTGGGAAGCTTCTAGTAAATGAGAAATGAGAGAAAAGAGTTGCTGAGCAGAACTATAAATTGAAAAGGTGCTTTGGTGCTGGAACCTGAATAAAATTAGACTTAGTGTCAGTTCATGTATCGATCCAGACTTCTTTCTGCAATCTGCGGCTGTTCTGGGGCAAAGGGCTCTTCAAGTAAAGCTGTTGACAGACCTCGATGGTGTGGAGCCTCCCAGGGTGGTGTTGCTGATGGTCCAGGCTCCGATTTCAGGGAGCGCAGCACCCCAGCCCCGCAGAAGCACCCTACGCTGCACTGCATAGGGTGTCCGTGGCAGTGCTGAGGTTCTCCTGGTTCACCCGAGGAGCCCAAGGAGAGAAGGAGCCTCGTGTCTCTGGGAGGAGCCTCGCATTGGATGAAAACTGAGTTTATTGTGGTGCATGATAGGATTAGAGCAGAAATAGAAACATCTCCCCCACCAGCCAACAAAATTAAAAAACAGAATGGGGAGCTCACACAGCCAAAGTCTTTAAAATAAGCATGTGCTTAAGTGCAGCAATCACCCTTATGAAAAAACATTATCCTAGAGACATAATCACAGATATGCATGAATATTTGGCCATAAAGATACTCATTATATGAGTTTTAGCAAAAAATTGGAGACAGCTATAATTTTAGGATTTTTATAGCAAACACTGCCAAATGCAGTGTTTTCCACCCCAAGCAATTCTCCAGTTCTCTGTGGACAGCAACCTACAATTTCCTGTGATTCTGGCGCTCAGCAGGCAGAGCTTTCACAGGCCTGCAAGTGGAGGGCTCAGACCTGTGAGGCTCCCCCCCGCACATGTCAGTCGTGGGTCCTGATCTGCCACCTGTGCTCTGGCTGTGAATCGGGGTCTCCAACCCCCTTACCAGGTTTTGTAACTTGCTATAAAGGCTCACAGAACTCGGAGAAAGACTTCACTCATATTTATCAGTTTACTATAGAGGGCAGAACTGAAGATACAAATGAACAACCAGATGAGGGGGTACACTAGGTGAGGTCCCTGAGGATAAGAGCTTCTGTCTCCGCAGAGTTGGGGTGCACCTCCATGCATGTGAATTCACCAACCCAGAAGCTCTCTGAACCTCGTCAGTTAGTGATTTTGGGGGGAGGTTTTGTCACGAAGGCAGACTGATTATCAACTCAATCTCCAGCCCCTTTCTCCTTCCTAGAAGATGAGGGGAGGGGCGGTCAGGCTTCCAATCAAAGTTGCATCTTTCTGGTGACAATCCTGCATCCTGAAGCTATCTGGGGCTCACCCAGGGTCATCCCATTAGAACGAAAGATGCTCCTACCACTCACGAAGCAGCAAAGGCTTTAGGAGCTCTGTGCCAGGAACTGAAGGTAAAGTCTAGATACATATATCCTGACATGTCACTATATTGAATAGTCGAAGAATTGATATTTTGAAACTCTGGTGCTGGAGAAGACTCTTGAGGTGACTTGCACAGTAGGAGATCAAACCAGTCAGTCCTAAAGGAAATCCACCTTGAATATTCAATGGAAAGACTGATGCTGAAGCTCCAATCCTTAGGGCACCTGATGCTGAGAGCTGACTCATTGGAAAAGAACTTGATGCTGGGAAAGATTGAGGGCAGGAGGAGAAGGGGGCAACAGAGGATGAGGTGGTTGGATGGCATCACTGACTCGATGGACATGAGTTTGAGTAAGCTCTGAGAGATGGTGGAAAACAGGGAAGCCTGGCATGCTTCAGTCCATGGGGTCGCAAAGAGTTGGACATGACTGAGTGATTGAACAACAAGTGCTTATTATCTGTATAATGCTGGGCCAGTGGCCAATCTGTGCTTCACTTTACCCACTTGATACTTGATAGTGTAGCTTTGAGCTTTAAATGAAATGATGCTTGTGAAGTGCTGAGACCAATGCTTGCCCTGCATCATCACTGCTGTTGATATGACTGGTTAGACAGATGCATAACAGAGTGACTGAAGACTGAAATATTAAAGTGATGCTGACTCTTTGCTGAATTAAAAAAATACAGTTTAAGTGAAAAGAGTAATTTGATAAGCAAAACATGATACTATTTTCAGAGAAAACTGTGCGATATGTATTACACATAAAAAGAGAATAACTGCTAATATTTTATTGTTTCATCTTCATATTATTTATAGCTATATATATAACTATAGTTATATAGCTCAATAGTGTATATTTATATGGGGTTTCCCTGGTGGCTCAGATAGTAAAGAATCCACCTGTAATGCAGGGGTGCAGGTTTGATCCCTGGGTTGGGAAGATCCCCTGGAGGAAGAAATGGCAGCCCACTCCAGTATTCTTGCCTGGAGAATTCCATGGACAGAGGAGCTTCAGTTCATAGGGTTGCAAAGAATGGACACAACTGAAGTGACTTAGTAGCAGGGAATATATCAGTTCAGTTCAGTTGCTCAGTCATGTCCGACTCTTTGCGACCCCATGAATCTTGGCACGCCAGGCCTCCCTGTCCATTACCAAGTCCCGGAGTTCACTTAGACTCACGTCCATCGAGTCCGTGATGCCATCCAGCCATCTCATCCTCTGTTGTCCCCTTCTCCTCCTGCCCCCAATCCCTCCCAGCATCAGAGTCTTTTCCAATGAGTCAGCTCTTCGCATGAGGTGGCCAACGTACTGGAGTTTCAGCTTAAGCACCATTCCTTCCAAATAAATCCCAGGGTTGATCTCCTTCAGAATGGACTGGTTGGATCTCCTTGCAGTCCAAGGGACTCTCAAGAGTCTTCTCCAACACCACAGTTCAAAAGCATCAATTCTTCAGTGCTCAGCCTTCTTCACAGTCCAACTCTCACATCCATACATGACCACTGGGAAAACCATAGCCTTGACTAGATGGACCTTAGTCGGCAAAGTAATGTCTCTGCTTTTGAATATGCTATCTAGGTTGGTCATAACTTTTCTTCCAAGGAGTAAGCGTCTTTTAATTTCATGGCTGCAGTCACCATCTGCAGTGATTTTGGAGCCCAAAAAAATGAAGCCTGACACTGTTTCCACTGTTTCCCCATCTATTTCCCATGAAGTGATGGGACCGGATGCCATGATCTTTGTTTTCTGAATGTTGAGCTTTAAGCCAACTTTTTCACTCTCCTCTTTCACTTTCATCAAGAGGCTTTTTGGTTCCTCTTCACTTTCTGCCATGAGGGTGGTGTCATCTACATATCTAAGATTATTGATATTTCTCCTGGCAATCTTGATTCCAGCTTGTGTTTCTTCCAGCCCAGCATTTCTCATGATGTACTCTGCATAGAATATATATGTATGTGTGTGTGTGTGTGTGTGTGTGTGTATATATATATATATATATATATATATATATATATAATATGAAGACTAAACTGCTAGCCATGGTTCTTATAGGAAATGGAAGTGATTTTAAATTTAGTCTGTGTGTTTACTAGGAAAGAAAGTGAAAGTCGCTCAGTCGTGTTCAGCTCTTTGTGACTGCAGGCCTTCTCCAGGGGATCTTCTCAACCCAGGGATCGAACCCAGGTCTCCCACATTGCAGGCAGGTTCTTTACCAGCTGAGCCACTGGTTTCCAAATTTTCTATGGTAAAGCACATATTAATTTTCAATGAGACAATGTTGTTAAAAATAATATCTATTTAATTTAACTCAACATCAGATTCTGAAATTAAGAATTTAGGATTGAAACTAAAATCCAGTTACAGTGAGAGAATGTCACTCCCATATTTATTTATAAACACAAAGCCCAAGTTTTTTTGTCGTTTGTGTCTAATGATGGAATCAGGTTGAAAGCAGGAGAGTAAGTGTGTAGGACAACGCAGGGACCAACCACTCAGAGAGCTAGGGTGGGAGCTGGTCTGTACACCCCTAATCTGCTCAGTACTGAACGCATGTGTCCACGTTGCATGGTGGATACCACTGGCTCCCAGGACTGAGTGATAGGCTGACAGTCCCAGGGGCCAGTGTGGCATTTCTGGGGGTTAGAGGTATGGCACAGTCTGCCTGAGGAGTATGATGCCCCTGATCCATGTAATGGGTAGTTTTGGTCCTTTGATGGTAAATTCTTAGTGGTTGAGAGAAGTCAAACAATATAGAAAGACATGAATAAAGGAAATAAACACTTACCATCACTGTTCAAGCTCTAAAGCACTAATTCATAAAGCACAAAGGAAGTGACGTATTAACATTTTTTTCTTAAAACAAAGTTTAGTTTGCAGTGTTTAAGGTGCTCAAGGATATTTTATTATTTAAAAACAAAGCGATGTCTGAATGGGATCTAAAGTTTAGAAATACTGACTTTTTCCTCTAAGCTGACCACAGAGGACAGCCTTAGTTTAGTGGGATGGGTTGCCCCTTTCTCTCCCATCTCACCCTTATGCTCAATCCATGCTCCGGTCAAATTACACAGTCTATTACTTTGCACATGCCCTGTGGGCTCCCATCTCTGGGATCTGACTCACTTTTCTTTTTTGCCCTTCCATCTACATGACTAAATACTTCTCTTTTTTTAATTTTTATTTTTAATTTATTTTACTTTACAATATTGTATTGGTTTTGCCATACATTGACATGAATCCACCATGGGTGTACATGCGATCCCAAACATGAACCCCCCCCTCCCTCCTCCCTCCCCACAACATCCCTCTGGGTCATCCCCGTGCACCAGCCCCAAGCATGCTGTATCCTGCATCGGACATAGACTGGTGATTTGATTCTTACATGATAGTATACATGTTTCAATGCCATTCTCCCAAATCATCCCACCCTCTCCCTCTCCCTCTGAGTCCAAAAGTCCGCTATACACATCTGTGTCTTTTTTGCTGTCTTGCATACAGGGTCATCATTGCCATCTTTCTAAATTCCATATATATGTGTTAGTATACTGTATTGGTGTTTTTCTTTCTGGCTTACTTCACTCTGTATAATCGGCTCCAGTTTCATCCATCTCATCAGAACTGATTCAAATGTATTTTTTTTAATGGCTGAGTAATACTCCATTGTGTACATGTACCACAGCTTTCTTATCCATTCCTCTGCTGATGGACATCTAGGTTGTTTCCATGTCCTGGCTGTTATAAACAGTGCTGCAATGAACATTGGGGTACATGTGTCTCTTTCAATTCTGGTTTCCTCGGTGTGTATGCCCAGCAGTGGGATTGCTGGGTCATATGGCAGTTCTATTTGCAATTTTTTTAAGGAATCTCCACACTGTTTTCCATAGTGGTTGTACTCGTTTGCATTCCCACCAACAGTGTAGGAGGGTTCCCTTTTCTCCACACCCTCTCCAGCATTTATTGCTTGCAGATTTTTGGATCGCAGACATTCTGACTGGTGCGAAGTGGTACCTCATTGTGGTTTTGATTTGCATTTCTCTAATAATGAGTGATGTTGAGCATCTTTTCATGTGTTTGTTAGCCATCCGTATGTCTTCTTTGGAGAAATGTCTATTTAGTTCTTTGGCCCACTTTTTGATTGGGTCATTTATTTTTCTGGAATTGAGTTGCATATGTTGCTTGTATATTTTTGAGATTGGTTGTTTGTCAGTTGTTTCATTTGCTATTATTTTCTCCCATTCAGAAGGCTGTCTTTTCACTTTGCTTATATTTTCCTTTGTTGTGCAGAAGCTTTTAATTTTAATTAGATCTTATTTGTTTATTTTTGCTTTTATTTCCAGAATTCTGGGAGGTGGATCATAGAGGATCCTGCTGTGATTTATGTCTGAGAGTGTTTTGCCTATGTTCTCCTCTAGGAGTTTTATAGTTTCTGGTCTTACATTTAGATCTTTAATCCTTTTTGAGTTTATTTTTGTGTGTGGTGTTAGAAAGTGATCTAGTTTCATTCTTTTACAAGTGGTTGACCAGTTTTCCCAGCACCACTTGTTAAAGAGATTGCCTTTACTCCATTGTATATTCTTGCCTCCTTTGTCTAAGATAAGGTGTCCATATGTGTGTGGATTTATCTCTGGGCTTTCTATTTTGTTCCATTGGTCTATATTTCTGTCTTTGTGCCAGTACCATACTGTCTTGATGACTGTGGCTTTGTAGTAGAGCCTGAAGTCAGGCAAGTTGATTCTTCCAGTTCCATTCTTCTTTCTCAAGATTGCTTTGGCTATTCGAGGTTTTTTTGTATTTCCATACAAATCTTGAAATTATTTGTTCTAGTTCTGTGAAAAATATGGCTGGTAGCTTGATAGGGATTGCATTGAATTTGTAAATTGCTTTGGGTAGTATACTCATTTTCACTATATTGATTCTTCCGATCCATGAACATGGTATATTTCTCCATCTATTAGTGTCCTCTTTGATTCCTTTCATCAGTGTTTTATAGTTTTCTATATATAGGTCTTTAGTTTCTTTAGGTAGATATATTCCTAAGTATTTTATTCTTTTCGCTGCAATGGTGAATGGAATTGTTTCCTTAATTTCTTTTTCTACTTTCTCATTATTAGTGTATAGGAATGCAAGAGATTTCTGAGTGTTGATTTTATATCCTGCAACTTTACTATATTCATTGATGAGCTCTAGTAATTTTCTGGTGGAGTCTTTAGGGTTTTCTATGTAGAGAATCATGTCATCTGCAAACAGTGAGAGTTTTACTTCTTCTTTTCCAATTTGGATTCCTTTTATTTCTTTTTCTGCTCTGATTGCTGTGTCCAAAACTTCCAGAACTATGTTGAATAGTAGCGGTGAAAGTGGGCACCCTTGTCTTGTTCCTGACTTTAGGGGAAATGCTTTCAATTTTACACCATTGAGGATAATGTTTGCTGTGGGTTTGTCATGTATAGCTTTTATTATGTTGAGGTACATTCCTTCTATTTCTGCTTTCTGGAGAGTTTTTATCATAAATGGATGTTGAATTTTGTCGAAGGCCTTCTCTGCATCTATTGAGATAATCATATGGCTTTTATTTTTCAATTTGTTAATGTGGTGAATTACATTGATTGATTTGTGGATATTGAAGAATCCTTGCATCCCTGGGATAAAGCCCACTTGGTCATGATGTATGATCTTTTTAATGTGTTGTTGGATTCTGATTGCTAGAATTCTATTGAGGATTTTTGCATCTATGTTCATCAGTGATATTGGCCTGTAGTTTTCTTTTTTTGTGACATCTTTGTCAGGTTTTGGTATTAGGGTGATGGTGGCCTCATAGAATGAGTTTGGAAGTTTACCTTCCTCTGCAATTTTCTGGAAGAGTTTGAGTAGGATAGGTGTTAGCTCTTCTCGAAAATTTTGATAGAATTCAGCTGTGAAGCCGTCTGGACCTGGGCTTTTGTTTGCTGGAAGATTTCTAAAAATCGAAATCATTCCAACCATCTTTTCTGACCATAATGCATTAAGATTAGATCTCAATTACAGAAGAAAAACTATTAAAAATTCCAACATGTGGAGGTTGAACAACACACTTCTGAATAACCAACAAATCACAGAAGAAATCAAAAAAGAAATCAAAATATGCATAGAAACTAATGAAAATGAAAACACAACAACCCAAAACCTGTGGGACACTACAAAAGCAGTGCTAAGAAGAAAGTTCATAGCACTACAGGCATACCTCAATAAACAAGAAAAAAGTCAAATAAATAACCTAACTCTACACCTTAAACAACTAGAAAAGGAAGAATTGGTGAACCCCAGAGTTAGTAGAAGGAATGAAATCTTTAAAATTAGGGAAGAAATAAATGCAAAAGAAACAAAGCAGACCATAGCAAAAATTAACAAAGCCAAAAGCTGGTTCTTTGAAAGGATAAATAAAATTGACAAACCATTAGCCAGACTCATCAAGAAGCAAAGAGAGAAAAATCAAATCAATAAAATTAGAAATGAAAATGGAGAGATCACAACAGACAACACAGAAATACAAAGGCTCATAAGAGACTACTATCAGCAATTATATGCCAATTAAATGGACAATGTGGAAGAAATGGACAAATTCTTAGAAAAGTACAATATTCCAAAACTAAACCAGGAAGAAATAGAAAATCTTAACAGACCCATCAGAAGCATGGAAATTGAAACTGTAATCAGACTAAATACTTCTTGTTAATCAAGGTACCAAAAGAGGCATTTCAGAAACCACATCTGACTTTTGCAAGTGAGTCTCATGTCATCTTGCAGGCCATGTTCTCGGAAGCATCAAGACCTCTCTCGTACAACTTGCCAACAGCTCCTTGGTGTCAAGGAGATCCTCTTGTCTACTTAGATCTAAGTTACTCAAGAGTAGAGTCTGTCCCTAATTTACGCTTGCATTATTGGAGAGAGGGCTGTCCTCACCCAAGCTTTTCCCCAATGAGCAGCACTGAGAAATGATTAGGTTAACACTGAGGTCAGCAGGCTTGCTGGTTAAGTCTCCCAAGATCAGACACTGAATTACACAGAAACATAACAGTACAACAAACAGTTTAAATATACATATTTGGGGGAAGGTACTTTTGGTTATGATGTGGGGCGTATGTTTGGGCTGTGAACAAAGAAGTTCCACTGATATCTTTTAATCATGCCTCTCTGTGTTTAAAGGCTTCCCTGGTGGCTTAGACGGTAAAGAATTTACCTGCAATGCAGGAGACCTGGGTTCTATCCCTGGGACAGGAAGATCCCCTGGACAAGGGAATGACTACCCACTCCAGTATTCTTGGGCTACCCAGGTGGCTCAGTGGTAAAGAATCCACCTGCCAAGCAGAAGATGCAAGAGACATGGGTTCGATCCCTGGGTTGGGAAGATACCCTGGAGAAAAGAATGGCTACCTACTCCAGTATTCTTGCCTAGAAAATCCCATGGACAGAGGAGCCTGGTGGTCTATAGTCCAGAGGGTCACAAAGAGTCGGACACGACTGGGGATCTGGCACTTTCACTTTTCACTTTCTCTGTGCTTGAAATACGAGAACAATTGGAAAATGATTGGTAGCAGTGTTTTCTCTCTGAGAACAAGCTCTTTGTCATTCGGGTTAGGATTCTGAGGCTGGTCTCCACCTCTAACCCTGACATTGACAGTGCTCCATGTTGATTGCAACCAAGACCCAGGATTATCCCTTGGCCAGTACCTGATTTAACAAAGACAATATGAAACTGCTGTTCTCACTGTTGTCTGTTACCTGATAGTTCCTTTAATGATAAGAAGTGGGGGACTTGATGGCACTTAATTAGCATTTAAAAGAAGAAAATCTTGACACTGTGATTTAATGAGCTTAGTGAAGCTATTGCTCTGAGCATTGTTACAAAAATGATGTGAAGTGGAGCAGAAGTTTGCAGGGAATCTGAATATATTAAATCCATTAAACCCTTGTTTAGCAGTGTCCACAGAGCCATAAGGACAAAACCGCTGATGACGCAGATGATGAGGTTAAGACCGCAGCTGTGGAGCTGATGCTTGAGAGGCTGCGACTTCTTTATTTTGCTGCGTCTCATTTCTCTCATCTGCAAAAAGGAATATTAGCATCAACCTTAGCAGGTTGTTGTGAGAATTCAGTGAAACAATAAATGGCCAGTACATAGCCCTGTGCCTGGCACATAGTATGTACTGAAGGAATAAAGTGAAGGAATAATAAAAAGAAAATAATATAATGGTTGGGAGAGTCATCGGTGATATCATGTGAAGCTAAGGGGTTACACATTATCTGACAAGCAATGAATAGTCATTGTGGTTGCCAGCAGGGGGTGACTTGTTCAAAGCGTGGTTTGATGATGATGAACTTTGTACTAATAGAAAAAACTGAACTGGAGGGGAAAGAGGGTAGAGACTGGAAATAATTGCAAAAGTCCGTGTATAAGGAGTGGCTATGGCAGTGCAAAATCAAAACAAAATGCAGGTAGGAGAGAAAAATGAGAGATGCGAAAGTTGTCTGGTGAGAAAATGAGAGGGAGATATTAAGGTAACTCTTCCAATTAGGAGACTCAAACAGAGCAGAAGATAGGAATATCTGGAGGTAGCATTAGTTGGGGAAGTGCTAAGCTGAACTTGCAGATCCTATTGAGTTCTGCAACACTGCTGGAGGGGAAAGTTTGGGGTGAGGGCTAATGATTAGAAGTGATTCCAAGGGAAGGTATTCAGATTTAAGTTTTAATTCAGTGGTTGAAGCCACATGAATGAATGAATGAACTCTTGGAGGAAAGTGGAAAGAGCAGAGGCTAAGCATTTCACAACAACAGGGAAGCAGAGAGGAACCCTGAGAGAACTGCCAGACAAGAGGCCAGTACCCAGCAATGTCCTGGTTATGAAGAGAAGGTCCGAAGTGAAGACTAAGGACAGGCCACTGGGTAGGTCAGAAGAAGGACTGGGAGATGCAGTGACATTCTCAGCGCAGTTCTGGTTCTGGGGGACACGAAGATGCAAATTCAGATGGTGCCATGCTGAGCAGAGAGACCAAGAGGCCAGGAGCTGTCCAAGTGCTGAGCCTGTTGTTGTGGTGTGGTGACTGGTTCTTTCCTAAGGTTGAGCTCTGTGACTTTGAAGGGGATCCCAAGTGATCTTTTAAAAAAAACCAGCTATGGAATGATCCCTGGTGCTCTGCTAATATTCTGAAGTGGGAAAATAGGTTAGACTCCATTACCCTTTAGGAAAACTGAGCTTGGAACTAGCTTCCCCACCTGTGTGTGATACACTTGGATGAAATTTTTTCTTTATGTTTAAAAAAGAAGACATTATGGATGTAAGGGTTTTTGTTTGTTTTAGAACAATAAACCCACAAGAGCAAATGACACCTTTCTAGAGTTTAGCTTCAGTCAAGGGATTAATGACGGTGCTATATTGGGACCTGGTTTCTCTTCTTCCTCTGAACGGTGACTACTGCCTGTCCCCAGAGACAGAGCTCTCCCCTCCCAGGCCCAGGAAACTCCCCCAGGCCTTTGTAGCAGTTGGGGTTCTGGTGTTTTCTCCTGGCTTCTCATAATCTGTAGTTATTCTGAGCTGAAGTGCTTCTTTCTC
The DNA here is from genome assembly GCF_032405125.1 of Capricornis sumatraensis. NCBI lineage: Eukaryota > Metazoa > Chordata > Mammalia > Artiodactyla > Bovidae > Capricornis > Capricornis sumatraensis. The sequence goes on along the minus strand of NC_091086.1, from coordinate 73,769,934 downwards.
CAAAAACTGGCTAATAATCTGGATTTGTAAGAGCACTGGCATGGGGGATGGGCTATAATTTATTGATAATTTATTCTGTCAACACTTTATAGTAATACTCTCATGTTAGTCTTATGTATGAAAAAGCTAAAATGACACAAATATCAGAATGAGTAGAATTACTTGCGATTATCTTCCCTCCAACAGAATTGGGATCAAGTACAATTTAGTAGTTGAGGGCTGTGATGCACTTTCACTCCCCAGAAGGTCTAGTGGATTTGGGCGTGATTAGGAGGTATTGAGCCCAGGGAGGACAAGTGTGGGGTGGTTCAAAAGAGTGCAGTTTTACTTCGAGTGCTTAATGTATGCCACACAGTCACCAGCCTCCCACCTGATCTGGGTTGCTGAGGTCAGTGGAGGAGGTTGTTGCAAAAAATGAAACCGAAAACAAATATCTCATATGGGATGGTAGGTGATCAGGAAAAATTTTCTACTTGAAAAAAGAATCCAGATAAAAGGGAGAAGGATGAACTGGAGATAGCATCCGTGTCAGGCTAGAATGGTCATATAACAGAAAGCATTCATGCAAAGACAGGGAAGGAGACCAAGGAGGGAACAAGTGGAATGGGACGTATACATTCTGCCATGTTCTGGGCTCTGTTGGCTTTTTCACTTCAACCTCCTTCTGGTTTCCCAGAGGCATCCTGGGTTTCAAACACCCCAAAATGTGGGGTTTCCTTCCCAGATGGATCAGTGGGTAAAGAAGTTGCCTGCAATGCAGGAGACGCAGGATATGCCAATTTGATCCCTGGATCAAGAAGCTACACTGGAGGAGGAAACGAGAACTCAGTCCAGTATTTTTGCCTGAAAAATGACAAGGACAGAGAAGCCTAGTGGGCTGCAATCCAAGGGGTCTCAAAGATTCAGACACGATTAAACACACACTGAGCGGACACACATACACACACACCCCATGGATAGCATTTGCTCCTGCTAGTTAGATGGAAATTTCCTATCTACTTTACTGCGCTGCCTTCACAAGGGAAAAATAGGTCACCGAGCTGTGCCTACATTTATTACATTGTGTACTTGCATCCTTCTAATGTGATTATTGCACGAAGACCCAGACAAATTACTGTGTCCTCCAAAATTCCTTGTGTTGTACTTGCCAACCATATGCTGAGACGCAACACCTTCTATCACAAGTGACATTAAGTGTCACATTTCGCCTTGTTTCTGAAGACTTGACGGTTGAGTAGCTGCTTCATCGTAGGAGAGAGAGGAGCCAGGCCACCACGTTTTGTTCCCAGGCTCACGGCAGGGTGCTTGTGGATGCATGAGGGGCCATGCAGATGGCTGGGATTTCATGACCAGCCAGAGGATGTCCAGGTGGTATGTCATGTCCATTGGCTGCATCTCAGACTTTTGCTACTAAGAACAGAGTGATGCTGAGAGCAGGCAGGCAGAGCCATCTCTGTAAATGCCGCTTCCAGCTGCCAGCAAGACAGGGGCAGCTGAGTATAACTGGGAGGGTCTTACTCCATGGAGGTCTCTTCTTGCCAAAAGAAGGATGGTGGATATTTTGGTGGTGTGTTGTGCTAAGTCCCTTCAATCGTGTCTGACTCTTTGCGATCCTATGGACTGTAGCCCTCCAGGCTCCTCTGTCCATGGAATTCTCCAGGCAAGAATACTGGAGTGGATTGCCATGCCCTCCTCCAGGGGATCTTCCCAACCCAGGGATCAAACCTGTGTCTCCTGCCTTGGCAGGTGGGTTGTTTACCACTGAGCCACCTGGGAAGCCAGGTGGTAGGACTGTAAATAAGCAGATATCTTCTTGGGTGGGAGAGTTTGTCTTGTGAACTTAGGTGACTTCCCTTGCTGTGGCCCCATCCCTTGCCTCATGGGCTCCATACTCTATGCTTCTTTCTGATCATGACTGTGGGGAGCAAGTAGAAATGAGTGATGCCAGCTGGGCAGTTTTTGGGGCACATGCATTTCTACCCAGCTCTTTTCCCACCCCAGGCAGATAGGAAAGCATGGTTGTCCAAAGCCTAGATTTTGGAAGGGTGGGTCTCGATTCTGTCCCTCAACCTCTCAAGATTTCTGTTTCCTTACCTGCCATTTGAGAATAATTCCAACGCTATCTTGGTAGTGGTTTAGGGATAAATAAGATGATCCATTTAGAGATGCTTATCTACCATTTATCATTAATGTAATGTTGTGTCCTTTAACTTGCCTCCATCTGCCACTCGCTGTCCCACTGTCATTTTTCAATGAATATTTTTTAACCTATATAAATAAAGCTCTACTACCTGGCTATTTAACCTTACTAAACTCATCATCCTTGACAGTAGCTACCTCAAGATGCAAGATGTGCCCTCCCTCAAATAATTAATTCCAAGAGGTCAATTCAGTGTTATCATTGCAATGAAATACTGCTTCTACCAGTTTGCAATTTTAATTTCCTCAGTCATTTTTTTCTTTTTAATTAGAGAAGCTCAAAAAAGAATACATTTTCACTACAAAAAAAAAAAAAAGAAATGGTAATTATGTGACCCAATGGAAGTGTTAGCTAACACTGTGATGGTAATTATTTTGTAATATGTAAGTGTATCAAATCAGCATGTTGTACACTTAAAATTTAGGCAATGTTATAAGCTGCTTATATATCAATGAAGCTGGAAAAGATACATTTTCTGCCTGTTTCTTGCAAGCCTTCTTTGAACTAAAAAAGTGATTCCCAAAAGACTGGGGAAAGACCTTGGAAAATAGTGGAGTCTTAGAACAGAAAGAAATCCAGGAGGTCACCTGGCTCACTGTCCAGGACAAGAAGAAATCCACAAGGCCATTAGTCTTAGTCTTGTCTGGATTTTAGAATCACCTGGGAACCTCTTAAGAATCTCAGTGCCCAGGCTGTATTCCAGACTCATTAAATCAGAGCAACAGGATTTAAAAGATTCAGATGGTCCCAGTGGGCAGCTGTCAGTTCAGAGAGCTAGTGATTTAGAGATGTGTCTGCAGATGTCACTCCATCCTTGATTCAGAATCTTAGTGGTGAGGAACTCAATCATCTTATGAGCTGGTTGGTTACTTGGTTAGTGTCTTACAAAAGGTAGGGCTGCTGTAACGCAACATAATAAGCTGGATGCTTCATACACAACAGATGTTCATTTATTGCACTTCTGAAGCCAGAGACTCAGAAATCAGGTGCCAGCATTCCCAGGTTCTGGTAAGAACCCTCTTCTGGGTAGCAGACATCTTCCTTCCCACTGTGTCCTCAAATGGAGGAAAACAAAACAAAACTCACCTGCTCTTTGGCTTGCTCTTATAAGGGCACTAATCCCTTTTGTGAGGGCTCCACCCTCACAACATAATCACATCCAAAGGCCATCTCCAGAGAGCATCACACTGAGGATTAGAATTCAATACATGAATTTTGGGCAGACACACTCCGCCCATATCCGTGGGATGCACTGAGTGGCTACCCCTGGCCCTGGCCAATTGGTGCCACGTGGAAAAGCTGACTGAGCATTGCCAGGTATTTTATTTATGAAAAAAAAAGCTGGAAATGAACATGCTCTTGGTTTTAAATATGAGCAATTAATTTAAAAGATTCAAAGCACAGGGTGGGGAAAATGCACTGTACTTTCAGGTCATTGAGTTTGTAATGTCAGCTGTGTAGGGCTGGTCATCCCTCTGAGGGACTCCAGCACAGTGAGGGCCTTGGCACTGGATGGAGAGAGGACAGTTGGAGAGAGTTGTGCCTACAGGAGAAGAAGATGGAAATGGAGCCAGGAGGCAGACAGAACTGCTGCTCAGTGAGAGTGGAGGCAAAGGGCTGATGACACATACAGGCTCTGCCCTCCCGGTGTGTGTACACTTTCCCTTCTTACCAACAATGCCTGATTGGAAAGAGTAAAACACTCACTACCCAGAAACCTCCTGTGGCCTCCCTGTCTTGCTGTGACCCCCCAGAGCCACCATGCACAAAGTAGACTGGAATTTTCCATGATCAGAGGAAGGGCAGATGCTTTCCATTTGGGCTGACCTTGAGAAGGTCCTGCAGGTTGTGACTTGGAGTGGGAATGGGAGGCAGGAGAGGACCCTAAGACAGGGCTTGACCAGCTTATGTTAGAAGTTCTTCAAACAGGGCTCACTTCCTTTGGCTTATCCAAGGGGTCAGTGGCCTTCGTTCTGAGAATGCCAATAGTTTAGAGCATTAATGGTTCCCAGGTGGAAAAAAAAGGAGAAATGTCAGGGCTGAGCTGAGTGTTGGCTTCATCACAGGTGTGCAGGTGGCAGGGCTGGGGGATGGCCACAGCGGTAAGGAGAGAGAGGCTACCGGGAGAGCGTGTGAACCCTGAGGCCACTGTCCAGGGACCAGGGTGGGCTGAACAGCCCGTGGGGTCAACTGGCACTAGAGCAAGGAGAAGGTGGTCCACGGTGGGTCACTGGGGAGAGGCCACACGTGGGGAAGTGCAGTAATGGCCATTTCTGGGACACCTTAAACAGTCAACACTTGAAGTCAAGGGGTAATCCTCATTATATTTTTCTCAAAAGAGAATTTGATTCTTTTATTCAAAGGAGATTAAGTAGGAAACAGCAACAGGGATAATTTGAAATAAAGTGGATAAGGGAAAGGACATGAAAAGGGATATTGGATGGGGAGACTGAAGGTCAGGTGATACACTCCCTTCTGTACTGCAGTCCAATCCTAATCCGAATAGAATAAAGACTTCTGAAAGACACATATGCATATGACAGGTGTTTTTCTACTTTAAAAAAAAAAAAAGGCAAAGAATTCTTTGCTTGGACAGTTTGGTTTCCAGCCCTTGCTGGGCAGGGTGAGTTGAAAGTTACTTTACTCAGATTGCCTTTTCTGACCCCAGAGTCTTCATCCTATACTTGGGCCAGAGTAGCCCCTGCAAGTCTGAGAAGCACTGGGTGCTGTGCACTGTAGACATGCCCTAGGGACAGTGGGCTTGTAGGGACTCTGGACCAGCCCCAGAGGAGCCCTGGAGCCTCAGACAGATGCTCAGATGTGAAGAGGATTTAGGGCAACCTGAGTGCTTGGCCCATATGGCTTCCCCAAGCATCAACTCCCATGGGGAGGTGCTCTGTCTGTTGCGGCAATCTGGTGCCAAGCTGCTCACCAGTCCTGCAGAGCAAGGCCACATGGATCCTTGCTGGTACACTTGAGATGAGGGGAGGCTTTCTGGTCTGTGGCTAGCACTGAAATGGACTTTGCACAGAAGAGTCAGTAAACGTGCCTGGTGTCTGTCTTGCTTTAATCAGTTCAGTGCAGTTTAGTCGCTCAGTCGTGACCCCATAGACTGCAGCTCACCAGGCCTCCCTGTCCATCACCAACTCCTGAAGTTTACTCAAACTCATGTCCATCGAGTTGGTGATGCCATCCAACCCTCTTGTCCTCTGTCGTCCCCGTCTCCTCCTGCCTTCAGTCTTTCCCAGCATCAGGGTCTTTTCCAATGGGTCAGTTCTTCGCATCTTTAATAGTGAACAGCAAAAGTACTGGGCTTCCCTGATGGCTCAGTGGTGAAGAAATTAACTTGCCAGTGCAGGAGATGCAGGTCCCATCCCTGGGTGGGGAAGATCCCCTGGAGGAAGAAATGGCAACCCATTCTAGGATTCTTGCCTGGGAAATCCCACAGACAGAGGAGCCCAGCGGGCTACAGTCCATGCGGTGGCAAAAGAGTCAGACATGACTTAGAGACTAAACAATAATGTCAAAGCAAAATAATGACCACATGGAATTCAGACTCATCTGATCTTTTTTTTTTTTTTGGCTCCTTTTCTTTGATCTGGAGAACAGAGGTTGCTGCTGAGAGCTCAGGGTAGCAGAGCGTGCGGCAGTCTGAGGGGCACCATTGAAGATGCATTTACAACCAGCAGGGACGGAGAGTGGCTTGTGAGCAGTGACTAATCGCGAACCAGCCGAGGGAGGTGGATGGGCACCTGCTTGATAGAACTAGCCCTGCATTATCTGACTGGTCTCCTGGGAAACCCCTAAGGAAGAGCAATGAAAACACACGTTCCCAACACTCTGGTGATCATCCCATAAAAAATATCGGACGATGCTTTGTTTTAGTTCCTGCCTCCCTACAAATGATGTGCAAACAATGAATAACATATTGATTTACCTGCAATGGATCCCATTAGCTGTCTTGAGATTTGTACACATTAGATAGAGTCTGACACATTCACAGTAAGGAAAGGGGCTTCCAAGGAGTGCGGGATTCTGCAAGAAGATCTGGACAGAAGGCTGACAGCTGGTCCCGGATGCAAGGGACCTAGAGAGGGCACGCCAAGGTGTCCTCGTATGTAGGGCAGATCCATTCGCTGGTTCTGGTGGCTTTTCCGAGATTGACACAGCGGTAGGGACAGCAGCAGTTGGTGTCAGGAGGGGCAGCATTGTTCCCTTTGTGGTTGCCTCTCCTTGCTCCTGCGCGTGCATCGCACTGACCTAACAGCCATTCATCTCCTGTCAGGCAGACTTCAAGTCCATGTGAGATAAAGTGGCGGACGATGGGGGGATGTGCACAACTCATTAACTCTTTCGTCAGTTTGAGCTAGAGCCGGGGAGCCACATGGTCAGGAACTGGGCTCAAGTGACTCAGAGCCCCCGTACTCCTCCCAGGCACAGTACTAGGAGTCTCTGGCTCAGATGTTTGACCTCGTCACCTCTCTGTTCTTCCATCTGTGAAGCAGCAAATGTGATAACTGTTCTGAGTTATTGAGAGGGACAAAGTGGGACACTAAACTGTCTGCAAAATACCAGGTGTGTGGCCAGTTCCCAACAAATGGGAGAGGCTGCTTTTGTGGTCCGCAGGCTACAGGAGAGGGTGGCTTCATGTGGTGGAGCCCAGGGCAGGGAAGGTGGCCATCCATGGACATTTTGAACATCCAGAATGTGCCACATGCTGTGCTTAACTCTGGGGAGATGTCTAAGAAGAAGGCAAGGGTGCTGATGTGAGGGGGCCATGTGTAGCAAGCAGGACAGAGGACCACATGCTGAGTGGCAGGAAACAAGTACGTTTATGCGCACACAGTGCCAAGATCAAGGTGTTGGCAAGGGGTTCTTTCTGAGGGCGGTGTGGGAAACTCTCCCGGGATTCTGATGAGGGCTCGGCTTGCCGTGGCTTGTGGGCGCGTCACCCTGTCTCTGCTTGCCAGGACTTCTAGGCGCCTCACCCAGGCTTTGTCTTTGTGGTCACGTGGCTGGCCTTGCCTTCTGTGTTTTCCTTTTCTGTCTCCTAGAAGGACACTTGTCATAGCGTCCCCTCTAATCCAGGATGCGTGCGCACATGCTCAGTCTCTCAGTTATGTCCAACTCTCTGAGACCCAGTGGACTATGGCCCGCCAGGCTCGTCTGTCCATGGAATTTTCCAGGCAAGAACACTGGAGTGGGTTGCCATGTCCTCTGCTAGGGGATCTTCCCCACCCAAGGATTGAACCAGGGTGTCCTGCATTGCAGACAGGTTCTTTACCATCTGATTCACCAGGGAAGCTCAACCCAAGGGATCTCATGCCAATGTCTTCATCTAGGTTATGTCTACAAAGGTCCTTATGAGGGTTACATTTGGGATTCCATGTGGGCATACCTTCTGCGGTACACCATTCAACTCACTGCACGTGGGTGAACTGGGAGCCCCAAGGAGGTGCTGCTGGCTTCCCAGGAAGGTGGCCTCTTGGCTGAGGTAGAAGCCTCTGGGAGGCTGGTGGAGGTGGGAGAGGGGGTGAGCAGACATTGTGAGCAAGGCACACAGAGAATGCAGAGGCCATGAGGAGAGAAAGGGTATGGAGATGAAGGCTTTCCCCTTCAAATGGCTTCTCTCTTCAGCTCAGTACTTAGGGAGTTGGCAATGTTAGGAATCCTGGGAGATCTTATCTTCTACATCTCAATATTAGATTTGGCTCACACTCTTCTGAATTTGAGGTATCAGCCTGGGATGGTGGCTTTTGGAGGTAGGGAAGCAAGTTTGCATCTAAGTTATTTCTGAGATAAATCCACTGATCTTTCTGAATTGCAATATGGGCTTCCCAGGTGGCGCTAGAGGTAAGGAATTCACCTGCCAGTGCAGGAGTGGTAACAGATGCAAGTGCGATCCCCAGGTCTGGAAGATCCCCTGGAGGAGGAAATGGCAACCCACTCTAGTATTCTTGACTGGAGAATCCCCACGGACAGAGGAATCTGGCGTGCTGCAGTCCACGTGATCACTGAGTCAGATATGACTGAAGTGACTTAGCGCAGCACACCTGCAAAAACACGGATCCTTGTACAGACATGCAGCCTTGTTGGAGGATTCCATGACACAGTGAAGGAAAGGTTACTGCATGTAACACTAGCTCATTTTAAGGTTATTTCCTCCCCTCCTCTTGCCTACTCTCATAGGCCAACTCTTAGCAGCCTCTTATAGTAAATTATAATTTAAATTGAAGAAATTAAAATGTCAGTATTTCCAGGAGAATGTTTCCTCGTGGATGCAGCTTGCTCTTTGCAACCAAGTTCATAATTTGCGGTGGGCTCTAGGAAGGAGGCAGGCTGCTGTGCTCACAGGGACTAACACAGAGAAAGATCTGTGCCTCCGGGCTAAGAATAGCCTCACCATTCATCATAAACCCAGGCTTCCTTTCCTTCTGTGGAAGACATGATTCTGCTTCTCACCTATTTTCAGGTCTCATTTTCTTCTCTGATGTTAAGGTCAGCCATGTCTCTTGTATTTGTTTTGAGGAAGAGTCAAGGAATGCTCCTTGTCACCCACAGGGCATCTGATTTGTGCTGAAAGTGGGAAAAGGTGACTCCAAAGCTCCTGGGAGGACAGGAGTCCTTAGAGTCACGTGGCCTTAAATGACCAAGCCTGCAGAGTTCTCCTGACCTCGGGCAGGTCTGTGGTCCTGCTGTGTTTGCCTCGCCATCCCAGGAGCGGCAGGTGAGTCTGTGGTCACACAGCAGGGCACTGTGACCCAGAACCGACCTGATGAGGGTCTTGGAGACACTGCAGCCTGGTTCACAGACACTGCCTGGTTACATGGTCCAGGCGGTGCTTCACTTACTAACTGGTGAGTATTAAACACTGGACAGTCTAAAATCTTTGAACTTGAAGATAAATGTTAATCTTGACTGGAGCTGCATTACAATGAAATATTTTATTCGAGAATTTCTCAGCTGGCCTTAGAACGGTTTAAAAGAAAAACATTGAGAATAATGCTCTAAAATCGCCTAAATACAGCTTCATCCTGGTGCTCCTAATGATGACTTGTGTCACCAAATTTTGTCCTGTTATGGGTTCCGAGCGTCATCCAATGTGACCCGATCTGTCTAAGTTCCTCTGACCCTTAAAAATTCTGATACTGCTTGACATTCTTCAAGGTCTTTGAAGATTAATACTGTGATTGTCAATAATCCTGCCATTTTCTGTATACAGAAGCACTTTTTATATTATAGAAAACACATTATATGACTCTCTGACTAACACAAAAACTCAAGATCAATACCCTGATAAAATAACTATGCACGAGAAATATCTATTAAAATCAGCTTTATATGTCTTATTGATCAGAAAAGGAAATGAAACTTAAGAAATCTGAAACCAACCTACAAAGGAAATGTATATACTGAAACTTTTAAGATGCAGTTTAAGAAATTCCTATAGGGGACTTCATTATCTCAAATCTATATCTCACAAAAGAAAAAAGGTGAAAAATTAATGTCAAGTGTTGAACTTTTATTAGAGAAATTAATTAGTGGAATGAATTGATGGAAAGAAATAATAAAACAAAAGAAAAAATTAACTAAATGTACAAAAATCTTAAAGAAGGTCAACAACCATAAAAATCTGCTGCCGCACAAAGACTGTGAAATCAATTAAGACAAAGACATATAAATTAAGAGTAAGATAGGGACGTAATACAGAGCAGAGTTTAAAAACTATAAGCCAAATCAATAGAAAAATTTATGGCATTGATCAAAAAACCCCTTCAAAAACAAAAATCTAAAAGCCAAAATTGATACAAGAAGATGAAAAACCCTAAATAAGCCCTGAATTAATTCTAAGGACTCCCCACAAAAAATGTATCAGGAACAGTTGACTAGACTGGCAATTTTACCAAGGCTTCATGAGCTAGATACATCTTATCATGTACAAACTGTCCCAGAACACTGAAGGATCAGGCAAATATATGAACGGCTTTTATAAATCCAGGATAACCTTGCTTTCGTTTCTAAATGAAACCTGGAGAACATAGACAAGGAAAGGCATCACCAAGGATCACAGATGTAAACACTTAAACAAAACATTAGAGAACCAAACTCAGTAATGAAGAAATATAACATGATAAATAAACATATATAAAGCAAATTTTTAAAACGCATGCATTCATGTGTATATATAGACACACACACATATTCCTTTAAAGTGCATCACAGAAGAAGCATGGTAAACACTAAATAATTATGGCTATGCTCAAATAATCGCATCTTTTAAACAACCTGAGTTTCTATCAGCTAGGCATTATTAAACATATTGATACTCTCATGTGATAGAGTCTATATGGAGCAGTTAATCCAGACGGGCTGACCCTTCTCTCAGTATTCCACAACACCCTTTCTAAAAGGCTAAGATTAAAAAAAATACATATGCCCTCACTACTGGATAATTAGCTAATCATAAGTCTTTTAAAATAAAATAAATATTGTTACAATTAAAAAGAGATGAGAAAATTATATACACACAATATAAACATGGGTTTCTCTAAAAAAAAAGTTTAGTGTTAAAACATTGTTTTGGGAAAACAATATGAAGTTTCCTCAAAAAATTAAAAGTAGAACCAAGACATGATCCAGCATTCCACTTCTGCCTATTTCAAAGGAAATGAAATCACTAACCTCAAAAGTTATCTATACCCCCTTATTCTTTGAGGAATTATTTACAATAACCAAGTTAGAGAATAAACTAAGTGTCCATCAGTGGATGAATGGATAAAGGAGGAGTGAAATACACACACACACAATGGAAAATTATTCAGCCATAAAAAGAAGAAAATCCTGCCATTTGTGATAACAGGGATGCACATGAAGGGCTTTATGCTAAATGAAATGTCAGAGAAAGCAAATACCGTATAATCTCACTTATATATGGAATATTTAAAATACTCGAAAAAATCCTCAAAAAACAAATTCATACAGAGAACAGATTTTTGGTTGCCAGAAGTGGGGAACAAAGGGTGGGCCAAATTTTTAATTAAAGAAAAAGAAAAAGAAAAAACATTTGTTTTTCTGTTCTATTGGAATGAAGAAACACATCACAGAAGAACACATTCAGAACAATTTGCTATTCAAGTAAATTTCATGACACAGAACACCACTCTATCATCTATGTACATGAAAATATGAAATAAAAAATTTAAATGTCACAAATGATAAATATAGTTTCAGAATAGCAGTGACTTTTACAGATCGATCAGAATGCAGTTGTAAGAACTGGTATCAAACACATTAATTCTTCAAAATTTAAATCTTTAGTAAAATCTTCAGTAATGGGAGTAACCAGCTAATATTTCTTGGCAGAATAATGTTAAATGGACGCTTGCTTTTTCCTACTTTTTTGTATATTTGAAATGTTCTAGTATTTTTAAAAAATGTCCATATATTTGGGTTAATTTTTCATTTTCCCTTTTGTTATAAAACAATTGGTAGGCTGCTCGGAAATTCTCGGTCATGTTGGCGGTTGTCCTTGGCATCTAGAAATGGCTGCATGTAGCTTGGCAGAGATCCCTGTGGGAGGAGAAATCTTCCTAGCTGTGAGTGGAGGAGATGAACCTATTTTCCCTGGGGGACTGACTTTTTGACATTGCCACCTCTTACGTGGAGAGACGGATCCAGGTTGGATGTAGAGTGTATCTGTGCGTGTGACATGCACTCAGCCTTCATCCCCCACCTGAAATGTCACCTTCAGGAAAAGTCTAGACTCTGGTCAGAGGCTTCAGTTCTGCTCTGCGATCATCACCAGCTCCTGGCACTGAGGCATTGTCCCCGAAGCAGAGCCCTTGTGCCCGTGGGTGGGAATGCAAATCTGTGCGGCCACTGTGGAGAAGAGAACGAGGTCCTTCACAAAGCTGAAAACAGAGCTACCGTGTGACCCACAGTTTACATCTGGGTACTCATCCAAAAGAACTGAAATCGGGATCTCAAAGAGACAGTGGCACTCCCACAGCGTTATTCATACAAACCCAGGTGTGGAAACATTCTCAAACTCTATCGACAGATAAACAGAGAAAGAAAGTGTGGTCCGTACACACAGTGGAAGACCGATTCAGACAGGAAGGAGATGCTTCCACGGGGGACAACATGGATGAATCTCGAGGACAATATGCTGAATGAAATTAACCAGTTCCATAAAGAAGACTGTTGCAGGACCGCACTTAAATGAGGCATCTTAAATAGTGAAATTCATCGACTCAAAGTGCAGAATGAAGGAGTTCCTAACCAAGGGGCATAAAGTTTCCGTTAAAGAAGGGTGAGTCCGTTCTAGAGACCCACGCACAACACTGTACCTGTGGTCAACCACGCAGTACTGCATACTTACTTAAGGGGGTGGGTCTCTTGTCAAGTATTCTTACCACAATAGAGTAAATTAAAAAAAAAAAAAAGAGGCTTGAGGGAGATGTGAAGAAGTAGGCGTGGGTCTTGGAGGTTCAGGCTGCAGAGGTTTTTCTGAGAGTCTCTCTCTTATATTAAATCTCTCTGTTGTCATTTTTTTCCTGTTTAATGACCTGGGGACCATCATACATCCCTCTGGTCTTTGATCTGTGTAATTTTAAAACTATATACACATATGCAACGGAGAAGGCAATGGCACCCTACTCCAGTACTCTTGCCTGGAAAATCCCACGGACGGAGGAGCCTGGTAGGCTGCAATCCATGGGGTCACGAAGAGTCGGACACGACTGAGTGACTTCACTTTCACTTTTTACTTTCACACATTGGAGAAGGAAATGGCAACCCATGCCAGTGTTCTTGCCTGGAGAATCCCAGGGACAGGAGAGCCTGGTGGGCTGCCGTCTATGGGGTCGCATAGAGTCAGACACGACTGAAGTGACTTAGCAGCAGCACACATATGCAAACACACCCATGTTCGGGCTGTTTGGGAGACTTTCTGCAAAGATTTCCATGTTTCTAAACCATGAGCAAAACTACATAATTGACAAGTTGTCACAGTTATGGTTGACAAGAGAGAAATTATTTTTAAAATATTATTAAAAATGTGTCTTTAAGTTTTGATGATGAGTTTCTGGGACCATGAGGGAAATAATCTTGTCAGTTGGAATGAATCACTTATTTTTTTTGCAAAGATGGACCAACACCTCATATAGAATGGAATTTTAGCAAGCGACAACAGGAACAAATGAAACCAATCCATTTGGACTCTTGGGTAATCAGAAAGTCTTTTATTGATGACTCAGGGCTATGTGTAGGAAGACACTGATTTTTTGATGAAGCAATTATGTCAGGCTGTGAAAGTCACTCAGTCGTGTCTGACTGTTTGCTATCCCATGGACTGTAGTCCATGGAATTCTCCAGGCCAGAATACTGGAAGGGGTAGACTTTCTGATCTCCAGGGATCTTCCCAACTGAAAGATCAAATCCAGGTCTCCAGCATTGCAGGCGGATTCTTTATCAGCTGAGCCACCGGGAAAGCCCAAGAATACTGGTGTGCATAGCCTATCCCTTCTCCAGGGGATCTTCCTGACCCAGGAATTGAATCAGGGTCTCCTGAATGGCAGGCGGATTCTTTACCACCTGAGCTACTACTGTGTCAGGCTGGTGGTTTTAATTTTGCCATCTCAGTTGTTTAGAACATCCTTCTGTCTCGTACTCTAGTGAGTCTTAGCCTGCTGAATATTAGACTCAGTAAAACTTTGAGAGTTGTTAAAAACCAACTGCAAAATCAGAAGTTGTGTTTTTCTTCTTATGGGAATGATGATAACTAAACGTGAGTTAACTTCACACCCAGTGGCTTAGGTTGGGGTCCTTAAAGGCAGAGTTCGAGACAGGGATTTGGGTGCTCACGATTTATTGAGGGAAAATCTGGATGAAGAGAGAGAAGCAGGCTCAGAAGGAGTGAGAGCCCAGCAAGGGTGAGGTCACAAAGTCCAGGTTTGGTCCAGTCTTGGTGAGGGGGCATTCTGGAGCATAAACCAACTGCTGAGATGTACCCCCTGAGTCAAGGGGGGCCAGATTCTGTTCCGTCAAATCAAACGTGCATCAGCGAAGGGGGCAGAAGTGGGGAGGGGGGCTTGTGCTCCTTCCCAGATGGAGCAGCTCCAGTCAGCAGGGGCGGTCAGCTCCAGGGAACTGGGGGAGGGGGCTGACACACAGTAGCTGGGGGGTGGGAGTGACAGCCTGGTGAAGGGGATTCCGTGGGGCACCACTTTGCCTGTGACAGTCCACCCCATGCACTGCCCAAATCCACGGTCTCCATTAGCTTCACTCCAGCTACGCTTCTGTGGTTACAATGGAAACATACGAAACTCACGCTGTGGTGGAGAAAAGGCAGCCACCACTGACACAGATGGCCGCAGCGGAAAAGGCCCCTCTCTTCCACCACCAGCTCTGAATTCTCCACTCAGCTACAATCTCAGCTGATTTGGGGATGGCCTGGTGTGTTGACCCAATCCACATCCTTGATGGTTCTGAGACCCTGGCGATTAAACTCTTATCAGGCTATAGCTGCTCTATTTCAGTTCAGTTCAGTCACTCAGTCACGTTTGACTCTTTGCGACCCCATGGACTGCAGCACGCCAGGCCTCCCTGTCCATCACCAACTCCTGGAGTTTACTCAAACTCATGTCCATTGAGTCAGTGATGCCATCCAACCATCTCATCCTCTGTCATCCCCTTCTCCTCCTGCCTTTGATCTCTCCCAACATCAGGGTCTTTTCAAATGACTTAGCTCTTTGCATCAGGTGGCCAAAGTATTGGAGTTTCAGCTTCAGCATCAGTCCTTCCAATGAACACCCAGGACTGGTCTCCTTTAGGATTGATTGTTTGGATCTCCTTTCAGTCCAAGGGACTCTCAAGAGTCTTTCAACACCACAGTTCAGAAGCTTCAATTTCCTATTCCTAACTGCGTATGAGACACCTAGAAACCCCTCATGGGCTACCGAAGTGCACTGGTTCTGTGATGACCTCACGGTGGTCAGGGGAAGTTACCCTGGGGTCAAGGCAGCTGTTTTCTATGCCTGCTGAGTCCACAGCGTGCGCAGCCCAGTGGACAGCCTCAGCCCCATCCACATGGACAAGGACCCTTCCTGGGTTCCGTTGGCAGCGTCACCTCTCCTGGTGAAGGGACCTCTAGACGCCGAGCTAAGACTGGCCACAGAGCCAAACGCTGTTGAGACGGGAAGCACAAGCCCATCCTGTGTCGGTCACGGGGACTGACGGTGGTGGGGACACGCCTTCTCCCTCGTTTTCCAGGCACAGAAGTTGCACACTTGAAGACAAGGATTCAGCTGTCTTGGGTCAGGTTCCCAAGAAGCAGAGTCAGAGACAGAGATCTGGGTGTCCATGACCACCGAGGCAGTGATCCTCAGGGAGAGAGAAAAACTGTGGAAGAGTAAGAGGCTCAGCACAGGGAAGGAGGATCTGAGCAGAGGGTGGCTTCCGGGAAGAGCCAGGTTGGGAGGGGCTGACTCTGGACCTAAGTCACATCATCACATCGCTAACTCACTGAGGAGTGTCATGCGCTCTGTGTCTGTGGGCCATGAGGCTGGAAGTGTCCCACCAGCCGCAACCTAGGGCAGCTGGTAGGTTGGCACCAGCTTCCTGGGGAGGCCTCAGTGAGACACCACAGCGCCTACTCTACCAGAGGTGTGTGCTTTCACACGGTCGCTCCACCACTGCTGGTTTGGTGGGATTAGGCAAACGAGTGAACGTCTGTGCCAAATTTATGAAATGTCACATGACAAAGCCTCAGTAACGCTGGCTTTTATTGTTGCCATTTGTCGTTATTGGCAGTGTTTGATATTTGCTGTTCATTTAATGGAGTTTTCCAAAATGCTGAGTATGAACCCAACTTTTGGTTCATGAGAGATTAAAATATTAAAAAATCTGAGATTGAGAACTGCATGAATTTTAGCTATGTATTGCTGAATATTTAAAGGCACAATGAACAGCTATAAATTCTAAAATTGTCCATACTCATTCATTCTTATAAGATGATACACTAAATACTCATGCTGAGTAAAATAGTTAATAGCCTGTTGGGTGGAATTTCTCATTATTCAAACACAGAAGGTAGATGGCTCAGTGGTAAAGAATCTGCCTGCCAATGCAGCAGACATGGATTTGATCCCTGGGTCAGGAAGATCCCCTGGAGGAAGAAGTGGCAACCCACTCCAGGATTCTTGCCTGGAGAATCCCATGGACAGAGGAGCCTGACAGGCTACAGTCCATGGGGTCACAAAGAGTTAGACATGACTAAGCAAATGAACACACAAGCATAGGAGATGTATCAACAGGTCCAGTTTATAGATCAGGAGAGTTTGGCCCCATGCTCAAATCCATTCCTGGCTCACTGTAGGAAAGACATTTTGAAAATGACAGTCACCTCTACCCCCCACTGTATCATAATAAATAGGGACAGGGAGAAAGCTGGCATCTTGGAGTGTCAGCTAAACCTGGACTGGTTGACTGTAAGAAACAGAAACTCACTTAAACTCGCCCAAGAAAAGGAAGATGATTTTAATTTTACTGAGTTCAGGAATGTTTGCTATCACGCTCAGTGGCTCAGTCCTGCTGAACTCTCTGCGATGCCGTGGACTGCAGCCTGCCAGACTCCTCTGTCCTTGGGATTTCCCAAGCAAGAGTACTGGAGTGGGTTGCCATTTCCTCCTCCAGGGGATCTTCCCAACCCAGAGATTGAGCTCAAATCTCCTGCATAGGCAGGCAGGTTCTTTACTGCTGAGCCATCTGAGAAGCCCATGTTTGCCATCAGTTCAGTTCAGTCGCTCAGTCGTGTCTGACTCTTTGTGACCCCATGAATTGCAGCACGCCAGGCCTCCCGGTCCATCACCAACTCCTGGAGTTCACTCAAACTCACGTCCATCGAGTCGGTGATGTCATCCAGCCATCTCATCCTGTGTCGTCCCCTTCTCCTCCTGCCCCCAATCCCTCCCAGCAGCAAAGTCTTTTCCAGTGAGTTGACTCATTACATGAGGTAGCCAAAGTATTGGAGTTTCAGCTTTAGCATCAGTCCTTCCAGTGAACACCTAGGACTGATTTCCTTTAGAATGGACTGGTTGGATTTCCTTGCAGTCCAAGGGACTCTCAAGAGTCTTCTCCAACACCACAGTTCAAAAGCATCAATTCTTTGGCACTCAGCTTTCTTCACAGTCCAACTCTCACATCCATACATGACCACAGGAAAAACCATAGCCTTGACTAGACAGACCTTTGTTGGCAAAGTAATGCCTCTGCTTTTTAATATGCTATCTAGGTTGGTCATAACTTTCCTTCCAAGGAGTAAGCGTCTTTTAATTTTGCAGCTGCAGTCACCATCTGCAGTGATTTTGGAGCCCAAAAAAATGAAGTCTGACACTGTTTCCACTGTTTCCCCGTCTATTTCCCATGAAGTGATGGGACTGGATGCCATGATCTTCGTTCTCTGAATGTTGAGCTTTAAGCCAACTTTTTCACTCTCCTCTTTCACTTTCATCAAGAGGCTCTTTAGTTCCTTTTCACTTTCTGCCATAAGGGTGGTGTCATCTGCATATCTGAATTTATTGATATTTCTCCCGGCAATCTTGATTCCAGCTTGTGCTTCTTCCAGCCCAGCATTTCTCATGATGTACTCTACATAGAAGTTAAATAAGCAGGGTGACAATCTACAGCCTTGACGTACTCCTTTTCCTATTTGGAACCAGTCTGTTGTTCCATGTCCAGTTCTAACCGTTGCTTCCTGACCTGCATACAGCTTTCTCAAGAGGCAGGTCAGGTGGTCTGGTATTCCCATCTCTTTCAGAATTTTCCACGGTTTATTGTGATCCACACAGTCAATGTTTGCCATGCTGCTGCTAAGTCACTTCAGTTGTGTCTGACCCTGTGTGACCCCAGAGATGGCAGCCCACCAGGCTCTGCCATCCCTGGGATTCTCCAGGCAAGAACACTGGAGTGGGTTGTCATTTCCTTCTCCAATGCATGAAAGTGAAAAGTGAAAGTGAAGTCGCTCAGTCGTGTCTGACTCTTAGTGACCTCGTGGACTGCAGCCCCCCAGGCTCCTCCGTCCATGGGATTTTCCAGGCAAGAGCACTGGAGTGGGGTGCCACTGCCTTCTCCATGTTTGCCATAGTGCTTTACAAAGAAAATCCAAATGCTCAGCCTCTTTGTCTCTTAGATCAAATCTGATTGGCAGATAACATGATTGGCAGCTGAGCTGGTCGAATCTGCTTCAACAGGAGGAGGTTCCATCTGGTGAAGCCTACTGCCCTGCTCAGGGCTGTAAATGGGGAGTGAGCTGGTGTGGGGATTGAGCAGAGTTCTGCTTTGCGAGCAGGCCATGTTCTAGGCCCTGTGCCATCTGCTTTCTTCTTGGGCAGGTTGTTGTTCAATCGCTCCGTTGTATCTGACTATTTGCGATCCCATGGACTACAGCGCACCAACTTCCCCTGTCCTTCATTATCTCCCTGAGTTTGCTCAGGCTCATGTCCATTGAGTTGGTGATGCCATCCAACCATCTCCTCCTCTGTTGTCGCCTTCTCCTGCCTTCAATCTTTCCCAGGATCAAGGTGTTTTCCATGAGTTGGCTCTTCTTATCAGGTGGCCAAAGTATTGGAGTTTCAGCTTCAGCATCAGTCCTTTCAATGAATATTCAAGGTTGATTTCCTTTAGGATTGAGTGGTTTGATTTCCTTGCAGTCCAAGGGACTCTCGAGAGTCTTCTTCAGCATCACAGTTTGAAGGCATCAATTCTTCGGCACTCAGCCTTATGATCCAATTCTCACATCTGTACGTGACTACTGGAAGAGCCATAGCTTTGACTAGATGGACCTTTGCTGGCTGGGTAGGCAGATAAGCTCATTTATGATTCTGCAGACTGAGAGGGAGTAGGTTAACTTCCTAGCTCTTCAGGTGGAAAGGCAGAGTTGGGAAGTTTGACCTGATTCCCTTCAGGTTCCATGCATGAGAGCCCCTGTCCGACACACCGCTTCTAGGATTTACCAATGCTGGTAAATAGGAGACTGTCATTCCACCAGCCTGGATGAGCAGGTTTTTCTCCCAGGTGAGGGGAGGCTTGCCTTTCAGTGGTTATCAGGGGCTTCTGTCCACTGCCAGAAAACACTGAGGCACTGTCCCATGTCTGGTCTGTGCGAAGTTTCATTCTTGAGATTCTCAAAGCAGAACTTCCTCCATGTAGGAAATGGTTCTTCCAGAGTTAGCTGGGGCAAACTAGGGTCCAGTAATTCAACAGCTAGAAGTGACACAGCTGTTCTATAAGTCTTGAATTAGTTACTCCATGAGTGGCCCCAAGGTCACCCACTTTCCCTATCTTGATGCCTCAGATCATGTGGTATATTTATTCTTATTTTGGAATTCTGTCTTTATTCAGTCAGACTTCCCTGGTGGCTCAGAGGTAAAGAACCTACCTGCAATGCAGCTCTGAGACTCGGGTTTGGTCCCTGGGTCAGGAAGATCCCCTGGAGAAGGAAATGGCTGCCCACTCTGGTATTAGTGCCTGGAGAATTCCATGGACAGAGGATCCTGGTGGCCTACAGTCCACGGGGTCTCAAAGAGTTGAGCATGACTGAGTGACTAACAGCACTTTCTTTAATTCAGTAGAATAGAGACTGAGGCAGATTTGTGTGCTTAGCCATGTTGAAGTGGACGCCCTGAGCTTCAGTCTACATTATTGATAGAAGCCAGAGAAGAAACTTAGCTCTTCAACACATTCTGAGTGTTCTGCTTATGTGGAATAGTAATAATTTTAATCAAAATTTTTCATTTGTTAGTTTTGGCTCTAGGTAATGGTGGTTTCTATCTTTTTTATGGTATATATTTTTTTCCAACCATAGAACATCGTAGACACAGCCTCTGGAAAAAAATGCAATATGAATTTTTGATAGTTGTTCTTTTCATCTTTTTTAAAAAATCAATACATTTCTGATTAATAATGGTTTCAAGAAAAAAGCAGATTCTGTCATAGAAAAAAAAAAAACAAGAAAACACTCTCTTTACTTTGCAAGACACCTGTACACATCAAATACCATATTCCCTCGAGTGGCTCCCTTGCACGTGAGAATGTAGAGTCA
The DNA here is from genome assembly GCF_032405125.1 of Capricornis sumatraensis. Taxonomy (NCBI): domain Eukaryota; kingdom Metazoa; phylum Chordata; class Mammalia; order Artiodactyla; family Bovidae; genus Capricornis; species Capricornis sumatraensis. The sequence continues at coordinate 73,749,634 of NC_091086.1, read as the reverse complement.
GCTCCTTAGACGGTGGGAGGTAGGTGTTTGAGGCAAAGCCTCTGGCCTTTGGTCAATAGCGTATTTTATGAGTCATTAGTGTAATACAACTGCTAAAAAATAAAGTGTGGTCTTAAACGGAAATCCACAAAGTACAATATCCTTAGAACATTCTCTCAGTTTGGGGTACTGCAATTAAGTCTTTTAAAAATTATCTTAACAAATTATTAAAGGCAAACGGTCAGCCAGTGCCACCCAGTCAATACAGCTTGACAAGCTCACCTGGAGCTCCCTTGCCCCAGTCACAAGCTCTCCTTCCTTTCAGAGGTTAATTATATCCTTGACTTCTATGGTCACCAGGTCCTTGCAGGTATTATTTATTACCCGTGTTCATGTCTAGACACAGAGCATTCTTAAAAACATTTTATATTTACTTTCATCTCAGTTTTCCCCACCATCCTGTTCATTTTCTTACCAATTGTCTCCTTGAAAACAGAAATTCAGAGTCTGGAATCTGAGAATTGCATTCTCACCTTGCTGGTTATCAATATTCTTCTCTGTCTTTCATGTTCCCTGCTAATTGACAACTGAACCTGGAGATCGACTGAGACACAGATTCTATCCTTGTAGCAGGAGGAATACTGCCCTCCCCCCACCCCCACCCCCTGGCATGATGTCCACGTCCACATCCTTGGCGTCTGTGAATATCTTACCTTACATGTCAGGAGTGACTTTGCACATTTGCTCCATCCCAGGATTTTGAGACAGACTACCCTGAGTTTCTCAGGCAAACCCAGGGTGATCACAAGAGTACTCACAAGAGGGAAGCAGGAAGGCCATCAGAGAAGACGTGACAATGATAGCAGAGGTCGGAGTTAGGCGGCCACAAGCCGAGGTACATGGGCGGCCTCTATAAAGTGGAAAAGAGAAATAAACAGATTTTCTTCTAGAGCCTCCAGGAAGGAACACTGCTCTGCTGTCACTTGGGTTTTAGCCCCACGAGACTCCTGACCTCAAGAGCTGTAAGGAGATTGTCTGTGTTGGTTAAGTCACTGAGTCAGTAGCAGTGTTCTGTACAACCGCAGAAGAGTATGGGCTCCCCCTGGCAATAGCGAAGCTGGTGGGCGATGTGTTCTGTCAACGGCAGACAGGCAAGGTCTGGGCCCTGTCTTTTCGTGATGTCAGTTGAGATGATGCTCAATGCTTCGGTCCGTAATCCGCTGGGGTTGCAAAATGGAGTTATTCTATTCCTATGCCTTTTTGTCCATGTATTAGCTGGCATACTTATTTAAAGAGATGTTTCTATGTGATTTTGCTCACATAGGAAGGTATTGCTCTTTCACTTACCACTTTTTAATATAATGGGCTTCCCTGTGGCTCAGCTGGTAAAGAATCCACCTGCAATGTGGGAGACCTGGCTTCGAACCCTGGGTTGGGAATATCCCCTGGAGAAGGGAAAGGCTACCCACTCCAGTATTCTGGCCTGGAGAATTCCATGCACTGTATAGTATAGTTTATGGGGTCGCAAAGAGTTGGACACCACTGAGTGACTTTCATTTTTTAATATAATGAATCAATTTCCTTCCAATCTCCGAAAGCCATCAAGTCGGGTTTTTAATATAAAGGATTCATAAAGAGTTCTGTCCATTATAGACATGTCCCTCGATGAAGATCAGATTGTTCTGATTTTGGCCAATGGAAGACACTCAAGGTGGCTTCTGAGTCCCTTTGATGTGGCCTTGTCAGTTTTTGATTCTAGAAGGAACAACGGGTACAAACGCCCTGTGGCAGGGAGGGTCTGAATTTCATTGGATGGGGGAGGGGACAGTGAAGCTGGATGGGGGGTTGGGCAGAGCAGACAGGCTCTATTTCCTGAGGGGTCTGGAGACCCAGGGGAGGCCTGTGGTTGAGAATTTGGCTCTAAAATGAGGTGGGAGGCCAGTGGAGGGCAGGACACACAGCCTGACGCTTGCTCCAGAAGACCCCTCGGCTGCTCTGTGATGCAGGGCTGAGGGAGCAAGAGTGCACCCAGGTGGGGGCTGGTGGTAGCTCGGGTGGTGGCTGCAGGGTCTGGGATGGGTGGCTCTGGTGGAGACAACAGGTGAGGAGCTTCAGGTTACACGGGAGGTAGGGGTGAGAGAGTGCCGGCCACTGAAGATGCCCCGTGGAGCTCTGGCTGCAGCAGGTGAGGAATGATGCTGGTTCCCAGGACCACTCTCTCCCCTGTGTGTCAGTTACACTTTACAGGAGCCATCCCAAAGTGGAGCGAGGCAGGCCAGTGACGCAGTGTGTTTCATCTGGTAACAATGCCCTTGGGGAGAGGGGCAGGCTAAGGGCCTCGTGTTCCCACAGCGCAGGTCCCTGAGGGTGCTATACAGGACTGGGGCTGTCGCCAGGTGGTTCAGCTTCACCCCAGGGAAGGGACAAGGACGTGGCTTGTAGAGTTAACCCTGTCCCATCCGGCCCTCTGGCTGCAGGCGGATGGGCGCGTGCAAGCATAATGCAGTTGCTGTTGTTGTTGTTAAGCCAGCAAGCTGAGTCCGACTCTGCGACCCCATGGACTGCAGCACGCTGGGATTCCCTGTCCTCCACCATCTCTGGGAGTTTGCCCAAGTCGTGTGATTAGCGTGTCCTTTGGCCCGATAGCTCCCCTGGTGCCCTTGTCTAGTTCATGTCTTCTGGCCTGATTGTTCCTTTTTCCCTGCTGTGGACCTGCACACGGTGATGCTGTATCACCCAGACTAGTTCAACGTAAGGCCTCATACGTAAGCCGAGGAGTTTGCAGAGCCATGCAGGGTCGCTAGTCTTAGCGCTGCAGGCAGACCACTGCCCAGCAGACCACTGCCCAGCAGACTGGCATCTTCCAATGGCTGCACCACTCCATCACCGGGAAGGCAGGTCCAGCGTTCCCTCTGTCTCAGATGGTGTTCCCAGGTGCGTTTTATAATCAGTTCCCAAAAGGTTGTTGCTGAACCACGAAAGATGCCAGGATTCTTGGCCTCCAGAGAAGAGGAATTCAATATGGGGCCAGCGACGAGGCTTGATTGCTCAGAGCTTTTGTGTAATAAAAGTTTTATTATGGTACAAAAGAGATACAGAAAGCTTCTGACATAGACATCAGAAGGGAGCAGAAAGAGTGTCCCCTGCTAGTCCTTAGCAGGATGTCACATAGCTGCTCGCGGTCTGCTAACTAAAGAAAGGAAAAGTCTCAAAACTCAGAGAATGGCACCAGGGCCCTCACCCACACATGCATTTTGAGATAACATTGGCACCAGGTGAGTCATCCGGGCAATAAAACGATCGACATGAATCTTGCAGAAAGGCAGATTTCCAAGCAAATATATAGTTTCATTAGCGTAGATTAGGAGAGCAACGTATGAGTACAACACACTGGTTTGTCAAGTCAGTTCTGAGTCTCAGGCAGAACTGACTTGAAGACAGAGTCCAGGGTGGGTAAATACATAGTTCACTAACATAGCTTACGACAAACACTTCCATAAAGAAAAACACATTGCTTAGCTCAAGGTTTGAGAAAAGTTAAGTTCTGGTAGAGCCAGGTGTTGTTATGGCAACCCAGAATTTTAAGAGAAGCCTCTTTATAAATCTGTATAGAGAAGGAAAAAAATCTAACACTTGTGTGTTTCCCCCTACCACTTAAGAGAGAGACAAAAAAACTGCCTGACACTTGCAGCCGATTTCCTCCATTTGGAGACGCCTGGCCTTCCTGCCTGTTACCCTCTCACTCCATTGCAGACAGAAGAGAGATTTGAAACTCAAAGAATAATGTGAAACTCAAAAAGCCTTGGGGCCTGGGAACAAATAATTCTGTTTCCCTACTGCACACAGACCCGTCTGCCCTGTTAGGACAGGGAGGCAAGTGAGCCATTTGTGACCCAAAACACAGCCGCTCCAGACAGTTTCACTTCCTGGCTTCATGGGGTTGGGTGTGGAAGTCTGAGGCCCCACTGGGCAACCGGACCTTCTAATTGTGAGCGATTCACTTAAAGCCTGTTTGCACAGACTTTGAGGGTTTTAACTATTTATATAATTTACATCTTATTTCAGGACTGTAATAGCCAATTAAACTGTCTTCAGTACCAGATTCTCACGGAAAGACATTAACAGTGACATTTTCACTTGTGTTCCAGGAGTCACTGTGAGAATAATTAGGGTGCCGAAGTGTTTGCTAATGATACGTTAGGTGAGAAAGCGACTACTCTTTCAAGGAATCTCTGCACTCGAAAAGCTATTTTTTCACTTTAAAGATTACATTGTCTCTCATTGCTCTAAGTTTTTAGTTCTAGGAAGAATAATCTAGAAGGAACACAGCAATTGTGTTGATTTAAGAGATTCCGACTATGGCAAGCTTCTTTAGTCCAGGAATTACAATAGAAGGATCTTTTCTCGAAGGTCCCAGCTTGCTCAGGGAGTAAGAGGCAGTAACTCTCATTCCTTCAGAACAGAAAACACAGTCCTTAGACGCAAGCCAGTTTTCAGCTTTGAAGCCTTTTGGAAAATGAAAGGTGCGTTTGAGAATGCACTTGACCAAATCAATGCTCGCAGCATCACCTTAGAAGAGTTTTTCTAAATGGCACCAAGTCACATTGGAGAAAGGTGCAGGCTTCCGGCCTTGGTGGACCATAGTATCTCCTGTTTATGCTCTTCTTATTGCCAGACTCACCACCAGAGCAAATCAGACCAGCTGATGAATTCCCTCAATGCCCTCACTGGCTGCTTGACAATGATCTGCTGATGAGTGAACCGAGGATGCTGCTTTTCTGGCGTGTTTATTGCTTGTGAGATACTGATTTATCCCCCACCTCATCACACACATTGTGCATGAAATGAGCTGGATAAAGCCAAGTCATTAAAATTATTCATCATTTAAACAGAACTTTCTATTCATTTATTGATTCACTGACATTTGCAAGATTTTATTAGCAGACTGCCACTAGAGGGAAGTCGTTCTTCTCTGTACTGTGGGCCAATGGGGCAAGCAAGACTAAGTGAGGATCCTTCATTGTGCAGACCACGAACTTGCTTCTTCAAGAAACTTACACTCTAATAGGCCTAATGCTTCAGAAAACCTTTTTGACTTAGCTTTTCAAACGTAATACAGTTATTTGTTTTAGTTTATTTTAGATAAACTCCTGTGTGTGTGTGTATGTGTCCGTCATGTCTGACTCTTTGCAACCCCGTGAACTATAGCCCACCAGGCTCCTCTGCCCGTGGAATTTCCCAGTCAAGAATACTGCAGTGAGTTTCCAGGGGTCAAACCTATGTCTCTTGAGTCTCCTGCATCGGCAGGCAGATTCTTCACCACTAATGTCTCCTGGGAAACTCTAGATAACACCTAGGAGTGGAATTATCAGATCACAAGGTAAGTGCGTTTAGTCTTATGAAAAACACCGGCAGATTTTCATCCAAGGTGTTTGTTACATTCTACTTTCCCATAAACAATGTACAAGGGTTCCCGTTAGAACAATCCCTTCAAACTTTTGCATGGTCAGCCTTAATTTTAGTGATTCTAGGGGGTGTTAAGTAGTATCTTTTTGTAGTTTTCATTTGCATTTCACTGAGAACTAATGACAGTGAAAGCATTTTTAATGTGCCTATTAATTATTTGTGTATTTTTCTTTTGTGAAATGGCCTGTTAAAATTTTTGCCCTTTTGATTAGACTATTCCTCTTTTTTTTTTTTTTTTATTAAATGTTATCTCTCGAACATAAAATATGGGCATGTATACTGGGGTTTCTGCAAAGTAGCAAATGTTCTCCATTCCAGACTCCTGGTCTGAGTTAGAATCGAAACACTGAGCTCTTCAGTCAGTCAGTCAGTTCAGTCGCTCAGTCGTGTCTGACTCTTTGCGACCCCATGAATCGCAGCACGCCAGGCCTCCCTGTCCATCACCAACTCCTGGAGTTCACTCAGATTCACGTCCATCAAGTCAGTGATGCCATCCAGCCATCTCATCCTCTGTCATCCCCTTCTCCTCCTGCCCCCAATCCCTCCCAGCAGCAGAGTCTTCTCCAATGAGTCAACTCTTCTCAAGAGGTGGCCAAAGTATTGGAGTTTCAGCTTTAGCATCAGTCCTTCCAATGAACACCCAGGACTGATCTTTAGAATGGACCGGTTGGATCTCCTTGCAGTCCAAGGGACTCTCAAGAGTCTTCTCCAACACCACAGTTCAAAAGCATCAATTCTTCGGTGCTCAGGTTTCTTCACAGTCCAACTCTCACATCTATACATGACCACAGGAAAAACCATAGCCTTGACTAGACAGACCTTTGTTGGCAAAGTAATGTCTCTGCTTATGAATATGCTATTGCTAGTCAAATATTTTTCATTGCTCAGATTGATACACCCACGATGTTGCTCATTGCTCCAGAAACCATCTTTTGTTTTCTTTTCTCTATAATTTGACCACACCATACAGCATGCTCGACGTCAGCTCTCTGCCCAGTGATCAAACCCGCGCCCCCGCACTGGGAGTGCAGAGTCTTGACCACTGGGCCCCCGGGGAGTCTTTCTGTAGCTCTCTGCAGGCTGGTTTTGAGTATAGTTTAATATTGATAGTTTCAGTTAGATTTTTTAAACTAGACTACTTAATGATATGAGAAACATGTTTGTTTCATATTAAGTTATAAAACTTACCAAACAGAAGGAAAAACAGAAATTCATGTTTGAAAATTTTTTTAAAAAGAGGAGAAAAACAACTGGAACAAAGATTAGCAAAATAAATAACGTTATCATAATAATGTTGCTTAGCTGCTCAGTTTGGTCTGACTCTGTGACCCCATGGACTATAGCCCACCAGGCTCCTCTGTCCAGGGGGTTTCTCAGGCAAGAATGCTGGAATGGGTTGCCATTTTGTCTTCCAGGGAATCTTTCCAATCCAAGAATCAAACCATCTCCTGCATTGACAGGTGGGTTTTTTTTTTAAACCACTGAGCCACCAGAGAAGCCCCATTTATCACAGTAACCACTTCTAAGTTATATGTATATATAGTTTCCGTCTCTTCCATTTTATTGCTTGCTGGTGCAAAAATTTCCACTAACGCAAGTGTACTATTGTGCAATAAGAACTAAGTTTATTTCTAAAATCACAAAGAAAAAAATATATTCATGGCCAATTTCATTTCTGAAAAGAAGCTTCCTGCTACTAACGATTGGTTTGCTCTTCCAGTTTTTAAAATTAAAATTGTGATCCTTCAGATATAGTCACATATACATGCAACTGTGTAATCATTTAGTAACTCAAAGATAGTGGTTTTGTTTTTTGATCACTCATCGTGAAATAACATCAACGTATGAACAGCAAGTGCTTTAAACAAGGAAGGAGCTGGGAGTGTGAAGAAATGAAGCATGTCTTCCTTGGCTGCAAGGAAGCAACTCTTGTGGGTATCAGTGATGGAAACGTTGGGCATCATCATAAGAAGCTATTAATCCAGGCAACCTCAACTCTTTCAGTTCTGTAGTGAATTTCCTTACAGATCTGTTCATGATGTGGCCAAACATCTTCCTCGCATCTCACCAGGCCCATCAGCAGTCACAGGACTCCTTTTACATGACCGCCATAAACGTCTCTGCTCCAGGGTTCAGCCCCAGGCCGGTGATGGGCTCATGAGACCCAGGAGCCCATACGACTCACAGCAGCAGCTCTGACACCTGTGTGTTCGGCGGTCCGTGAAACGTGCGTTTTTCTTAAGGTGCATCTTTCCCTAAAAAAGACCTTCTGAAAAGGAAGCGTGTAGGCTCGGGCGCCTCTAGGAAGCTTTACGGCTGTGATCTGTAAGACAATTTCCCATCGCTGGCTGACCGTGAACTAAATGAGAAGCGAAAGCACTTTTCCTTCATCTGTGGCCGTGGTTCCCTGGCCGCATTATGCTGGTCTATTGACTCCTCCGAGGCCATTGCTAACACCACCATTTCTATTTACTCAGTGCCTTGAAAACTCACTTTACAGACAGGCTTTCTTTGCATAAATTCCAGCACCTTGAATGCCAGATAGTGATAGCCTCCAGACTTAAAGGACACACTGCGTTTATGTGTGACGCTGAATGCGCACTGGGCGTGATGTTACATTGTTGTTTGCGCTTTGAGAAACCTCCTCCCTCCAGGGATCACACACATACTGTCCTGGAAGCGTCTAGGCAGCAGAGGAAGCCTCTTCTTCCCACGACTCTCACCCGTCTTGCTGAGAGTCCTGTGCCTGCAGGAATATTTCACTTTGCATCTTGTGCAGCAGATGGAGGCCAGGGCTTTCTTGAAGTTTATAACCATAGGATCCGCCTGCTGTTGTGGACACAGCCAAAAAAAAGAAAAGAAAAGAAAAGAAAAATTTTAAAAGTGAGACTAGGCATTTTGTGAGTGTGAGGCCTCTGAGGGCTCAGATTCCACCTGTCTCTACGTCATCCCTTCGCCTCTCCCGACACGGGGTGTTCTATTGGCTGAGACCTTCTGCTAAGGCTGTGCTTTGTTGCAGGTTTCTATAAAGGCATGGCGGAGACCAGACCATCCTTTCCTACACACACCAGCCCCAGAGGTGTGGAAAGGCCCCCAGGCAGGTGAAACACGTTACTTTTCCTTCCCATTGCATGAACTGATGGCATCTTGGGGTTATAGAGTGACGATAGTCTAGCCTCGCCCCTGTATCTCTGCGTCCAGGTGTGAAGGGGTGGTACACTGCAGCCGCTTGGGACAAATAGGACAGACGTTTGTTTCCCCTGAGCCGGGAGGATGAAGACAGGCATTCTGCCTGAGGCTGTCATTTGAAACAAACCAGAGCTCATTTCTGGGTCCGTGGCCTCGTGGGGGGCCCTTTCCCCCTTGGAATGCCACCAGGATCAGGTCTTGCCTGCCCCAGGGCTCCTCTCTGTGAATCTGCACACTGACCTGAGGTTCTGGGTAAGAGTGAGTCACGGTTCATACACGGCTCGTATTCCATTCTCACTGCAAAGGAGAGCTTCTGTATCTTCACTCTGAGGAAAGGTTACCAGCTGGGTGGCAGCCTGGGGCCCCTGTGAGCGCAGTCATCTCTGGTTCACTTAGTGGAAAGAGATTTAAAAACACATGTATTATAATAGCCAGGACATGGGAGCAACCTAGATGTCCATCAGCAGATGAATGGCTAAGAAAGCTATGGTACATATACACAATGGAGTATTACTCAGCCATTAATAAGAATACATTTGAATCACTTCTAAAGAGGTGGATGGAACTGGAGCCTATTATACAGAGTGAAGTAAGCCAGAAAGAAAAACACCAATACAGTATACTATTGCATATATATGGAATTTAGAAAGACGGTAACGATAACACTGTATGAGAGACAGCAAAAGAGATACAGATGTGTAAACAGTCTTTTGGATTCTGTGGAAGGGGATGGGATGATTTGGGAGAATGGCATTGAAACATGTAAAATATCATATACGAAATGAATTGCCAGTCCAGGTTCGATGCAGGATACTGGATGCTTGGGGCTGGTGCACTGAGATGACCCACAGGGATGGTACGGGGAGGGAGGAGGGAGGAGGGTTCAGGATGGGAAACACGTGTTTGCCCGCGGCAGATTCATGTTGATATATGGCAAAACCAATACAATATTGTAAAGTAACTAACCTCCAATTTAAAAAAAACCACATGAATTATAGCATATTCCTGAGGGCACCCTCATTATGTACTTATCTTGAAAGTTAATTGTACTGGATTTTAAGTGAACCTGAAATAAGACTCCACAGTCCTCGAGTCTTCCCTTGAGAGCCGTGTGCCTCGGGAGCTGGTTGGGGTTGGAGGTCAAGCAGGCTTGGAGGGAGCAGAGTTCTCACTAGACTAAGAGCATTCCTTTTGAGTGGTGGCAAGCTCGTTAAAGGGGGGCAAGCCATGGGAAACGTGCCCCATTTTGAGGGGCCCCTGGGTTTTTGAGTGCATGTTTAGAGAGAGAAATAAACCAAGCAGATAGGGAGTATCTGTGATGGGGAAAGAAGCTACATCAACAGGTTTTATGAGCATTGAGAGGAGGGACAGGCATTAAGGGCTACTGAGAGCTCCTGACTGCTACGAGTGGCTTTGTCCATTTTGTCCCTTAGTGACAGCAGGTGGTGTATGAAGGAAAGCCTGCATCTGAAGCTCAGGAGAGTCTGCTAGGAGCCCAGGTTCACTCAGGCAATGACTGGTGGGCCTGTAGTCATTCATTTGCCTGTTTTAGAGGCCACATCCCAGGGGCTGCAGCCAAGGATGCCTGCCTGGGGTGTTGGTACTTTGGGCACCTGGGGCTGGAGCTGGGCAGGATTCAGCCTCATTCTGTGAGAGGAAATAGGGGATTCTTCTACCTTTAAATCAGCCAGTTCCAGTCCAGTTATTGGGAGTGGGACAGCCTCTTCAAAACACTCTCATGGGCAGAAGAGGACATGCCTGGGGTCCCTCCCTCTCTGCTGGCCTGGGCAGGGGATCCTGAGAGCTGGGTCTTTCTGTTGACCAGGTAAGTGGACATCCTGAACGTTTACGGACCGCTGTGGGTATGCAATGTGCTGCTTCAGGCTCGAAGACCCTTGCCCTCTGCCCTTTCACCTTGGTGGTGGTCTCATCGTCCCAATTTCTGCCGATAAGGAGAGCAAGATGACCATGGTGTGTTCTGCATGTGTGGACTCAATCAACACTGGGTTGAAAATATGTGGAAAAAAATTCCAGAAAGTTTCAAAAAGGAAAATTTTTAACTTGCTGCAGCTGGCAACTATTTACATGGCATTTCCATTGTCCTTAGTATTATAAGTGATCTAGAGATGATTTAATGCGGGAGAATGTGTGTAGGTTTATGCAAATGCTGTAGCATTTTCCATTTAGAGGAAGAAACCAAGCAGATGGGAGGTGTCTGTGGTGGGGATAGAAACTATGTCATCAGGTTTCATAAGCGAAGAGGGAGAAGGGACAGACATCAAGAGTTACTGAGGGCTCCTAGGATCACTAGGAATTGGCATCTCTCTTCCCATCTCTCATTTCCCTTCTCTCATTTCCATCCATCATTTTGGATTTTGGATCCTCTGGGGTCCTAGGACCAATCCGCTAGAGATACTGAGGGATGACTGACCTCATATTCAAATGGTTTACAGTCGACTAAATGCTTTCTTGACTGCTCTCTTTGCTATAAAACTCTTCCTTAGATTCCAATCTAAAATCATCTATCATAATGATTGGTAATTTGGGTGTAAAAATTATCTATAGGTTAACAACTAGACAGAATTTTAGGGCTGGGAGCAGAGCTCTAAAATGTGAAGGCTTTTGATTGCCTGTGATCGATAAATGGAATTTACAGGGCTGAGTTTTGGAAAACGATATTTGTAAATTACCCTCTTTGCAATGGAAAACTAGATTTTCTTTTCCTTTTGCACCAAAATGTACAGAAAGAACAGGCCTTGAAAGGAGAATGAATCAGCAGATGAAGCACAGAAAACAGGAAAAGAGCTTTTACTGCAGGGGCTATTTGGGGAATTTGGTTGTTTTCTTTTGTAAGGATAATTTGCCATTTCTCTTCTCTTTTTTGTGCACAGCATTTTGTTAGATGGCATTTTGGTAAATCACTACCTTCCAATGTGATTAGAAAATGATTGCTCTGAATTATAACCAGCCAAACACACTTACTGTGCAAGAGACAGGTGAATGATGGAGAACCAGCTATTATTGAGCAGTAATTACGGCCAGCATCAATTTGCAGACCTGCCTTGGCTCTGGGAGAGCCTCCACCAGGGCGGTGAACGTCCTGTGTGCCTGTCTCTGCTCCCCAAGTCCACCTAGCCCACCCCCATCTCTGTAAAGACTCCAGAGCTGAGGAAGCAGAGATCAGGGCTAAAGACAGGCCCAAGACTTTTCCCGTCTTCTTGAAGGGAACCAGATTCTTGCCTGTGCTACCTGGAGCCCTTTCTCAGCCCATCAGGCCATGTACAGACCATCAGTTCTGTGGGTCCCACTCAGAAGGCTGCTTGCCTTGGTGCCCTCTCAGGTCAGGGAGGGAAATACATCCACCTCGGGAGGACTGTGCCATCAGTTGCTTCTGCTACATTTTCCTGAAATGGAAATAGGGCTGCCATGAGTTGACAGGAGATGCCCACATGTGAATGAGAAAATCCATCTCCGTTAGCACTGGAACTGAGTCCTTTGCTGGGCACACAGCCCGTGTACATAAAGGCGGCAGCCCTAGGTGAGCCTGGCGAGTGCTGGGGTGCAGTGCCCAGGGCTCCCTTCTGCAACAAGCCACCTCCCATCTCAGGTGCCGGCGTGCTGCCCAGAGACAGCCCCCCTGGCGCCTCGCCCTGGGGCACAGCCCTTCTTGTGGTGACCTGCATTCAGGGTTAAGGGATGTCCCAAGTTCAGGCAAGCTGGAAGGCCATTCCCAGCTGCAGCAGGGTGGTGTGGGGCTCTACAGAGACTGCGTCATCCATCCTGATTTCTCCCTCAACCCAGTTCTTCCCATAGGTCATGATTACAGGAACATTGCTATTAAGTGGCTTGTGCACTGATCTTTATCCAAAGCCACATCCAGGAAACCCAACCTGAAACCATGGACAGGTCTCATAGCATTCCTCCAACTCTTAGCCAGGAGTCTGCACCTCAGAAAATGCAGTCCCTATTTGTTTTCCAAATGTGATATTTGCAAAATGCTAGTTCTATCAGGCATCCCTTCCTTGGAGCCTTTCATTGGTTTATCTTTTGCTCTTAGGGACAAACAGCCACTTCCTTCTTGTGGCTAAGTTGCTGTTTTTCTTCAATTGCTCCATCATGCTCAACTCTGTGAGGCCCCATGGACTACAGAACACTAGGCTTCCCTGTCCTTCACTATCTCCTGGAAGTTGCTCAAATTCATGTCCATTGAGTCGGTGATGCCATTCAACCATCTCATCCACTGTCTCCCCTTTCTCCTCCTGCCCTCAATCTTTCCCAGCATAGGGGTCTTTTCCAATGAGTCAACTGTTTGGATCAGATGCCAAAGTATTGGGGCTTCAGCTTCAGCACCAGTACTTCCAGTGAATATTCAGGACTGATTTCCTTTAGGATTGACTGGTTGGATCTCCTCGAAGTCCAAGGGACTCTCAAAAGTCTTCTCCAACATCACAATTTGAATGTTGCTAAGTAGTTTGATCAAATTTGCCATCCAAACTGTGACAGTTTTGGGAACACAAGAGAAGAAATAGACATAATTTAAGTAATTTAAAAATGTTTATTTACTGAATAACAGTTATTTTATACTACATTGATGGGCCTCTAAAATAATTTTATTAAACAGCTATGAAAAATTGTATAAGCATTAAGGTACCATATACATTCAAGGAAAATTTAATTTTTCTATTGATCATATGAACATTAAAATAACATTAGCAGAATAATTATTTTGCTACATATTCACAAATTTTATCAGTTATTTAGCATATTTATTGTTCATATTTGGTCACTGATATTTTTCTGTATAATGTAGTTTTAATATAACTTTTTGTAATATTTTCAAAAAATTTGCTATAATACCACAAAATTGCATTTTATGGTTAATAAACTTGAAGCTGTTGATGTCCTTAATTGACTCTTCTCTATAATCATAGTATTTTTAATTGAGAAAATATTCTTCCTACAGATGCTGATATATGTGGTAAGCTCAAAGCAAATTCCTCAACAAAGGAGGAAATTCTCCATTCTAATTTTATTTTGAAATAAGCAGATGTTTCAGGTCAGACATCTTCATAGTTTCTGGCTTTCTTCCTCCATTCAGACTATTGTTCTTATTCACATTCAAACTGTAACGTTGGAGAAGACTTTTGGGAGTCCCATGGATTTCGAGGAGATCCAACCAGTCAATCCTAAAGGAAATCAGTTCTGAATGGAGGAAATAAGGCTGGGAATGGCCTTATTTTTGAAAGACAAGTTTATTAAATAAATTGTCCTTATCTATGAATATTTTAAATGTTTAATCAAATTTTGATTTTGAAAATTATGGGTTTCAATTTCATCCCATCCTGGTGCTAGATACCCATTTATGCAATTAAAAGTTCCATCAAAAATCCTTCACAAGAGCTGAGACATAAAACTTCAAAATTATATTTTGAGGACCATATAAGTTCTCATCTTTTATTTAGTAGCTTAATTCCTCTTTAGGGTTAAATTTCATTGTCCTTTTTTTTTTTAATAGCTTAGCCAATTTAAATTTGCTAAAAGCTTCAAAAGTTAGGGTTTTTTTACTCTACACTATTAAATACTCAGATCTAGAAATTTTCAGGGCTTCTCTGGTGATTCAGTGGTGAAGAATCTGTCTGCCAACGCAGGAAATATGGGTTTGATACCTGGGTTGAGGAGATCCCCTGCAGAAGGAAATGGCGACCCACTCCAGGATTCTTGCCTGGACAATCCCATGGACAGTGGAGCCTGCGGGCTACTGTCCATTGCCAACTCAATGGATGTGAATTTGAGCAAACTCCAAGAGATCGTGGAGGACAGAGAAGCCTGGAGGGCTGCAGTCCAGGGGGTCACAAAGAGTTGGACAAGACTGAGCAACTGAAAAACAACAAATATTAAATTGATCTGTTTTTGTTACTTTGTAGCTTTTGCTTTCTTGTGTAACTTAAGGCAAATGTACAAATGGTAAGCTTTTATTTTGCTAAGAGTTGGCAATGGCATAGACGCCTGTGTAACCAACATCCCAATCAGACATAGACTAGTTTCTTTATCTCAGAAAGTCCCCTCAAGCTGCTTTGCAGTCAGTCCCTCTCCCCAGCCCCAGAGAGACCATTGCTCTGTTTTCTATCCCCATGAATTAGATTGCCTGCTGTTGAACTCCATATAAATGGAATCATAAGTCATGAGTGTGTATCCTTTTATGTCTGGCTTCCTTGGCTGAGCAAAATGTTTTATGCAATCTCTGGTTGTGGAAGTTGGATGGTTTCCAGTTTAGGGCAATAATGAATATAACTGCTATGAATATTATTTTACAAGCCATTTTCTTGTCATTGTCTTTCATTTCTCTTAGATACATGCCTTCGAGTGGAGTTGCAGGGTTGCATAGTAAAAGTACGTTTAACCTGAAAAGAAGCTGCCTGTTTGTCAAAGTGACTATACTTTGCCATGCCCAGCTGCTCTAAATTCCTAAGACCTGGTACTGTCAGTCATTTTAATTATTGCCCTTCAAGAGTGGAACCTCACTGTGATTTAACATCCTATCTCTGATGACTAATGATGGTGAGTTCCTTTTCATAAGTTTGAAGTTCAGTTCAGTTCAGTCGCTCAGTCGTGTCTGACTCTTTGTGACCCCATGGACTGCAGCACACGTGCCAGGCTTCGCTGCCCATCACCAACTCCCAAAGCTTGCTCAAACTCATGTCCACTGAATCAGTGATGCTATCCACCCGTCTGATCCTCTGTTGTCCCCTTCTCCTCCTGCCTTCAATCTTGCCCAGCATCAGGGTCTTTTCCAATGAGTCAGTTCTTTGCATCAGGTGGCCAAATTTGGAGCTTCAGCATCAGTCTTTCCAATGAATATTCAGGGCTGATTTCCTTCAGGATTGACTGCTTTGATCTCCTTGCAGTTCAAGGGACTCTCAAGAGTCTTCTCCAACACCACAGTACCAAAGCATCGGTTCTTCGGTGCTCAGCTTTCTTCACGGTCCAACTCTTGCATCGGTACATAACTACTGGAAAAGCCATAGCTTTGACTAGATGGACCTTTGTAGGTAAATCAACGTTTCTCTTTTTAAGATCGGTATGTATTTTCTTTGGTGAGTTGTCTCTTCAAATCGTTTGCCTCCTTTTAAGATTAGGTTGTTTGTTTTTGTTATTGATTTGTTGGAGTTAAAAAAAATGTACTCTGAATATATATCTGTTGTCAGATATATATGTATTGTGAATATTTTCCCCTGGCTAGGTCTTGCCTTTCCCTTTTCTTAAATGTGTTTTCTAAAGAGCATAAATATTTTTTCTTTTTCTTTCTTTCTTTATTTTGTTTTTGGCTGTGCTGGGTCTTCATTGCCCTGTGAGCTTTTCTCTGGTTGCAGCGAATAGTGGTTACTCTCCACCGTGGTGCACAGGTTTCTCATTGTGGGGCACAGGCTCTAGGCTGTGTGGCTTCTAGGGTCCCCAGGCTCTGGACCACAGGCTCGGTAGCTGTGGTCCCTGGGCTCTGGAGCGCAGGCTCGGTAGTTGAGGCACATGGGCTTAGTTGCCCTATGACATGTGGGATCCTCCTGGGCCAGGGGTTGAACCCAAGTCTCCTTCTTCTCAGCAGGTGAATTCTTTACCACTGAGACACTTAAGAGGCCCCTGAAGAACATAAATTAATAGTATTGATGAAGTCTAATTGATCATTTTTTCCCCCTTTTCTTGTTAGTGCTTTTGTGTCTATAGTTATTATAAAGATAAAAGCTTACATTTAGTTCTAGAAGCTCTGTGGTCTTAG
This sequence comes from Capricornis sumatraensis, assembly GCF_032405125.1. NCBI lineage: Eukaryota > Metazoa > Chordata > Mammalia > Artiodactyla > Bovidae > Capricornis > Capricornis sumatraensis. The sequence continues at coordinate 73,733,229 of NC_091086.1, read as the reverse complement.
CTTTCTGTTCAAGCCTAATAGCCACATTGAATTAAATTTTTAGACAGCATGACATAGAGGTCAAAGTTGATTTTAGTTCGCCTAGATAGCTAACACTTATTCACATTTAACATCATCCTTAACCAAAAAGTTTATGGTTTAGTTGCTCCTTGCATATATTAAAATTTTGTACATCTAATAATCGAACTCCTATTTTGACTAGGGGAATATCTGAACCAATAGAATACAGTCTAAATGTAGCTGCATTGGAAGAAAAGCTATGAAGAACCTAGATAGCATATTAAAAAGCAGAGATACTACATTGCCAACAAAGGTCCATCTAGTCAAGGCTATGGTTTTTCCAGTAGTCATGTATGGATGTGAAAATTGGACAATAAAGAAAGCTAAGCACAGGATATTTGATGCTTTTGAACTGTGGTATTGGAGAAGACTCTTGAGAATCTCTTGGACTGCAAGGAGATCCAATCAGTCCATCCTAAAGGAAATCAGTCCTGAATATTCATTGGAAGGACTGATGCTGAAGATGCTGAAGTTGAAGTTCCAATATTTTGGCCACCTGATGTGAAGAACTGACTCATTAGGAAAGACCCCAATGCTGGGAAAGACTGAAGGCAAGAGGAGAAGGGGACGACAGAAGCTGAGATGGTTGAATGGCATCACCGACTCAGTGGTGATGAGTTTGAGCAAGCTCTGGGAGTTGGTGATGGACAGGGAAGCCTGGTGTGCTGAGTCCATGGGGTCCTAGAGACTGAGTGACTGAACTGACTGGTGCCTTGTAGAGGCTTCCCCAGTGGCTCAGTGGTAAAGAATCTGCAGGAGACCAGGTTCAATGCCTGGGTTGGGAAGATCCCCTGGAGAAGGAAATGGCAACCCACTCCAGTATTCTCGCCTGGAGAACCCCATGGATGGAGCCTGGCGGCTACAGTCCATGGGGTTGCAAAGAGTCAGACACGACCTAGCACACGTGCACATGCATTGTGGATGCACTATAATCAGTGCAAAGTGGAAGTCGCTCAGTCACGTCCAACTCTCTGCAGTCCATGGAAGTCTCCAGGGCAGAATACTGGAGTGGGTAGCCATTCCCTTCTCCAGGGGATCTTCCCAACCCAGAGATCCAACCCAGGTCTCCTGCATTGTAGGCAGATTCTTTACCAGCTGAGCCACCAGGGAAGCCCAATCAGTTCAAAGTGAAATTCTAATTCATGGATTTATTTTATTTCAGTAAGAATTTTGTTTTTGCCATGATGTTTTGCTTCACCAAAATGTGTCTTCATATCATTACCCAAAAATAATTCTACATTCAGTGTTAAATTTTTAGCTGAATATAGTAGAACATTAATCATAATGTTTCACCTTCATCAAAATAAACTTCAGAAAGCTTTTTATTGATTTCATGAATTGTGTAAAATGTTTAACAATTACTATAATGATCTTGTTTTCTATTTGAAGCGTCGACGACACTGATAGAAAACTGCGTCACTAGCGGTTTGCAAAGCTTTTCTGTTATGGGGCCAACCTATTAATAGATGTTTCTTCAATTTTTGCCCATGCATAAGAGAAGTTGGAATTGAAAACCGGCAAAATTAATTTAGAAAACAGCTATCTGAATAGCTTACTTACTTTCTGCCAGCTGCTTGAGTTAAATCAGCACCTTGAGGCATTATCTTGTTAAAATCGTTGCTACCCCCCAGCAGGTGGGTGTCTGTGATTGCTGGGTGGGCTGTGATGTCACCATGTCCTTCCCAGCCATGCGAGTGATAAACATTGGCAGACAGGTCATGCCTGGTACACGTTTACCATCAATGTTCTTGAAAAGCAGAAGTAATTTTTCACCAAACATGCACTTTTGTTTTTTAGCTTGTTACTGCTGGATGCATTTAATGAAAAAAAAAATCCGATAAGATAAACAGGTAATTGTAGATTTTTCTAATAGGAAGCTGCAGATCATTCAGATGCTCTAGGTCATGTGACTCCGCCTAATCTGTGGTTTCCCATGTCCACCACTAACCTTGCTGATGGGAGGCAAGGATGCTTGGCACAGGCATCAGCAAGCAAGTGACAAAACTGCCTAGTAAATCAATTGGTGGCAGGAGTAGCAGGTTTAGAACTGTTTCCTTTATGATTTGCGAGAAGAACTTCTACTCCTGGTTGCTTGCATCCAAGCATTTTTCTCACCAAGTGCCCTGCACTCTGCCCTTGAAAGGAAGGTCATGCAAAACTTGTGAGCTCTTCTTAGACTAAATCACACCTGTAGCTAGAGCTGTCAAGAAGAGCATTGTGGAACCCTTTTTACTTTATTTTGGTGCAACTAACAATAAAGATATTTTGCTTAAAACTAGAATTGGGGAGAAATACTAAATCAAGTGGGAAGACAGAGCAAGGGTCACAATCACGCTTTCCCCTCCTAATTGGGACAAACGGCCGCCCTACATTGCAACGTGGCCGGCTCTGGCCCCCGCTGACTTCATTCACCTCATGGTAGAAACACATGTCACCCGAGAACTGGCACATTCATCGGGGCGGTTGGTTCGTGCCTGTCTGTACTACTAGCTTGATGGACTCGGTTCACCACTGGGTCCCTGTGCCTGACACAGGCAGGATGCTGAAGCATATCTGCTGAAAGAATCAGTCAAGAGAAGGAAAGACACAGGCGGGGAGGGTTCTCAGGGAGACAGCACTCCCTCTGGAGAGCTGTGCACAATGCACTCTGGGGGTGCAAGCAAGGTGAACTGGCAAAGGTGTCCCAGGGACCAAGAGATGCGCTTACTAAGGGTCTGACGTCCTTTACTTTTTAAGTTAATTTTTATTGGAGTACAGCTGCTTTGCAATGTTGTGTTAGTTTCTGCTGTGCCGCAAAGTGAGTCAGCTCTCCCTGTTCATGCATCCCCTCCCTTTGGACTTCCTTCCCGTTCAGGTCCCCACGGAGCACTGAGGAGGGCTCCCTGGGCTCCACGGTGGGCTCTCAAGTCATCTGTTTTATACACAGAGTCCATAGTGCGTATTTAACTAGTTTTTCACTACTCCGCTTCTGCTTGTTACTTTGTGGCCATAGTACATGAACAGTACTGAATGCAGTGTCAGGTTCTAGGGGAAACTTACTCCAGGTGTGGTCTAAATCTATGGTTTCTTTCTCTCTTACATCCCAACACACACACACACACACACACACACACACACACACACGGTCGCATGATGACCCTCCAGACAAAATTTCCAATAGACTTAATTGCTGCAAACTTTCCAAACTACATATATAAACAAATGGATATGTTTTCAAGTAACGTTGATGTGTGCTGCAGTGATAGATTCACTCTCAAATTCCACAGAATCGGATGTGGGCTTCGGGGACTACATCTGTTTGGGAAGGTGGAGAGTTTTGTCAGCCTCCGAAATGCCTGGAACCCAAGTCTCACACGTTCTCGTCCCTTTCTAAGAAGGACCACGGTTCATGTGGCAACACTCCTGTGTAAACTGAGTGTAGCCTGGTCTGTTTTCTATAAATATATTCACAGCTACTTTCCAGGATGCTGTGGAAGAATCCCATGGGACAGAGTTGAGCAGGCAAAGAAGACTTTATTCAAGACTATCGCAATTGAGGAGAGACTGGACTCAGCTAGGGGTACAGCAAGGCCAGTGGGGATTAAAGTCCATAGGAAGAGTAAGGGAAAATCACTGGGAGGAACTGGCTAGCTATCAAGGGTTGGAGAAGAGGAACTTGATTGGATATCAAGGGTGGAGGGATTCTCATTAAACTAGTTTAGCAGGATTCTTGCTAAAACTGGACTCAGTGGACCAAAGACTAGTTTCAAGGTCTAGTTAAAAGGAGGACTAGTTAACAGGAGGACTCAGAAGAACTGGGCAGGGTTTGGTCAAGGAGGGCGGTCTCATCAGGGCACAGGTCTTGTACGTACTATATTTCTTTGCTTTATCATCCCCAGGAAATCTCCCTTTCCTTAATAGAGGCTGCTTTGAAGTTTTACTGTATTTTTACTCTTCAGTTATTTAAAGTCCTGCTTTTCAGTCTTTGGAGTCTAGAAAAAATCAGGTCATCCAACCTTGCAATGGCCCCAGATTCTGGAGTCTTATTATTTTCTCTCATCTGTGTTTGCAAATGAGCTGAGTCTTTCTGGCTCAATTGTCCTTCTTGTAAACTTCTTCTGAACCCAAGTAATTAAACGAGCACACATTACCCCCTTTCTGTTTTGTAAAATGGGCCTCCCTTGTTTTAGCTTCTGGAATCCGTTTCCTTGCCACACACTATTCTCCCATTGAGTTCATATCACATGCTTTAGGTTTCTATTTCTGCAGCACCCTACCTCTGCACCAGAATTTACGGTATTATGAGTATGAGAACACCGTGGTCTGCTGTGGTTACAGATAAGTCCTCAGGTTACACTGATTTGACACACCAAGGCTTTATGTCTTGCCCACAGTACACACACTACACAAATCAGTGAGGTGATGCGTAGAAGGTCGTGAAGGCTGTCTGCTGAATTAGATCCCACTGACATACAGCTGCAGACATGGGACAGCCAGCCACAGGACCAGCCACGGCAGGAGGGAAGAGACTGGGGTTTCTGATGCTTCTGGCCGCTTCAGCCTAGAACTGGCATCATCACTGCTCATGTGTCCTGTTGGCCAGAAGTGATTACATGGGCCAGAGAGACTGGACTCTGGCAGGGGACTGAGGTGTGTGCTGAAGCTGTTGGGTAGTTAATAGATATATCACAGTAGGTTTCAAAATACTATTCACAAATAAACATACACAAGTGTGCTGTCTCTCTCTTAAAATAACCTTGGTGTTGTCATTGCTGTGCTCAGTCGTGTCCCACTCTTTGCGACCCCATGGACTGTAGCCCGCCAGGGTCCTCTGTCCATGGGGTTCTCCAGGCAAGAACACTTGAGTGGGTTCCCGTGCCCTCCTCCAGGGGATCTTCCTGGCCCAGGGATCGAACCCGAGTCTCCTACATTGGCAGCCGGACTCTTTACCACTGAGCCACCTGGAAAGACCTAACCTTTGTGTACAGACCACAGTAATCAACAGCTTCATATATGCAGATGATACCACTCTAATGGCAGAAAGTGAGGAGGAGCTGAAGAGCCTCTTGATGAAGGTGAAAGAAGAGAGTGAAAAAACTGGCTTAAATCTCAACATTCAAAAAACCAAGATTGTGGCATTCAGTCTCATCACTTCATGGCAAATAGACGTGGAAACAGTGGCAGATTTTATTTTCTTGGGCTCCAAAATCACTGCAGATGGTGACTTCAGCCCACAATATTAAAAGACGCTTGCTCCTTGGAAGAAAAGCTATGACAAACCTAGACAATGTATGAAAAAGCAGAGACATCACTTTGCTGACAAAGGTCCATATAGTTAAAGATATGTTTTTTCCAGTAGTCATGTATGGATGTGCGAGTTGGACCATAAAGAAGGCTGAGTGCCGAAGAATTGATTCTTTTGAACTGTGGTGATGGAGAAGAGCCTTTTTTTTTTTTTTTTCCAGTTTTATTTATTAATTTATTTATTTTACTTGAGAAGAGTCTTGAGACTCCCTTGGACTGCAAGGAGATCAAATCAGTCAATCCTAAAGGAAATCAGTCCTGAATATTCATTGGAAGGACTGATGCTGAAGCTGGAACTCCAATACTTTGGCCACCTGATGCAAAGAGCCGACTCACTGGAAAAGACCCTGATTCTGGGAAAGACTGAGGGCAGGAGGAGAAGAGGGCAGCAGAGGATGAGATGGTTGGATGGCGTCACCGACACAAAGGGCATGAGTTTGAGCAAGCTCTGGGAGATGGTGAAGGACAGGGAAGCCTTGTGTGCTGCAGTCCCTGGGGTCACAAAGAGCTGGACACGGCTTAGTGACTGCAAAACGAAAAAGAAACCCGTGAAAGTACAGCATGAAGAGCGAACCCTAATGATAGGGTCACAGATCCTACAGACTGTGAGTAATTATGACGTGTCAGTCAGTGTAGGATCGTTGATGGTAACAAACATCCTGTCTGGATGGGGGTGTTAGCAGTGAAGGAGGGGTGACCCTGCAGCTGCTTCACCTGGACGCATTCTCCCAGCTCTGGGGCACGTGGTTAAATGCTTAGTTACTATCATTTAAGATGATGACCGTTGGGCCAGGTGCCTTTTTTCATAGATGGCAACTTTGTGACTTCATTCATGTATTTCCTCATGCGTGTGAGAACCCGTGATTCCGGGGCCTGATGGCCTTGCATGCAGGCCTGAGGACTTTCTGAGATTCAACAGGGCTCTGCAGCCTCACATTCTGGTGCTGTTTCTCTCCAGCAATGTGGCTGGTCTGTCTTTGTTAGGATAGGAGGCCTCATCCTGTCGTAAGTAACATGCAAACGCAGAGTGAGCTCCACCCAGAGACCCCTGGTGTCCCCTGGAATATTCATCACACGCACACACAGCCGGTCTAACGTCTCTGATGGAAAATTGAACTCCAGGTCTTGTGCATGTCCATCTTGCGACGACAATGAGAATCACGTCTTCCAGAGTTTTCTATTTCACATAAGTTGTCCATTCTCCTGGGCTGCGCAGATACATTCTCTACAAGGTCTCTCCTCCTCGGTCATCATCTCCTAACTGGACACCACACAAGGTGGAGGTGTCAGACAGGACTAGCCGTGGAGGCTAGTCCAGGCTCCGTTTTCCAAAAGAAAATACACAGGGCTGAGTCACACCTACCACCAGGCACCTCCTGTCCGTGGGTGTCATGGCAGCTTGCTGTGAGTTGGGCCAGTACTGCAGGAATTATCACTTGGCACCATGACCTCGATGATACTCCTGATGCCCAGAAGCACCTGATGAACGCAAATCTTTCTGAGAAAGCCCAGAGTGGACCATTCAGCATCCTTGGCTGACCTCAGCTCCCAGCACTGGACTTGGCCTTGCTCTGTTTCAGGGACATCGAGGCTACATTTAGTTTGTGACTCTGAGGTCCTGCCAGGCATCTGGCAGCCTCTGCCATGGGGCGTGCCAACAAGCTGGGTGAATGTCTGCATGTGGCGGGCAGCAGCTGGAGGAGGTAAACAGGGCCCTTTCCAGGCAGAGCCCAGGGCTCGGGGGCTGGGTCCCTGTGCCCGGGCAGCATGATGCTCACCTTCGCACCGAGCTTTCAGGCATCAGCCCACCTGGAGAAGGCCCCTTTCCAGGTTAGCAAAAGTAGCAACGCTCCTTTCTCTTCAGTCTTTGTGAAGACTGTGAATCTTCCACAAGTCAGTTGCTGAGCTCTGTAAGCATCCCGTCTGAAAACTTCGTCGGGCTTTCCTGCTTGTTGTTGCCTGGGTCCTGCAGAGTGCCCGGGGTGGCCAGTCAGAGGAGGCCTTCCGCACAGAGCAGCACCGCCCAGGCCAGGGCCGGGGGGCTGGGGGTGCGGCGGTAACAGCGGGTCCTGCCTCCAGGGCCCCCAGGTTTGGGGGGAGGCGGTCTGCTCTGGACAAGGCAGCACCACATGGAGGTGGGCACAGGCTTGGGGGGCGCGGGGGAGGGCCTGCCTTCTGGACGTTGAGCTCTCACCCCTCAGAGAGGCCTGTGTGTGCTGAGTGTGCACTGAGTGTCATGTGCGTGTACACAACCCCTTAGGTGGACATGTCTGCGTCCTTCCATGCTGGTGTGTGTCTCTGTGTGCTCACACGTGTATGTCATGATGAGTATGCATGCACTGGCGTGTGTGAGCACTGGAGTGTGTGTGCATTGGAGTATGTGTGCACTGGAGTGTGTGTGCATTGGAGTGTGTGTGCATTGGAGTGTGTGTGCACTGGTGTGTGTGCATTGGAGTGTGTGTGCACTGGAGTGTGTGTGCACTGGAGTGTGTGTGCATTGGAGTGTGTGAGCACTGGAGTGTGTGTGCATTGGAGTGTGTGTGCATTGGAGTGTGTGTGCACTGGTGTGTGTGAGCACTGGAGTGTGTGTGCATTGGAGTGTGTGTGCATTGGAGTTTGTGTGCACGTGCTTGTGTGTGTGGTGCAGGGACAGGCCTATTGAGACTCAGCTGCTCAGGGTGATCCTATGCTACTCCGACTTAACCGTGAACATGGACATGGACATGCCAGGCTTCCCAAGCCCCTCTTTAGTAACAAACAATGATGAATTTGATGTTCACTTCCTGAGCAGCTCTGGCACAAAGAGCTGCCCTCATTCACACCTGGAGAAGCAGGAGATCACCTGGTTCATGAGCCAAAGCTTAGGCGTCTTGCAAAGCTCTGGGCCACGTCCACCTCTGGTTTCTCCGAGCCCCGGGGGTTATCACGTGCTGTGAAAGGCCAGTGCCCAATTCCAACTCAGGATTAAGGAAATGCTTTCTGTTGATTCAACACGATTTGCGAGTTGGAAGCGTGACCTCCCATGGGTGTGTCAGCTTGAAGGGGGCCGTGAGAGCTCCCTGGGATGTCGTCTCTGGGGCCAGACTTCGCCCAAACGGCCAAGTGCTGTTTGCTCTGACTTGGCTCTGATGCCTGCAGGGAAGGCCCTTCACAGCTGCCCTGGCAGGTGTCTTGGGGCTCAGCTCTGCTCATCACAGGGTCTCCCGAGGTTCCTCCTAGACCACCGTCATCCCTCTGGGCAGGTGCCCTTCCTGAATCATTCCCAGGACTTCCTAATAAGAGGAATGAGGAGGGTCTGTGATACCCTTGGGAGGCGGGCATGGCCAGGTTCGTGCACTCCGCAAGGTCAGGCTCTCCCGTTCTGCACCCTTCATACGTACTCTCTGAAAACATGTGCCCCACAGGGACTACATGGCGCTGTCTGCAGACCCTCTCTGTTCCCAGCAGACACCTCCTCCAGGCGCTCTTCTGGGATTGCGTGCATGGCTTTTAGGCTGATGGCTGCTCCCACCTGGAACGTCATCCTGAATATTCAGGGTTGGCAGAATGTGGAGTCATCTCTGAGACTCTGGTTAAGGAGAAGGTATGACAAGCTGGATCCTAAGGTTTTCATAGTTGCATTTTTTATTATTATGCATTCATTTGTGAAATCTACTTACAATGATTCGATGAGCGTGCAGATAATGCTTTCCCCTTGTTTCCCCTTGCTGGGACTCCTGGTTCAAAGGATTCTCCCTCCCTCTCTCTGTCTTAAAGTTCATATCCAAATACAGGTGCCCTGACCTCTATCCTAAAATTCTATTGTTGAGGCAGTAGGAGTGTAGATTGGAAAAGGATTTCCAGACACAGAGCTTTTCAGAAGGGAGCGAGTTTATTAAGAACAAAGAGCAGAGATAACGTGGGCACTGCAAGCACAGCACGCTGACCTCCTGACAAACCAAGGAAAGCTGACAGTTTTTGTGAGTTAAGAGCCAACTTTTATAGCCTCAAGACAAAGACAATTCCTGCTGGAAGGGGATTAGGTGATCAGTCAGGATGCGACTGGTTGAGAACTGGGGTGGGCATCTCTGTCTAATACAGTGTCAGGAAGCCTGGTGATTATGATCATGGGGTCTTTTGGCAATGGTTACAAAGGGCCTCAGCCAGCTCCAGAGGTTCTGAGCTCCGCTTCTGCGGCCCTGGGGCAAGGTCTCGCACCTGAGGCCCTGGGGGCAGGACTCAGCGTCTATTATTGCTGCCTTTTCAGTTCTCCTTCTTGGCCATTTCTTCACACCCATGGCTCCATTCAACATCCAAGAACAAAGATAACAGGTTTTAATCTTTTTATTGTTGTTGTTTTAAAAGATGTGAAGATTGCATGTTTACACAGTGAAGGGGTCAAGTCCAGACTGAGAAAGAGAGGGTGACTACAGTAAAGAGAGAGAGGGGAGAACTGTTGCGTCAGCTTTGAGAAGGAGGAACTCGGCAGAGAGGGGAACAGGAAGGAGGGGGAGGAGAGAGAGTGAGAATCAAGATACACTTACCAGTGAGGAGATGAGACAGCCTTTCCCAGGAACAGAATGAAGGCCACTGGTTTGAGAGAGAGACCCCTGGGGATGGATGCAAGGGTTGGCTAAGGAAAGAACACCGTTTACAGCAGCCGGTGGGAGGAGTCTTCTGGAAACACCGAGTTTGGTATGTTAAGATTACCGAGCAGCACTTGGGGGAGGCGGGCTTCGGATGGCGTGAGTTGCCAGTGCGAGAGGAACACTTCAGAGCTCCAGGTAGGACGTGTCAGCTGTGGTCACCTGGGTGACACACAGCTCTAACCCCACCCAAGGTGGGGGCAGGCGTGTCACACGTTTTCTCTGTAACCTTGTTTCGCATCGAAGCTCTCCCAGCCCATTCGCCCAGCTATCTGTGTGATGGTCATGTTGAGTTTCCCCGTTTTTGTCAGTTCAGCGAGTCCCACTGTTTGGTGAACGAGCCTTGAGGGGCACTGCCATGGTGATTTCCTTCCTCACCAAGTGACTCCCGGTTTTGCAAGAACATTTGTATTTAATGACGTTGCGGGAGATCCAAGTTCCTCCACTTCTTGGGGATGAAAGGCTAAAAATAGAGATACTTTAGAAACGTGAGTATAAATGGAACTCTCTGCCTAAATTAAACCCAGATATATTTCCAACCTACATGACAGTTTGTCACACTGTGCTTTTAAACTCCCATCTTGTTCCCTCCTGCCCTTCTCTTGCCATGACTGCCTATGCCATTGTGTTAGTATATAAGCCAACCCTTAAACGTGAGAAGAGCATTCACACTGATACTTCAGTGAGTGGATCAGAAGACATGAAGAAAGCACCCCGATTTTCTCATCTGGAGCCCAGATTTGGGGTTACATCCAGGTTTTTCTGAACTCTGATCCCTGTTTGGGCATTCACGGGCTAGAGCCTGCACTCTACGTGTGTCTTGCTTCTAGTTCGTGCTGACGCTTAAATGAGAGTATTTATTTTGCTCTTAATCAAGGGAATTAAATGCTGCGATCAAACTATTAGGAGCATCCACAGGAGATCGGTTCCTGGTGGGCTGTTTCTGCCAGCTGGTTCCCGCTGTCTCTGGCTCTTGGCGTGTGCCCCCTGCCTGCAGTCAGGGTACTGAGGGCAGGTCTTCCACGTGGGAGGAGCTTTGTCACGACCCTCTCCTGGCCCTGTGACAGCAGAGGCTGTGTGTCTGGGTCTGTGTTTCCCTTTAGAAGAATTGCAAGGCTGCTGCTCACCTTGGTTCTGGGCTCCTTCTTCATTAATCCCTGTGACTTGGCAAGTAATAGCTCTGTATTATATTCTTTGGAAATTAGTCGTGGTATTCAAAATCTGACAGGTAGAACTGACAGGTAGAACTTCTCAGAGGCCTTGAACAGGTCTGCCTGGAAACCCAGAGGCAGAACCATCACCCTGTGATGGCGCGGGGGGGACAGGAGGGGGTGCTGGGAGCTCAAATTCTACCTGACAGTTCTACCTGTCAGTAGAAAGGCAAGAGGCAGGTGTGTGCGCCGGACAGTAGCATCTGGGAGTGTGCGTGTGTGTGTGTGTTTGTGTATGTGAGACAGACAGACAGATAGACAGACAGAGACAGAGAGGCAACAACCTGATGTTAACAACCCTGGGGAGTCCCTGCTGAGGTGAGCGACGCTCACGCTCCTCCCCACAGTGCCCCGGGCATCAGCAGGCCTCCCTCCCACCCCTCCGGGGAAGTGCAGACTAGGGCAGTTATCCAGGCTCTTTGGAGATGTCCCTTGGGAGACCCACGGCCTTGCCCGGCTCTCTCCGCAGCCAGCACTCTGTCAAAACCAACCCCGCCGTCTTCACAGGAATGCACAGCATATGCTTTTATGTGGGAGTTTATTTTCCAGCAGATAGGACTTGGCTCTGTGCCTCTCCGGAGGAAGAGGGAAACAAAAATCACTTTTGGGGGGATTTTTTACTTTTTTATTTTTATTTTTTTTATTTTATTTTTTATATGGTAATTCTATTTTTAATTTTTCTTTTTTTTTTAAATTTGATAAATGTATTTTATTTATTTTTTATTTTTTTTTAATTTTAAAATCTTTAATTCTTACATGTGTTCCCAAACATGAAAAAAAAAAGCTGCAGGCCACGTGGATTGAGAGAAGCTGCCTGATCCTTGACTGAAAGCAGAAGGAGGAAACCCTCCACTCCCTGGACCTGCCTGGTGACCCTGAGCCCCAGCTTCAAAGACTGAGGTGGGATGGCGAGGGGGCGGGGATGGGGGGGTGGAAGGATGGGGAGGGGAGGGGAATTTGAGCTCCCAGCACCCCCTGCTGTCCGCCCCGCGCCATCACAGGGTGATGGTTCTGCCTCTGGGTTTCCAGGCAGACCTGTTCAAGGCCTCTGAGAAGTTCTACCTGTCAGTTATTCAGTGAGACATAAAACTCCTCTGGGCGGTGGGGGGTTGATTACGGGGAAAGGGCACATCCTAAATCAACCAACCTTTCAGAAGCAACAACCTAGGTCTGAATGCAGAGAAGGACATGGGTCAGAGGAGGCTGGGGGCTAGAGTCTGGGGCTCCCGAAGCACCCTGATTCGGGCTCACCCCCAGGACCACTCCAAGCTGCTCGGGCTTGGAGCAGCTGAGGGAACAGCGCCCTGATGCTCAGGGGAAGGTGGGGTTTGAAGCGAGCAGCCCCACGCTGCGCTCTGCCTACTGGGGCCTGTGCTGTCTCGGGCAAGCTCCTCCCCTTTCTGGCCCTCGGATTCCATGTGCCATCCGGGAATAACACGGCTCGCCTGGCAGCGTCCTGATTAACGGCAACATCACAGGTAAGCGTGAGCCTCCACGCTGGTGCCCAGGCAGGGGAGTGGACGCATTGATGGCAGTGCTGATCACATCCTCTCAAACTGGATTATCTCATCTTCCTCAGAATGCTGACTTTTCGAGGTTTATTTTTGAGAATGGAAAGGAGAGGAATTGGGGAGGGACCGATCGTGAATCGCACAGGCGATGGTACAGTGGATGAAGTCACGGGCCGGAAGTCCAAGTCACCTGGACTCTAACTGCCACTAGCTGGGGATGCGGGTCATAGCCGGGCCTCCTTCAGCTTCCCCAGGACCAGAGTGAGAGCTTTAATCTAAACGGTCTTTTATTATGGACGCTGGTTTAGAGCAAGGGTGCCGAACCAAGGTAGATTTTGCTACCCAGAGGCACCTAGTCATTTTTGGCGACGTTTTCAGCTGTCACCACAGGAGGATGCTACTGGCATACACTGAGTAGATAAAGGGTGCTATTAAGCATCTTAAAAAGGATAGGTCGTCCCCATGACTTGCATGCGTGCATGGTAAGTCACCTCAGTTGTGTCTGACTCTTTGCAACCCCGTGGACTATTGCAGCCCTCCAGGCTCCTTGGCCCATGGCTGTTCCCCAGGCAAGAATGCTGGACTGGGTTGCCATGCCCTCCTCCAGAGGATCTTCCCAACCCAGGGATCAAACCCATGCCTCCTGGGAAGCCCATGACAGAGAATTATCCAACCCCAAGTGTCAGAGCCACCAAGGTTGATTAGATGAAGTAAACGAAGTAAGTGTGTGTGTGTGTGTGTGTGTGTGTGTGTGTAGAGAAAACTTACTCCAGGATGGTCCAGTGGTTAAGAATCTTTGCTTCCACTGCAGGGGGCACAGGCTTGACCCCTGGCTGGGGAACTAAGATCCTCATGCAACTGTGTAGTCAAAAAAGGAAAATTAAAAAAAGAAAGGAAAATTGCTCCAAGCATAGGCATGTCTTAGAAATTTTGGAGCTTATCCTTGACTTACACAAAACCAAGGAGATAAAGCTTATGCACATTTTTAAAACAGATATATTTTAGTACACCTTTCAGGAAAGAGTCTTATGAAATCTGGGTACGTATGAAAGATGCTAAAATTTCAACCAAATGCATCACCCGCTTCAAAGGTAACATGTTGTTCTTTGAAAGAAAACATAATTTTATATTTAGTTTCAAGACTCTTTCCCACTTACCCCACCTGGTTTGAATCTAGTTTATTTTCCCACATAACAGATCATTCCTGGTAACAACTGATGTGAAAAGTGTTCAATATGCTCTCTCCCCCTCTCTCCCGTGGCTCCTCCTTGTCTTTATACCGCTGTGTAACTCAGTTTAGTAATAGTTAAGCTTCATCCAGATGGAAGGGTAGATCTCTACCAACAGAATGACCTGCACATGCTACATAAAATCCATCTGGCCAAGACAAATGTGAAGCTTAGCGGTTCTTTAGGTAAAACGTGTTTGGCTGTGGATACAAAGCAATGTCTTCTCAAGAGTGCTTACGTTTAACGAATGAACATAACCTGACCTCTCGTTTTCACTCCATTCCAGCTCATGCCACGTTTCGGACACACATCAGTTGAGGATGACAGCCAAGCGTACTGGCTGTCCTGTATGATTCAGCTGGCCCGATGCTGAGGCCAGATGAGCGACCCCCACCTCTCTCTCTCTCTTTCCCCCCATCCCTCGCTCCCTCCCCTCTCCCCCTCCCTCCCTCACTTTCTCTCTCCTCACTTGGATTTAGTGTTATCACCTTTACAGGAATAGAAGTAATTCCTAGAAAGAAAAAAAAAATCCAAGGAGACAGAGGTCAAGTTTGTGTCATGTGTATACTTGGGTCCCTTCCAAAGAGTGTCTGGACTAAACTGGACCCTGAATTGTCCCTACAACCGACTTTAATGTCAGGCTAATCCACGCGAGGCTGACCTCTTGCTCATCCCAGAGCATATCACAGCCCAGGTCAGTCTTTCTAGACCTTTCAGGACTCGCTTTCCCATTTAATCATTCCATCTTTCTTAAATGCCTACCATGTGGCAGGTGCTGCTATGAGTTTTTCCATCCTAACCTATTACATCCACTCACCTATGTGACCTCAGTAATTCACTCAACCTCTCCACATTCCAATCCCCTCATCTATAAGCACACAATGACACGGAAAATCATGCTTTTCTTAACGCACACGCTCCCTCTCACCGTACACGCCATGTCTTCATGTGAGTTCAGTCGCTCAGTCACGTCTGACTGTGCGATCCCGTGGACCATAGCCTGCCAGACTCCTCTGTCCATGGGGATTTTCCAGGCAAGAATACTAGAGTGGGTTGCCATTTCCTTTCTCCGAGGGATCTTCCCAACCCAGGGATAGAACTCACACCTCTTGAGTCTCCTGCATTGGCAGACAGATTCTTTACCACCAATACCACCTGGGACGATTGTGGATTTTCAGAGACCTGGACCAGGCTTATCCTGAGAGTCTGTGAACTTGCCTACCTAACAGACAAGTCCGGTCTGTGCTGCCATCCTGGGTATTTTCACCAGTCTTTTCTCCCACGAGCTCAGTTATACGGGTTATGCCTCCCTGAGTACACTGTGATCTGGGGGTCTTGACTGTAGCCACATATTTTACATAATCATTCTGGAATTTAATTCAAAACTTCTTGGCATTCTAAAAATAGTCTATTGCTTTGCTTATTTTGTATACCCCTAACAAGGCTGCCAAGTTTTTGCTTGGAGTGAAATATGAGTTAGAACTGATACACCAGAATGGTATTAATTATAGGGTCCCATATATAATTATAGCGCCCCATATAGTAACGATAAGCTGCGTTACGAAAATTACTAGTTAACCACATACAAATAGTGCTTGCTGTCAGCTTTTCATGGCTAAAACTGGGGCTAAGTTGGGCCCCATTTGTCTTGAGGAGTGACAAAGCAGTGTTCAAAGCTGCTAAAACCTCTAAGAACAGGTCATCCGAGAGGTTAATCTAGAGATGTGAAGAGTGAGGACCATAAGGCAGGTGCCCTGGATTTGAGGTCAGGTTTCTTATCGTGTCTGAAACACACTGCCTTTACATATTTGGAGAGTCAAGAAGAAAACACCACCTTATAATGCTGCTGGAGGAGAAGCTGGTTAAAATATTCCAAGCATATTGAGTTTTTACACTATAAATAAATATGCTGTTTTTAAAATTTCCCCATCAAGTTATAATAGTTGCAGTGCAGTGCAGTAAAGTAATATTTAGACTTTCCCAGTGATCTAGGCTTTTGACTCTGTGGTGTTTTTGTTGTTGCTTGTTTTCCTTTTTAGAAAAGTTCCTTTGTAAAGAAAGTGATTCAAATTCTGGAAAGAAATAATGATTTCTTGGCAGGGACAAAGGAAAGACCCAAGGTAAGACTGTAATATAATAAAAGCGCAATTGAACCAAATCAGTATTGTCCCTGGAATTTAGGAAATTTATTTTCTATAATGAAAACTCTTCCCATAGTCTCAAAGGTATGTACATTTATTATTTTTTTTCTAGAAATATATATTCATTGTTTTTTTTTTATTTTTATTTTTACTTTATTTTACTTTACAATGCTGTATTGGTTTTGCCATACATAATTTTTTGATTTAAATGAATGAGTAAACAGAGTTTCATGAGCTGTTTTACAAAATTACTCAAATAATGCGGGCTTTATTTCTTGCTCTCTCTTTAAAAACTCTGGTGGATTTGGCAAGCATGCCTCACATGAGACATTAACAGAAAAAGCTTGAGAGAATACCAGCAACTGCTAATAAACTTTGTAAATTTTTTCTAGATAGTAGGTTTGCCTTTTAAGGGCTGTTGGTTTTATTAATCATCCCCAGTTGCTAAGCTATTCCATCCTATGCCTGGTTTCATACAATGCTTTGCAGTCCCCAGGGGATGAGTTGAATTTATGGGTTCACGAGCAGACATGTGGAGCATGCACCGTAAGCTTCAGACTCACTGTCTCGATAGTCACTGGCTCATGTTCAAGAGTGAGGAGCTTGGGAAGGTAAGAAACCTACTTGACTAACACAGATCTTATTTCTGTGTCATAAAGAAGAAGGATATGGCATTATTTCTTCTGCAAGGAAGAGTACTTTTTTTCCTCCATTAAGTGGTTTCCTACCAGGACCATTTTCTTTCTTCTGGTACTTCCTGCCTCCAAGTGAAGGTTTTTGGTGGCTACTATTTAGCAAACAGGGGACTTAATAACAGTCTCAGGAGGTTATGAAAGGGACTTGCCTTTTGCAAAGGAAATGGGTTAATATGAAGAGAAAACGGTCATGTTTTCCTTGGGTCGTCTCTGGTCTGTAGCTGCGGAGCATCTCTTCTGATCTGGAGTTCAGGGACATCCTTGAGTTCAGGGAACAATCTCCACAGTCAGGAGAATTTGACTAGACTTCATGCTGATTCTATTCCAGTTCTCAGCCTCTGACTCAGTCATTTGACTTCTCTTGCTTCTGCCATGTCTGTGCCCTCCCATCATTAAACCTGAGTTCTGGATGGGTGTCTCTGATCTTTGAGAAAGAGATGCTGTTAAAATATTTATGAAGCACGTTTTTCAGGAAAAAGGGGTCTGCAAAGCTCTGCAATGGAACCTTATATGCTGTTTGACGCTCTCAGCCTTCCTGCTTACTTGGTGTCCTGGTGCCTGCTGTCTTGAGCTTATCCTGAGATTCCTGGCCCAAATCTTATACAGCCGGGCTTTTCCTTCTGTGACGATGGGCCCATGAGGGAAGCCTACATCAGTGCTTGCCAAAGGGTGGTTCCAGGCCCGCTTGAGTCAGTCATGTGGGATGTCTATTAAATACTCAGAATTCTCTCCCTCACATTCCTACAACATAATCCCCTGAATCATAGTCTCTGAAGATTACAGTCCAAGAACCAGCATTTAAACAAGCTGTTCAGCATGCTGAGATTAAATGCACACCAGAATATGAGCCTGAGATATAATATAATATATAATTATGTGTTATATAATCTCAGGCTCATAATTGGATAATGGAGAGAGCAAGGGAATTCCAGAAAAACATCTACTTCTCTTTCATTGACTACCCTAAAACCTTTGACTGTGGATCACAACAAACTGTGGAAAATTCTTCAAGAGAGGAGAATAATAGACCACCTTACCTGCCTGCTGAGAAACCTGCATGCAGGTCAAGAAGCAAGAGTTAGTGCCGGACATGGGACAACAAACTGGTTCAAAATTGGGAAAGGAGTATGTCAAGGCTGTATATTGTCACCCTGCTTATTTAACTTATATGCAGAGTCATCAAGCAAAATGCCGGACTGGATGAAGCACAATTTGGAATCAAGATTTCCAAGAGAAATACCAATAACCTCAAATATGCAGATAACACAGATGATACCACCCTTATGGCAGAAAGCAAAGAGGAACTAAAGAACTTCTTGATAAGAGTGAGAGGAGAGTGAAAAAGTTGACTTGAAACTTAACATTAGAAAAACTAAGATCATGGCATCCCATCCCATCACTTCATGGCAAATAGAAGGGGAAAATGTGGAAGCAGTGACATTTTATTTTCTTGGGCTCCAAAATCACTGCGGACAGTGAATGCAGGCATGGAATTAAAGGACTCTCGCTCTTTGGAAGGAAAACTATGACAAGCCTCAATGGCGTATTAAAAAGCAGAGATATCACTTTGCCGATAAAGGTCCATATAGTCAAAGCTATGGTTTTTCCAGTAGTCATGTATGAATGTGAGAGTTGGACCATAAAGAGGGCTGAGTGCCAAAGAATTGATGTTTTTGAATTGTGGTGCTGGTGAAGATTCTTGAGAGTCCCTTGGACAGCAAGGAGATCAAACCAGTCAATCCTACAGGAAATCAACCCTGAATATTCATTGGAAGGACTAATGCTGAAGCTCCAATGTTCTGGCCACCTGATGCAAAGAGCCAATTCATTGGAAAAGACGTTAATGCTGAGAAAAATTGAAGGCAAAGAAGAAGTGGGCAGCAGAGGATGAGATGGTTAGATAACATCGCCAGTGTGATGGACGTGAATCTGAGTAAACTTCAGGAGATAGTGAAGGACAGAGGAGCCTGGCGTGTTGCAGTCAATGGGGTCACAGAGTTGGACACGACTTAACAAAGAGAATTACTAGCAGATCTTCACTAAAAGAAATTCTAAAGAAAGTTGTCTTCATCAAAGGGTATTCATCATAGATGGAAACCCAGAAGTACAGAAAGAAATACAGAAGAACGGAAAGAGTGAATTATGTGAGCAAGTATAAATGGATGCTGAAGGTATAAAGCAATAGTAGTGTATGATGGGATTTAAAGTATACTTGTGATTGAAACACAGCAATAACACCGAATCTTCAGAAAATGAATGGAACTCTGAATTCTTAGCATTATCAGGGAATTAGTAAAAATAATAATTTAAATTAAATTGTATAAAGCAGAAATGATATTTTAACTTTTGGGTTACTGCTAAAGAAATAACAAAAAGAATTTGTAATCAACAAAAATAGAGGGTAAAGCATAACAAAATATTGACTGATTTTAAACCAAGAAAAAAAAAAAAAAGGAAGGAAAATAACTTACCTACAGTCCACCTTCAAGGAACCCCATGCTGCCCTACAACAGTATATATACGTACTTCCGTTTTTCCTGACCTGGAATTTGTGTTGACACACATATATTGTATTTCTTTAAGTGATCTGACCCCCACGATATGAATATGTTTTGGTTACTTTTACTTTAAATAATCAGTTATCTCTTTAGGGATGTAACTGATGAACGAGCAAGCGCTGTTAGCATCCACCCACGCGGTGAACGTCCTGATACTGTCACGCCTTTGCGTAGGTCCAGCTTTCATCAGGACCATCTTTTCCTTGCTTGAAGGACATCTTTAACATTTCTGTCGTGTGAGTTCTTTACGATGAATTCTTTCAATTTTAGTACATCTTGAAAGTGTCCTTATGTCTCCACGGTGGTTGAGAGATCTTTTCAGGGAGTAAAGAAATCTAAGTTGACAGTTTTCTTTCAGGATTTGAAAGCCGTGTCTCTCCTGTCGTCTAGTTTGCGCTGCGTCGGATAGAGAACCTCCTCGCATCTTTTTCTTTGTTCCTCTGTACCTAAAGCACCTTTTTTTTTTTCCTCCGGCTGCCTTTAAGATTTACTTCTTGGAACTGTGAGTTCACAGTTTTCATCAAACTTGGAAACGCTTTGGCTGTTGGTACTTCAGATGACTTTTCTGTCCCCTCCCCCCATCTTCTCCGGAGACTCCAGTCAGATGTGTATTTGAGGACTTAACATTGTCCCACCATTCATTTATTTGAAAATTCTCCTTTCTCCTTGGCTTTCTTATGTATGTGCATATATATATATATATATATATATATATATATATATATATATATATAATTTTCAGTGTTTAGATTCTCTGATTTTTCTTTCTCAAAGTCTAATCTTTTTATTACCAACCCCCATTGTATTTTTTATATGATTCGTAGTACTTATCACCTCTAGAAGTTTGATTTGGGTGTTTTCCAATAAATTCTGTGTCTACAACACTCTCAGTCATTCCTGTAGGCTCTTGAACACGTGGTGTACCGTTTGACCCTTGTTTGACTGTATCGGCACCATTTTTGACGGATTGACTTCCCCTCATTGACGTTTCTGCTTCTCTGTGGACTTGCTGGTTTTTGACTGGATGTCAGATGTGATTTCTGCCTTGAGTGACAGTTAGTTTTGTGTTCCTGCAGTTTTGTGTGCTTGAAGGCAATAAAAGTGGCCAGAGACAGCATGGGCCTTTTACAACTTGCCTGTGAAAAAGGAACTAAATTGGGTCATTTGTAGTGATGTGGATGAACTTAGAGCCTGTTGTACAGAGTGAAGTAAGTCAGAAAGAGAAGAGCAAATATCATACACTAATGTGTATATATATGTATATATATAGAGAGAGAGAATCTAAAAAAAGTGGTGCTGGTATTGATGACCCTACGTGCAGGGCAAAGACGCAGACACAGAGGACATACTGCGGACACAGGGGAAGGGGAATGTGGGGCACATTGGCGGAGCAGCATTGATGTCTGTACACTGCCATGCAGAAAAGACAGCTAGCAGGAAGCTGCTGTGCAACAGAGAGCTCAGCTCCATGCACTGGGATGACCTGGAGGGGTGGGAGGGAGGATTCGGAGGGAGGGGATATGTAGCTGGTTTATTGACGTCGTTTGTACAGCAGAAACTAACAGACCATCAGAAAACAATTATCCTTCAGTTAAAAGAATTTAAAAAAAAAAAAAAAAAAACTGGCTTGTAAGCTGATCCGGGTGGGATCAGGAGCATATTCAGTGTCCAGTTGCTTAGCCGCGGCCCTTTCTAGGCGTCTGGTGGATGTTCCATGACCCTGAGACGTTGCTCTCTGGCTGGTGGGCACAGGGCGGGCTCCTGTCTGCCCCAGTCCTGCTGGGTCCCTCAGCCCTTCTTTCCGGTAGTTTGCTCACACATGGGCTGGTCACTGCTCCCCGAGAGCAGACCCTCCATCCTGTGAGCTCTGTGCACCGTGGTTTCCGTGAACTCACAGCTGTCCCCTCTTTGTGGACTCACCAGGCCCCTCCCTGGGCCTCACACTGCCTGTAGACAGTGAGCTGAGAGACGGTTCACAGGGACCAGTGCCCGGCCTCTCACAAGGTTCTGCCCTTTGCTGCCTCACATCCAGTGTTCTAACATCGCTGTTTATTTTCTGCAATAACCGATAAGGAAAAGAATCTGAGAACAGATGCATGTAACTGAGTCACTCTGTGCACACCTGAAGCTAACATGCCACGCTGTAAATCAGCTCCACTCCAATCTGAAGTAAAAAATAAACGTTGTTTAATATTGCATGTCAGTCTTTTTTTTTCTCTTTGGGCTAGAGAGTTAATCCAGGTCTTGTTATTTCATCTAGACTGAAAGTAGAAATCTCACCATAAATAATTTGTTAAATAAAGGAAAACTGGGGCAAGTGTTTGCAATATACCACTGTAACAGAGGAATAAGGTTAATATTCTTCTTATTAACAAGCTTTTAGGACCATGACAGCATATTTAATCATAAAAGAAGCTGAAAACATAGCGTTTATAAATGGTCTTTTGAGAGAGGTTGAAATGCAAATGGCCAAAGGGCAAAAACAAAAATGCTCCACCTCAATGATGTTTCAGTAAATAAAATGTGCACATAAATGAAATCCTGTTTTTCTCCATCTCACCATAGCAATGAATGTGCTGATGCCTATTGTTGAAGAAAAGTGAAAGTCGCTCAGTCGTGTCCGACCCTTTGCAGCCCCATGGATTGTAGCCTGCCAGGGTCCTCTGTCCATGGGGTTCTCCGGGCAAGAATAGTGGACTGGCTTTCCATTCCTTTCTACAGGAAAGTGAAAGTGAAAGTCGCTTAGTCATGTCCGACTCTTTGCGACCCCATAGACTGTATTCTCCAGGCCAGAATACTGCAGTGGCTAGCCTTTCCCTCCTCCAGGGGATCTTCCCAACCCAGGGATCAAACCCAGGCCTCCCACATTGCAGGCGGATTCTTTACCAGCTGAGTCACCAAGGAAGCTCAAGAATATTGGAGTGGGTAGCCTATCCCTTCTCCAGGGGATCTTGCCAACTCAGGGAATCCAGCCAGGATCTCCTGCATTGCAGGTGGATTCTTTAGCAGCTGAGCTATCAGGAAAGCTGTTGATGAGGAAAGAGGCAGTCTTACATAATGCTCATGAGAGGGTGACGTGGTACCCTTTCCGGTACACATGCATTCATAGCCAAATATATAGATATACATACGCACATATTCGGTGCTATGCATATGTATATATGCACCCATAGATTTGGTCATAAATGTGTATATGTTTTAAGTTTTAAAATGTGATTTCCCATTGGTCTAGTTTTTGCTACTGGAATTCCTTCTAATCAAAAGAAAACCAAGTTCACATTACAACGATGACATTAAAACTTTGTAGATAAAAACCAATTTTGAAATTCTCTTGTCCACAAGTAATATTTTCAATAAATAAAATGTGGTATATCCATAAAACAAGATACTACGCTGCTATTAAAATAAACATGCCTATATAGTTTGTTTTTTTTTTTTACGTGGAAAACTTTGTTATATAATAATGGATGAGAAGACCAACATTCAAACAAAATTGTGACATGATCCCATTTATAAAAATGTGTGTGTCTGTGTATCACTGTGTCTTGACTGTATATGTGAGTGTGATTGTGCATGGGTGTGAGTGGATACACATGTCTAAATGAGTGTGTGTGTATGGGTGTGATGTTTATTGTGTGTGAGAATACATATGAGAATGTGAGAGTGCATGTATTTTAAGATGTGTTTTATCCTCTTTATTCTTCGTCTTTATTTTTCAAAATGTTTTTATAATGAGCATGCATTTCTTTCTAATCAGAGATAACCATAAAATCTTCCTCAGGGAGAAAATTATGTTTGTACACACAGAACACTGCACTTGTAAGAAGGCCTAAGCTTAGTAGTTCAGTGGAAATATAACCTTGGAGAAGGATGGGGTTGTCTTAGCTCCTAATTTTGAGAACAAAGTGCTGGTTCCAGGAAGGTTAGATGCACAAGTCGATGCAGATCATTAGAGAACAAAAGCTTATGTTTGGAGAAAGAACAAAGTTCTTGATCTCAGAGGACGCCAGCAGCCCTGTCTGAGCATCTGCCCTCCCACTCCACCTCATTATCTAAGAGCAATCCAGAGAAACTTTTTCATTTTTTTGTACATTGCTTCCAATGTCCAAAAGGTCCAAGGCTTCCCAGGTGGTGCTTGTGGTAAATAACCTACCTGCAATGCTGGAGGCATAAGAGATGTGGTTTTGATCCCTGGATTGGGAAGATGCGCTGGAGGAGGGAACGGCAACCCACTCCTCTATTCTTGCCTGGAGAATCCCACGGACAGAGGAGCCTGGCCGGCTACGATCCATAGGGTCACAAAGAGTGGGACAGGACTGAAGCAACTTAGCAAGCAGCATGCAGGTCCAATTCAAGACCCTCACTATGAGGCTGGCGAGCTGTGCACCTTGGCTCTGGGTCTCCATGAGCTGTGATGAGACAAGCGTGTATTAAGCGCACAGCATGGCCCCTGATCTCAGTCATCAGGCACCATGACCACTAGTTACAGCGTAAGACCCCAGGCAGTGACCCCTGCATCAGCAGGCTTGGTTTCTATCAGCAGGACTGCTGCCTTGCAAACTGTGGTTCCTGTGGTAGGAGGTATGAACATGTGCTCCAGTTGAAAGAATTAGGGCAGGGAGTTTCTACTCCCCTCCCCAGAGTTTCTGATTCTCCTTCCCCCAAAGTTGTCAGAGCTGATGGCGTCAGGGGGACAGAGAACCATGCTTATTTGGAACACCACCTCTCCTCCGAACGCCCTGCACACTGAGGCGTAACTCAGCATGTTGCTGGGTTCTTCCATGCAACGAGGATTCCTTAATCAACACTTCATCTTGCCATGTTCCTGGCCCACCCGTCCATCTTTTCACTTCATTATCGAAGGAGGTTTCCTGGTAATTTTGTCAGATAGTTATTTTCCTCCCTGCTCTCCAAACAGCTGGAAAGTCCAAGAGTCAATCAACCGATACACCAAATAGTTGATAAAGTCTTTACCCGCGGTGGCTCCCAGTTTTCTACATAATAGAGGCTAGTTCTGGTGGAAGGATGCGAGACTGGACAGGAGCTTCTTTCGAAGTCGTGAGCACATTATCTTTACCAGGACTGCAGGCTTATCATGGTTGCCTGGGTGCAGGCGTTTGAGCGGGTTGAGCAGGGCCATCTGTCTCTTTCACTCTCTTTCTGCTGCAGCTCACCATGGTGCCGAGGATCAACACAGGGCAGGGAAGACAAAAGCTAGTCAGAAGGCAAGTGCGGGCTGTTTAGGACCTGCCGAAGGAGGGTTTTTGGGTGCATCTTGGTACTGTACCTGTTCAGCAGAAGTCCTTGATCTCGTGCACATGGTGTCTCATTAAGATGGGTAAATAGGGGCAGCGCTCTCCCTGATGTTCCGTGAGGTTAACACAATGGCACATCTGTCAGGGCCCGAACACAGAGCAAGCCAAGTGTGAATCACGCCCAGGACATCATGCCCAGCAGTGTTCAGCTCCTCTGTTTCGAGTCTCACAGTCCTGAGCCATGGAGGGGGCTGTGATTCCACAAACACTGTCATGATAATTCCTCCCAGAGCTCCTGTGAGGAGCATGGGTGGCGAACGTCGCTGTCCTCATCGCTCCAGACAGGAAACATGGTGTCAGTCTTTCAACTGTTGGCCTCGCTTCCATAACCCAGGCGTGCAGATGGGGCAACCACCCAGGACCTGGGGCAACCACCCAGGACCTGGGACAACCCCCTGCTTCCCACCCCACACCCCACTCCCCCACCACCCGTCTGCTGGGATCACAGGTGGATGAGGAGACCCTGGGCCATCCTGCTGAAGTCAGGTGCAGGCTAAGAGGCAGTCTCCTTTTTGGGGCAACACAGCCATGGTCTCAGTCACACAGCGATTGATTTGGCAAAGATGCTGTGAAGGTAATCTATAGACAGTGAGGAGTCAGGGAGAAAAATGGTCAATAAACAGCCACCACAAACTCTTCCAATCTTTGACTTTGGGGAGAACAGCAACCAGCCTTTCCGAGCTGCTCCTGCCCCTGGAATCGTGATGAGAGCATTTATGCGTCTTCTCCTGGCAGCAACGTCTATTATGGAGCATCTGCCAGGGAGGCTTTCCTCCCCTGTTAGTTTATCCTTGGGAGCAATAAATGCAATGAGATTATGTTAATGTCTTTATTGGATGAAGAAACCTTTCTTAAAAGCCAAAAACTAAATATCTAATGAACCCTGAGAAGGATGGATAACATAATTTTCTATAGATTCTTCAGGTTACCATGTATCTCTCCCATTTTATGAAAAGATTTACAGAAGATTATGATTAATTTATTGCAGAATCATTCCAGGCAAAAACTAAAACAAAGTGCAGAGAGGACAGGATGTAATTCGCTGACTGCGGATGGTGCAATCGTAAAGAACCCGCCTGCCAGTGCAGGAGACGAAAGAGACGCGGGTTTGATCCCTATTTGGAGGAGACCCCCTGGAGAAGGGAATGGCAACTCACTCCAGTATTCTTGCCTGGAGAATCCCATGGACACAGGCACCTGGCGAGGCACAAAGAGTCTACATGATTGAGAGACTGAGTGCACAACACGCACGCAGAGAGGACAGGAGTCTAATTTACTGACCGCAGTGTGAAAAGAAAACAGATTCTGACCCTAAGCTCTTCTGACACAGAGGTTCTCTGATTCAGGATTAGCAAAGCCGCCAAGCAAAGGCTGGGCAGGGACTTTCCGCAGGGGTGATGGGGACCTTCGAGCGAGACGGTCTTTTCTGTTTTGAAACAGAGGGGCCAGGTGTCTCCTGCCCTGGGTGGAAACAAAAGCCGGAGCAGCCCTGGGCGGACCCGCTGCCTGCCGGCTGAGCAGAGTCATCCTGAGGACAAAGCACACTGCGAGCATTAAGACAAGTTTTTGGATGAGGAGGTGGAAGGAGAGAGAGAAGGTACTCCTCACTGAAAATCCCACGGAGGTTATCCCTAAATCAGAGGTGCGGGCGGAGAGGTGCCCACGGGCAGGCAGAGAAGGCTCTTCTCAGCGTGAACAGTGTCAGAAGCGCTGCTGACGGTAGATTTCATCTGAGCACGACCTGGCCTTCAGGGTGCGTGAGCAGGGCAGTGCCCGGTGCAAGGTCAGGACTTGCACCCAGGTTTCCTTGGGTGAGCAAGACTGATCACCCCACACCACAGAGTCCAGGAGCCCTCTGGGCAGGTTGTGTGTGAGCTGAGCCCTGGGGCGTGACTCAGAGCGTCAGCCTTGGCTGCAGGGCTGAAGGTTTTAGTTTCTGGGCCCTAAGGAGCCGTGTGTCGGGGCAGGCGACCTGATTCCTTGGTGAGTTGGGACCCTCGTCTGTGACAGGGTCCCCAGCCTTGCTGTAAAGGGCAGTCACATGTGAACGTGCCGAGAAGAGGGCCTGGCGGTCCTGAGTGCTGCAGAGACGTCGGCTCTTCCTGCTGTTGCAGTGATGATCCGCTTGTTAGGAGCGCACACCCTGCAGGCCCGGCTTTCGCTGCTTGCATCCTCTGTGAGCTTGGTCAGGTTAACCTCTCTGAGCTTCTCCATCTGGACGCCTTGATCTGAGATGCTCTGTGCTGTCTGCCCTGTACTCGCCACCTGCCCGTGAGTGCCGACAATCCTGGAGAGGAGGCGGTCTCTCTCTGGGGCTGTTACTCTATCACCAACACCCAGAGTGAGACCAGCGTGGACAGGGAAACGAGGTGTGATGTTACCACATGGACACTGAGTGTCAGTACCTGCAGCTGTACTGACTGCAGGTGTACTGAGCATCAGTACCCACAGGTGCTTTCTCCAGCCCGAGGAAGCGTTGCCTTCCCTCTTGTGACCTCCCTCATCACTGCAGCCCAAGGAGCTCAAAAGCCACCATCAGCTTCTCTGGGTGATGCCAGGTAGACCAGATGACCCCTTCCACAATGACAGCTTCTTTCCACCCCAGATATCTCACCAGAGCAATCTGGCCATCCGTCCTGCTCATGGGGATTTTTAGGGGGTGGAAAAGCAGACGGCAGCTCAGCCTCAGACCTCTGTGTCCATTCAGTATCCTCCTCTCTTCCTGCCTACACTCAATCCGTGATTAACGGGATGTTTTCTCCCCTCTGCTCCAGACCCGGCTGACGTAAGCGGTCTGCTCCACGTTGATGAACTCCTTTCTGTTCTGCTCGCTAACCTTGATGTCGTTCCCCTCTTCCTTCATTGTAGGTGATCCCAATCATCCAGGCGGCCACCCCCCACCGCTCCTGCAGGTTGGGCACACAAGGGAGGGATCAATAAGTGATAATTAGTTATCATAAAATGATTTCAGCAGAAAGTAGTTCTTGCAGGCCAGAAAGTTGTGTGAAGAGCCAAGAAGAGCCAATAAACTAAAGTTCACCAAAAGGCATCTTGTCTCATATTGGATTCCACGTCAGGTAGGGAGAGGATACGTTTTGATCAGAGGTCCCACCCTGGGATTCTGCCTCTAGTTACTCATGAGATGCATGACTTTCTTAGGCTCCATCTCCTCATTTGAAATAGGAAGGACACTGGCGGCTCAGTGGTGGAGAGTCTGCCTGCCAATGCAGGAGACACGGGTTCAATCCCAGGTCTGGGAGGATGACATACGCTGTGGAGCATCTAAATCCATGGGCCACAAGCGCCGAGCCCATGCTGCAGTGCCTGGGAGCCGCAGGCGCCGAGCCCGTGCCGCAGTGCCCGGGAGCCACAATAGTGAGCCTGTCTCTAGCACCCGGGAGCCACAGTGACTGAGCCAGGGGCCACAGCCACTGAAGCTCTCATGCCCCAGAGCCCGTGCTCTGCAACAAGAGACGCCTCCATGATGAGAAACCCATGCACTGCAACAAGAAAGCAGCCCCCACTCTCTGCACCTAGAGAAAAGCCTGAGCAGCGGTGGAAACCCAGCATGGCCAAAAATAAGGATGCATAAATAAAATTATTTAAAGAATGAAATGTGAAGGACAGCGCAGCACCAGGCATCTGACGTGATGAGAACTTCGGTGCCTGGGTCAGAGGAGGGCGCACTTGAGGTCATCGGCCAGTCACTCCTGCTGCTTGGCCAGAGCCCCAGAAAGTTACCTCACGTGGCGTTGCCCCTACTGGGAAAGATGCAGAGTTTCGTTTTGACTTTGGGAAACAGAAACTATCGATTGCGGCTCCTTGGCCAGCCCTGAAGCGTGGCTCACGGTGGCTAAAAGGCCGCACGGAAGTAGCCACTCACATTGCACCCACTCTCAGGTGCGGGGTCTGAAGTGTTTACAGGAAGAACCTACAGAACTTTCCTCGGTGTCACAGAGCAACTGAAGCCACAAAGACGACGCCAGTGGCTCAGACAGCGCAAGAACACGCAGCAGGCGAGGGGGCAGGTCGCAGCCGGGGTGCAGGGGCCTGGGGGCTGCGATGAAGGGGGGTGGCAGGACACAGGCCTGCCTCGCCAGCGCAGGGCCGGTCCTGGTCCTCAGCAAACACCCACGGAGCACCTGTGTCTCAAAGACAGAGAATCAGTTAGATTCAGTGATCTGCTTCACCCAGGCATTGCTTTAACTCAATAACATATGAACACAGAGCAGTTTGGATAATCTTGACTCCAATTCCCACAATACCTATTTATATATTACATCTAACAGGACCTTAAAAACATATACGTCAAAAAATGAATTGCTGTGTATTGTTCTTCTAAGAAAATGGAACAATTTTCCTAATTTCTTGAGACAATCATTTGGTTTTTGTCCTTTAATCTATTCATGCTGGGAACAACATTTATAGACTTTCTAACGTCAAATTCTACTTCAGTTCCTGTAATGAATGCCTTGTATACATATGGATTATCATTTTTAATACACTGCTGGATTCAGTTTGCTGATATTTTATTTAAAGGATATTCACGCAGTGTTCTGAAGTGACTTTGTCATGTATTTTTTTCCTTTTGTGTTTGCTTTCCCCCTTGTTCTGTTCTTGTTTTTGCTTGAGTATCAAGATAGTCAAGTCTTATAGAAGAGTTGGGGGATATTTTTCCTTTCCCTATATTCTGGGAGAGTTTGTTTAAGATCAAGAGCTTGGTAGAACTCTCCTATAATACTGCATTAGCCTGGAATTTTCTCTGCAGAAATATTTGCAACTACTACTTCATTTTATTCAATAGGTCTTATGCTATTCAGACTTTTCTCTAGATTAAGTTTTGCCAAGTTATATTTTTCTAAAATTTCTCCATTTTGTTCAAGTTTTCAGATTTGTTGATATAAAATTGTATTTTATTTTAATATGTGTTGTATCTGCAATTATGTCTAATTTAATTCCTAATATTCCTTATTTCAAGTTATTTTCTGAATCAATTTTACTACCTGTTTATATATTTTATTAATATTTTCAAAAAACAGCTCTGGCTCTGTTTTCTCATTGAATGCATTCTTAATTGATTTCTACTTTTCTCTTTATTAATTCCTTACCTTTACTTTATTTGGGTTTATTCAGCAGTTTACTTTCCTTTTAAGTCAGATGTTTAGCTCATTTATATTCAGAGCTTTTTCTTTTTAATAAAAGAGTGTAGATTTAAAATCTTCCCTTTAAGTGTGATTTTATTTGCATCTCACACGTCTTAATGTAGTATGTTCATTATCATACATTGCTGAATGTTTCTAAATTGTCATTATAATTTCATCTTTGCCCCATGAGTAATTTAAAAGTGAGTTTAATTTCACAAGTGCGCAGAGACCTTTGACTTCCTGCTTTTCCTGTTGACCTCCAGCTTGATTCCACTCTGGGCACACAGCACGATCTGGACCATACAAACTGTACATAGTTTGCACAGTGTCGAGACTTGTTTTATGTCCTTGAGCATGGCCAAGTTTTGTAAATGTCCTGTGGGTTTTTAAGGTCATGTGATTCTTTAATTCTGGGATGCAGAATTCTAAAAGTCCATTAAAACAGACTGGTTAATGTTTGTATTTGTCAGGGTTTTCCAGAGAAACAAGACCGGTAGGAGATATATTGATACATACGGAGAGATTTATTAAAGAACTTGGATCCTGCTGTCATGCAGACTAAGTCCCAAGCTCTGTCGTCTGCAAGTTGGAGGCCCGGGAAAGCCAGTGGTGCAGTTCAGTGTGAGCCAAAGGCCTGAACTCCAGGGAAGCTGGTGGCACACGACCCTGAATCCGAAGGGCCAAGAACCAGGTGCTCTGATGTCAGGATGCGGGCAGGAGGGGATGGGCATCTCAGGTGAGAGGGGACAGAACTTGTTCCACCGCCTCCTTTTTGTTCTGGACTGGGTGATGCCCACCTTCATTAGAGAGGGGAGACCTTCTTTACTCCATCAACTGAATCAAATGCTAGTCTCTTCCATAAACATAGACACACCAGAAAGTGTGAAAGTGGGAAGACCAAAAAGTGTGAGCAGACAAAAGTGTGTGCTAGTCACGCAGTTGTGTCCGACTCTTTGCTTCCCCAGGGACTGCAGCCCACCAGGCTCCTCTACCCGTGGGATTCTCCAGGCAAGAATACTGGAGTGAGTTGCCATTCCCTTCTCCAGGGGGCTCTTCTTGACCCAGGGATCAAACTCAGGTCTCCTGCATTGCGGACAGATTCCTTACCAACTGAGCCACCAGGAAAGCTCAAAAAAGGAAAAAAAAAAGCTAACCAAAAGAAGGTTGGCAAAAAAGGATGCTGTATCAATAGCAATTAAGATCAACTTTTAGGCAAAAAGCACATTAGACAAAATCACTACAAAACGGTACCAAAAAAATCAGTTCAAAAAGAGAATTCAACAGCATAAAACCACTGTGAAACTTTTGAATGTGCCTACCTATTTGAATTAGATATTAATACATGTACAAGAAAAAAATAAAAATCCACTCTCACAGTGTGATAGACCTTTCTCAATCATTATTGGGTCAAAAAGGGAATGATTACCAAAGATAAAGATTTGAATAAGACAGTTGCAATGCTTAATGGGATGTCAACTACATGGGCTTAAGGGATGCCCAGATGGCTGGCGAAACATTATTCCTGGTGTGTCTGTGTTTATGGAAGAGACTAGCATTTGATTCAGAAATAGTTCATGAATTGACCTACAGACCAATCCTAACACATTTTGCTTTTGACCCTGAATTTTCACCCACATAGGAGCTGCTGCTCTGGAGAACGTTGGCTTGTTTTCAAGATTATTCTTGCTGTTGGTCCTCTCCCCCTGTGTTACAATTAAAATTTTTACAGTTTAATTTTTCCAATTAAAATTTTTGCAGCTTTACAATTAAACTCCCTTCCCCAGTTCTTGACTGGATATATGGAGTGTTGCTTACTTTGACCTGTTTCTACAAATGGGGCCCCATGACTCATTTTTGAAATTCCAGGAATTCACTATTAGTTCATTCTACCACCCTTTCTGATAATCTGGATTCAGCTCAGGTCTCTTTATGAGGCCCTTACTTTTTTGCATGTGCCCAGTAACACAACCCCCAAGAAGACAGGCAAATGGTATGTGGATGCGCGCACACACACACACACACACACACACACACACACACACACACACACTCTGAGTACAATCCATTCTCTCCTGCTGCCTAAATGCCACACCATTTCCTGAGAAATCCCCAACAGGCTTTTCCACTGACCTGTCCTACAGGTGGAATTGTTTTACCGAATCCTTCCAACTCCCAAAACACCTTATGCAAGCCATGTGCTTCTTTCACTTGTTAAATCTTTCTATGCTGGTCTGTATTAGATCATAAACTCTGGAAACTATGCCTTCAAGTCCTTTGGAATCAGTGTATCAATGCAAGTTGGTCTATCGTGGATGCTTAGTGAATGCTTACATAGGTGAATCTCAGCTGCTCAGAGCCTCCAGCTAGAAAATCTTTAAAAGGCTGGCACAGTCTCAGGCATGTAAAGGAGCAGTGAGCTTTCCATAATTACAAGCTAAGCTTCACACCAGCTCAACAGCCTTCAAGTGCGGAGAGTGCTGTCTGAGTCTGTCGTATTATACAAGTTTTTATACAAATGTACAGACTCTGTGTAGCATTTCATAAGTCATTGTTCTAAACTCTGTGTGCATAACCATTCAATATCTCATTCACCATACATAAAAGTAAACCTGATTAGTTACCAGGATCATGGTCTTCTGCCTTCTCCTCAAGAATAAGTACTTCCCATGTTATGCAGAGTAGAATTTTAATGTAATATGTTAATACCCTTTTTTATATGCATTTAGCAACTTGCTGTTTGAAAGCACTTGAATTTCTCTTTTAAATGAAATACCTCTGGTAACACATTGAGCCCTGATGTTATTGCTCTTATTTCCCTTCCCCCTCTCTTCTTGTGCTGTATCTGAATTTGTTAATTCTTTCTCCTGTTATATAGCAAGTTTTAATTTCTGCCTGTAACAGAGTGTGTTAGTTATTTCATGATATGTACCATCCCGAGATTGGTCAGCTAATTTGGTAGTCTTCATAGGAGGCACAATTTTTTAGTCGCCTTTTCTCATTTTCACCTTTTAAATGCTTTTTGATGGTTTTCTGCCCTGCACTGATTTCTTGCCTCTAAAGTGAGATAGAGTTCATTGTCATATTTGCTGAAGGGGAAATGTTTGTTCTTATCATGAATATGTTAGTATTTTAGGGGTTAGAACTGTAGATAACTTTAAAACAGTGTATTATTTTTAAATGTAATGACAGGCTGAGTTGGTATGCTTGCAGAGATCAAGAATCAGGTTTCTTTTTGTAGCTTATGACAATGTTATGTTTCCTATGTCTTTCTTAGGACTCCATCTTTTTTTTAAATCTCGGTGTGCTGATCCACATTGGTTCGATCTCTGGGTTGGGAAGATGGTAGGAGAAGGAAATGGTAACCCACTCCAGCATTCCTGCCTGGAAAATCCCATGGACAGGGGAGACTGGTGCGCCACAGTCTGAAGGGTCCCAAAGAGTTGGACATGAATGAGCATGGACATGCTCACACACAGACACACACACACAGACACAGACACGCACAGACACAGACACAGACACACAGACACACATACAGACACACACACAGACACACACACATACAGACACAGACACACACAGACGCACACACACACAGACACACTCACACACACAGACACACACATATACAGACACACACAGACACACACACACAGACACACATATACAGACACGCACACACACACACAGACACACTCACACACACAGACACACACACACAGACAGACACATAGACACACACACAGACACAGACGCACAGACACACACACACTCAGACACACACAGATACACACTATACAGACACGCACACACAGACACACACACACATACACAGACACAGACAGACACACTCACACACACACAGATACACACATATACAGACACACACACACAGACACACAGAGACACAGACAGACACACACACACACACAGACACACACAGACAGACACGCACAGACAGACACACTCACACACACTCAGACACACACACAGATGCACACATATACAGATGCACACACAGACACACAGAGACACAGATGCACAGAGACACACACACAGACACACACACACAGACACACAGACACAGACACACACACGCAGACACACAGACACACACAGACACACACATGCAGACACACACACAGACACACACACAGAGACACACAGACACACACACACAGACACACACACACACACAGACACACACACAGAGACACAGACACACACACAGACACACACAGACACACACAGACACACACACAGACACACACACGCAGACACACAGACACACACACAGACACACACAGAGACACAGACACACACACACAGAGACACACACACACAGACACACACACAGACACACACACACACAGACACACACACACACACACACCGGTCCACATTTCTTTTTTAAAAGAGGAGAGTAAATATAAGCTGAACTACTTAATGTTATTTGAGGCCTTCTCTCTGAGAACTAGAGCAACAAAAGTATAAACTACAAAGGGCAAGGCAGATGCATTCCATTTAATAAGAAGCCATAAGCAGTTAAAATTTGATCTTCAGGTCAGCCCCTGGTGGCTTAGACAGTAAACAGTCTGCCTGCAGTGTGGGAGACCCGGGTTCGATCCCTGTGTCGGGAAGATCCCCTGGAGAAAGAAATGGCAACCCACTTCAGTATTCTTGCCTGGAGAATCCCATGGAGCCTAGTAGGCTACAGTCTGTAGGGTTGCAAAGAGCTGGACATGACTGAGCACGCGTGTTACATATATACATACACACAACCCGACTATGAATTCTCTGCCAATCCTAACACAAACTTTCCATCTACTGTCCATGGGGTCACAAAGAGTCGGACACGACTGAGTGACTTCTTTCACTGCCACTTTAAATAGAATAATCCAGAAAGGGCAGAGAAGAGATGTCTGCTTAAGGATTTGTAGACACAGGTAAGGGTGTGTACCACGCTGGCACGTGGAACATGGAACTTGGTCTCCAACGGGAAGAAGTAGGTTTGGAAGCAGGAGGGCCAGCCATCCACAGGAGGCCACCAGACCTGAAGAGGCGCCTCCTGCCCCCCACCTGCCTCTGTCCAAGCCCAGGGAGGTGCTGAAGACAGAGAGGGTGAGAGGCCTGCTGTGAAGACAAACAGCCCCAACACTAGTCAAAGGCAGGCTTCACTCAGGACTCTTGCAAGAACGGCTTCAGTAAGACTGAGCCCGACTCCACACACAGCAAGCACAGTGGCAGATTCATAGTCAAGGACCGGGGCGAGGGGTCAGGCGATGGAAAAGTATTTAGAGGGGACATTAAGGATAGGGCTTCGGCTCAACTGTAGTGGGATTCTTGCCAAAGGCAGGCCAAGACCTAGACACCAAGCTTGGGGCATGGAGGACCCTGATCAGACATCAAAGGTGGGAGATTCTCCTCAACTGTCTTAGTGGGATTCTTGCTAAAGTTGAGCTTGTGAAGGCTGAAGTCAGGTCCCAGGGATGAAGCTTCCTTGAAAGAAAGCTCAGAGGAGCCTGTCTAAAGTTGGGTCAAGGAGAGCCTTTGTGTGTGGTGAACAGCTGAACAGGGAGCAGGGGAGAGGCCGAGCATGGGAGGAGGTCTCCTGTATCCCGCCTCCCCAGCAGATGTCTTCTCGGCCTTGGCTTTGCTCTAGCCCCCTCCTCCAAACCCCACCTCCTGCTTCGGCCCCACAGAGAAGCACATCCCCATCAGGGGAGTGGGCCTTCGAGGTCCTGGCCTTTGTAGCAGACTCCTGGCTCTATTTCTTTGCAGCAGACCCCTCTGGGCCTCAAGCAGGGGTTCCTGGCCGTGTGGGGCATGGAGACCCTACATGAGCGGCCTTGGGGCCCACCCTCCTCGTAATGCCGGCGTCTCCCTCCCTGGCTCTCCCTGTTCTCACCTGGTCCCCAGGTGAGACGGTGCGGATGCAGTGGTTTCACGCACCTCCCCAGGGTGCGCCATCTCTGAGCCACCGGCTGCTCCTTTCCCTCTGGTAGACAGATCCTGGGGGTCCCTTTCAGGAGCCCCTTCTTTTCTGCATGGAGAGAGTGTGGGCAATTTGAAGTGGAAAGAGACGGGAGTCTGGCAGACACAGCACACCCATGGTGGGACCGTGAGAAGCCCAGGCTGTGTGTGTGTAGGGTGGGGTGGATGGAGAGTGGCTGGTACCCCAGCTCCAGCTGGATGTTCCCAGCTCCCATCACCACACTGCCAGGTGGCTGGTACCTGCTGTGGCCCATTGAAGAGAAGAGGGGATGGGCTGGGATGGCCTGGGCATTCCCCGCAGGGAAATATACTGAGATGTTGTGGGGTGTGTATGTGTGTGCTTAGTTGCCCAGTTGTATCTCTTTGCAACCCCGTGGACTATAGCCTTCCAGGCTCCTCAGTCCATGGGATTCTACAGGCGAGAATACTGGAGTGGGTAGCCATTCCCTTCTCTGGGGGGAGGGGGGTGTTCCACACACAGGGATCCAACCCACAGCTCCTGCATTGCCAGGCAGATTCTTTGCCATGGAGTCACCTGGTAAGCCCTTTTTGCTTTTTGTCTTAGACAGAGACCTAAGGCATTGAAGGGCTGCAGGGACATGCTTGAGCAAACTTGGGCAAACTCCGGGAGACAGTGAGGGACAGGGCAACCTGGCGTGCTGCAGTCCGTGTGGTCGCAGTCAGACGTGATGTAGCAACGGAACAGCAAGGGGCGTGCTGGGGGGGACTCTGAGAGACATGGTGCATTTTAAACTGGAAGTCTCTGCCTTTGTAACAGGCAAGCCCAGAAGTCCTTCTGACCACGGCACCCTCATTATTCTTCCTGTGGGTGGGCAGCATTGCGCCCTCCCCAGAGACACACGTGTAGCTGAAAACGGGGTGCCTGATCTCACACGGTGAGGGGTGCTGAGGTGATGGATGGAATCAAGGCTGCTAATGAGCTGACCTTAAGAAGGGAGATTCTCCTGTGCTCTCCTGGGCTCCAGGTCACGTGTCCTTCACAGCGGGAGAGGGAGGCAGACAAGGATGTCCGTGACGCAACAGGAGGGGCTTTGAAGATGGAAGACCATGAGCCAAGGAGGCTGGTCCAGCCCAGGCAGCTGGAAAAGGCAAGATTCCAGGAAAGGAAGCTGTCCTGCCGAGGGTTTTAGCCCAAGGAGATGCCCAGGTCCGGCCTCTGACCTCCAGAATCGTGCAATGACATATTTGTGCTGTTTTAAGGCACTTCATTTGGATACTTTTTTATAGTGGCCATAGAAAACGAATGCAGAGCTTAAGTTTTGATTTACTGTAGTTTAAGCACAAGGAGCCCTGCGTGGCCGGTGGCTCCCTCACTTATCCGTACACGGAGGCTGTGTCAGTCAAGACGCAGACGGTCCTGCCTTCTGTGATCCGGTCTTGGGCTGAAACTGACTCCTGCCAGACCCGGAAATCTGCCTCCTGGCACGACTTGTCACTTCTTGTCTGGCGTTTCTGTACAACGGTTCCCACCCTGCCAGTTCCATGAGGATCAAGCGGTTGGCCCCTGCCGTTCCTGCCCTACGGGACACCCTGAAAGGAACTCAGGATGAAGCTCTGTGCTGAGGGCACAGGGGCTCCTAGGCCTTGAAGATGCACAGCTAAGGGAAGATTCCAGCGCCCCCTCCCCCCACCCCACCCCTCAGCCTATCCTTGCATCTCCCCAGGCGTAGAAAAGCTCTAAAGTCCACTCAAGAGTGTCCCTTGTGATTAACCATCATCTCCTTATTCTTGACCACATGTATTTTGCAGCCGAAAGATGCATATATTTACTAGCTCCTCCCCCTATGTCTTGTAAACAATTTTTCAGAGCTAACAGCCCTGGATACAGTAAGGTCCCCAAATAAAACTAAAACTCACTGTTCTTATGTTGCATATATACTTTTATCAGCCGACATCTCTTTTGCAACTGCTTCTGCTCTCTGATAAGGCAGAGAACAGATGAGAGACAGGTTCCCCGCGGGATGCAGGCAGAGCCTGGAGATATTTGTCACCAGGAGCTCCTGTCTGCCCCATGCAGGTCCCTCTGGGACTCTCAGTCACCACCGGCCTGTGCCACAGGCGGGTCATCAGAATGAGCTCATAAGACCCAGGGACGTCCTTCACCTGGATGACGGGCTCTGCAGGGGAGTAAGGGATGACCTTGAGGGTGCAAATGAGGCCCAAGGGTGCCATAGGCAAGGACCGGCCTCGCCTGGAAGCAAAAAAGAAACAAACCTGCTGGAAACAAAAAAGGAGCAAACAGAACAAAAGAAAACCCAGGGAAACTGAGAGAGAAGAGGGTCGTGACAACCGTACTGCTTTTACTGCAGTGGATGGAAGGACAGGAAGCTATTCCAGGTGCCTAGAGCACAGATGCCCTCTGAGTGTCAGGACCTGAGCCTCTCCCGCTGGGAGTGTCGTGATCTGCTTGTGAGTCAACAGTCTCCTGATTTCTGCAATTTCCGGGGCTTCCTGCTTCCACGCAATCCCCGCTAAGGTGGAACAAAAAGGCAAAGGTGTTTGCTCTTTCCATTAAAATGTGTTTAAGTGGGAAAAAACACCTTATTTTCTTCCAAGAGAGGTCTCATTAACTCTTTTTCTTTATATTACTATAAAAGCAATTGCTACAGAGCTCATTATTTTAAAAATGAGGAAAATTTCCAAGAATTATATAGAGGAAAAGGTACAGAAGGATATATAATCAACCGTTTGCATGAAGCACATCATTATTAATGTTTTCCCGCAATAGTTACTCCCAGTCAAGAGAGGTATTTAGGAAAACAGATTTGTGGCTAGTCTTGTAGGGTAAGGAAATTAGGGAAGACGAGTTTCAGGAAAAGAATGAGATGGGCACTTTACAGGAACAGATCACCTTTAATGAGGTGGGAAGGGACAGCAGTCAGATTAGTGAGCTGCTGCACTAACCCAAGAAAAGAGCAAGTGTATATAGGCTAGTGTGTGGAAAGCTACTGTCTTAAGGGGGCCTGTTCTTCTCCAAGGTTGTTCTGAGTAGTTACCTCTTAAACAGCTGGAACAAGGAATTCCGGAGACCGGCTAGAGGCTGGGACGGGCTGGGAACTGGGCGTAATCAACCTTAATGTCCATTTTTTTCCCTTCAGGTGAGAAAGTTCTTTGTTTTGCATACAATGGTGGGGAGGACCTGGAGGGAGTCTGCACTCCAGGCTGTTTTGAGCGCGTAACTTTCCTTCAGGTCTTACTCCGTGGGGCTTCCTGGTGGCTCAGAGGTAGAGAACCCGCCTGCCAGTGCAGAAGACACAGGAGATGTGAGTTCTATTCCTGGGTTGGGAAGATCCCCTGGAGGAGGAAATGGCAACCCACCCCAGTATTCTCACCCATGGACAGAGGAGCCTGGTGGGCTATGGTCCGTGGGGTCACAGAGAGTCGGACACGTCTGAGCATTCATGAGTGTGAGCACTTACTCTGTGGCTAGGTCAGGCAAGGCCATGGAAGTCTTGCCCCGGGGGTCAGGCTCTGGGAGTGTACTCGGTGGGGAACTGCAGGTGTGAAGCCAGGCAGAGGCGGCAGTAGAGGCCGCTTGGGAGGGTCCTTGCAGCTGCAGGTGGAATGTTGGTGATGCTGGAGGCCGGGACTCTGCAGGGACCTGGGAAGAGGTGACACCGGGGAGCTGCCGGGCCGCTGTAGGTGTGCAGAGCGAGTGGCCGCAGACGCCCCTGCGAGGGCACAGTCCCAGGATTCAGCAATTTGGTGAAAGGATCAGCGTGTGAAGAACAGGGAGACACACCCCCCGTTGACGGATTATAAAGGGTGCTGGGAGACAGGCAGCCTTGATGGGCATTTTCCAAGCCAGCTCCTCCTATGTCCCCAAGCAACTCATAAAAGTAGGACAGGTGAGTCCAGAGGGCGGCTGGACTCTGGGGACTCTCAATCTGCACCTCTTCTTTCCTGCTCAGAGCTACGGGAAGGGGCATAAGGAGCAAGGCAGCGGGCGACCGCAGGGCCTGCGCTCCTTCCTGGCGGGCCAGGGAGGGGAGCCGCTGTGCACACAGTGCCAAGGGCTTCCCAGCTGGACCCGCCCGCTCATGGGGGCATGCCCCCTGTTAGCGTAGGGCCTGTGGAGGTCCAAGGGTCCACACAGTCCTGCTCCAGGAGAAGGTTGGAGAAGGACTGAGGTAAACAGACTCCACACTCAGCCAGGTCCCATTCACCATGGGCAAGAATAGGGGGGCAGTAGGTTAGGCCAGTGTAGGGCCTGGTGGAAACCCACCCAGGGAGGGAAGAAGCCGCAAAGGCAAAGGCGGTGAATGCACGCTGCTGTCAATTTGGTATCTTTATGGCAACGATAAGCAATGCTGGGCAAGACCTTGAACTGAAGGTGTATCGCATCCAAAGAACACGGTCAGGTGAGGGGAAGACGTAACCTGCAGTGGAGACACCTGGGCACACCACCCAACCGAGTGACAGGGTCAACACCATGGTTAACCCCT
Organism: Capricornis sumatraensis; assembly: GCF_032405125.1. Classification (NCBI taxonomy): domain Eukaryota; kingdom Metazoa; phylum Chordata; class Mammalia; order Artiodactyla; family Bovidae; genus Capricornis; species Capricornis sumatraensis. Next base: position 73,692,997 of record NC_091086.1, on the reverse strand, counting down.
GGGCATCCTGCATCCCTGGCGTGAAGGGACAAGATGGGCATCTCACTCTGTGCTGTCCTTCCCCAGATCCATCAGCCCATTTTCAGGGAGGAAATGTCAGACCTGCCCAGACTGGACATTCCACGGGAGACCTGACCACTGCCCTCAAGACCGTTGGTGGGCACTGAGGAAATGCGGCAGGTTGCTGCGAGGGGGCCCCTGAGTGTGGTCCTGGAACAGAGAGGAGGCGGGGATGGAGAACTGACGGCAACCCATTTAGCCTGGGATTTAATAATAATAAACCTGGGAAGCCCTATTCCCAGGTTGCTCAATGGTAAAGAACCTGCCTGCCAATGCAGGAGACTCAGGTTCCATCACTGGGCTGGGAAGATTTCCTTGGAGGAGGAGATAGCAACCTGCTCCAGTATTCTTGACCGGAAAATGCCATGGACAGAGGAGCCTCTCCGGCTAAAGTCCATGGGGTCACAGAAGGAACCAAACAACAACAACAAATGTACCAAAGCAGATTTTATCCTCTGTATTTTTTTATTTCTTGAGAATTTTCACTAATGTGCCATGGCGATGTCAGGGGCTGGCCATGGGGACTGCTGGGTAAGGGGTACCCAAACTCGGGACCAATTTCTGGCGAGTCTAAAATTATTTAAAAAAATAAAACATTTAATACTAAAAACAGTACAGTGTTTAAAGCACTCAACATAGCCTGGCATGAGTAAGAAGCCAATATATATTAGCTGCTCTCAAAACAAAAATATAAACCATATTAAAGAAAAAATAGTAAACATTTTAAAATTTAACCTCTTACAATATTAAGTATTAAAAGTCGCACTTTGGATTGGTTATTAGTCCAGTCTAGTTTTGAGTCAGGCCCCCCTCCCCACCGCAACGTGTTCTTAAGGCTAGGCCAAGGTGTATGTGCTTTATTCTGAAGAACTGGAAGGGCTTCTCTGAAACGTTTTGAATACAGGTGTGGCACATTTAATTTTGGAAAGGTAATTCTGGTGGTGGTTCATAGAACGAAGGGTGGTCTATTTAAGGCCACTGAGATAGTTGTAGTGACACACTGTAAGTACGTGATCTCCGATGCGGGCAGTGAAGTCAGGGCAGAAAAGAGGAAATTGATGGAGAGCTTGTAGGAGGAGCTCACGGGACTTGGTAACGGACTCAATGAGGGAGGAGGCGAAAAGCGTGCTTGCCACCCCTACGGATGTATTGGCACACCCCCTGGTGTCCTGTGATTAAGCCCGCCTTCGAGTACAACCATGGCCTGGCTCCCACTACCATCTGACACCCTTGGGTCCCCAGCAAGGCTGGCAGGGGTGGGGGCCCAGGACCTGCATGCTGCCTCCCCAGTGGGTGTCAGGGGAGCAGAAGGAAACCCGTGAAGTGATGGAGAGGTTATCACCTGTTCTGGAGGCAGAGTCCAGAAGCTGGACTCCCCCTAGAGAACTGGCGCTGCCTCGAATCCAACCAGGACGTCAGGCCCGACTGGTAAAAATACCTGCTCTCCTGGTGGGTGGCACTCTGTGGAGAGTCTCCGCTCCAGGGTTTCCCAAGGGGGTCAGGAAGGGATGATATTTAATTCAGACCTCCAGAGCCCTAGGGCCAGAGCGCTGGGCTGGAAAGGAAACAAAAGGTGGAGAGAAAGTTGCTTCTCTAGCGTCACTCCCAGGGTGAACCTCCCCTGCTGCTGCTGCTGCTAAGTCACTTCACTCGTGCCCGACTCTGTGCGACCCCATAGACGGCAGCCCACCAGTCTCCCCCGTCCCTGGGATTCTCCAGGCAAGAACACTGGAGTGGGTTGCCATTTCCTTCTCCAATGCGTGAAAGTGAAAGGTGAAAGTGAAGTCGCTCAGTCGTGTCTGACTCTTAGCAACCCCATGGACTGCTGCCTACCAGCTTCCTTCGTCCATGGAATTTTCCAGGCAAGAGTACTGGAGTGGGGTGCCATTGCCTTCTCCAAACCTCCCTTGCAGACAATCAAATGGAAGCGGGGTCTGAACAGAAAAGAGATAAAGGCTACTGAGGTGTTTTCCCCACCGTGCAAAACTGAGTCAGGAAGCAGGGTGAAGGGGAAGCATTTAAGCCTGGCATTGGAACCAGCTGTGAGGAGCTACGGAAGCAGAGGAACCAAGGTGGGGTGTCTCTAACAGATTTCCAAGCTGATGATACAGACGGCATTAAATGTTGGCAGTCATCACAGCCACACTGGGCAGAAAGTCTTACGAAAGATTGTAACGGAGAAGTGGTTAGGGTCAAAGCTGGAGGTCTGGGAACTGTCTACCAGTGTGCTCCAGTTTAGAGGCAAACCACTGAATTTGCATTCGCCTGAGCAAAAAAAAACAACAACAACAACAACAACCAACAGGCTTTCTCTGATGTTAGTGGTAGCAGGGCAAGCATACCTAAGGGCAGCCCTCGCCCCCTTTTTCCCATTAAATGTGTCTTCAGCTTTGAGTCCACAGTCTAAACAAGGAGCTGGGCAGTGTACTGGGTTCAAATTACTCACTAGGTCTTTCCTGTCTGTGTTTTCAAACAGAAGTCTTTCTCGGTAGCTGTTTTGGGTTTCCTCTCAAATCATCTCACGTTGTCACAGTGCAGCTCAGACGACAGGAAGCTTCTCTAGAGCTGCAAGGATTCCTCTGCATCTTTTCAGTGCAGATTTAGAAAAGCCTGATTCAGGGCTATTACAGTCGCTTACGGAGCCAGTCTAATTCACCTTGAAGAAAAGATTTAGACAGAGTTGTTAAATGAGCTCAGCCAAAGCAGAATGATCCAAAAAGGAAGGAAAAAAAAAAAAAATCACAGCCCCTCTCTGTGTGCTCAGTATAAAGGCTAAACACACAGTTTGAAGGGAAAGGGCAGAATGGGCTTGTTTCTTTCTGCCCAAGTGCACACAGCATCTTGTGTCTGAATCCATGTGGACTGCAGAGAATGGGACATGCAAATCCACCTTCCTGTGCCAACACTGGTAAAGGGATCGTTTCTGGGAGGAAATCTATACACACCAGGAGCCCAGCATCTGTATCCAGAGGCTGCCCCCTACAGACAGCCTGAGCCCAGCTGGCAGAAAGCACAAGTTCTGCACGTTGCTTCCTCTGTTCCTGAAAAGCAGGGGGAGTGCTATCTCACAGTTAAGGCACAGCCTTGATACACGGTGCTGTGTTCCCTGCAAGGACCAGTGGCAGAGACTTCCTGTCTGGTGTGTGGACTTTGCTGAGGAGCGACCACCTTGAGCCCCGCAGGATCCCACCTGGGACCACGCTCACGCTGATTTCAACCTCACACCCTGGTCCGAGGCAGTAGGAAAAAAGCAGGCATCTCAGGTTACCTTTGGGCTAGCTTTGGACACTTGCTCTTCTTTTATCCCATAAAGGGCCTTCTGTACCTTCGTCTCCTCAGCGCCTGCTGCCTTCTGTCTGCAACTGTTCAACTGTGGGATCAACTGTTCAGCTGTTGGCTGCAGGGATCAGGTGCACACTGAGTGGCGCTGTATGCACAAACAGTCTGAGGAGTCACTTCTGGGCACCGCTCAGATGATGTAGACACACTCATGCAAGCTTGATGCACCCACACGCCCTGATGCTAGGAAAGACTGAGGGCAGGAGGAGAAGGGGGCGACAGATGATGAGATGGTTGGATGGCATCACTGACTCAACAGACGTGAATCTGAGCAAGCTCCAGGAGATAGTGCAGGACAGAGGAGCCTGGTGTGCTGCAGGCCACGGGGTCGCAAAGAGTTGGACAGGACTTGGCAACCGAGCAGCAGCCACAACGTGCACACTAGACCCAGCCTGTGTGCAGTCCAGCTCCTGGCCTGTGTGTCCCAGGACAGCAGAGGAGTTTGGTGAAGGCTCTTCGGTCACTGGGAGCCCTGGTGGGCAGCCTCGTTGGAACAGAGAGGAGCCGCTGAGGGGCCAGGCGTGAAGAGGACCCACCGCGCATGCTGCCTCCAGGATGCTCTGGGGCCGGTCTCCTTCCAGGCTCCTCTCAGCACTCGGCCAGGGCAATGGCAGAGAGTGGGGCAGGGGCTGGGTCAGACCTGGCTGACTTGCCCTTCCTGTCTCCTGCCTCCCTTCCAAATTAAAGATGATGAGTAGGAGGAGGGGGCGGGGCGATGTCTCTCCCTCCTTCCTGGCTGGGGGCTCTGCTCCAGGGAATCTCAGGGTCCTGCCTGGAGAGGTCAGATCTGCAGGATCAAGTTTAGAAGAAACGGCCTCTGAGCCAATTAGCACTTCTGGCTGTGGCCTTGTTTGTAATTTATCTGTGTGCCCCACTGCTTTCTCTTCCTGGACCTGGTAGGATCAATTATCACATTTCTCCTGGTCCTGAGAAAATCACCACTGACTAAAGGAAGTGGAGGCCCTGGCCTGAATCCATACACACCTTTAATGAAACGCGCTCAAAAGGTTTTTGAGTATTTCACAGTGTTACAGGGAAAACGCAGTTAAGAACAACTCAGCATCAGAATTGTTTCTTGGGATTTGGGTCTATGTTAAGCTGCTGTTAAAAATAGTTGATTGTTCTCACATAGTTTTTTAATTTTCACTAGATAGTAATATATCCAAACGGAACCTAAATCAATCATTTTACTTTATTTTGCTAAAAACGATTTTTTGGGGTAGTTTTTCCTGGATATGTGTAAGTCACTGAATATGTAAATGATGGACATTCATTAATTCTTAACAAGAGAAAGTGCAATTTTGTTAAAAATAAACCCCTCTGAGTTTTGGAACATAGAAAAAAAGACTTAAAACCTGATACATATATTGATTAGACATTAGTTCTTTCTAAACATAAAATAAACCTTCAAGAGTTCATGCTAGACAATAATTAGAGATGCTCCAAATTATATAAAGATATCTGGTTCAGTATTTTTAAAAAGCAAACTTTAGAAACAATTTGTAGACCTCCCAGGACCCTGGTTTAGTAAATGGCAGTGCAATAGATACTCATTAAAAACCGCCTTGTAAGAGAAACAGTGCTGTGGACAAACAGATGAGTTCACTAAGTTAAAGCAGGCGGCGTTCACCTTACAACGTGAAGCTTGTAGGAAAAACGTATATACAACCAAGGGAAAGAGGGTACCTGCAATTTTTAAAAGGTGCTTGTTCTGGAGTCATTTAATGATCGATCACTTTCATTTTTCTTCCCCGCACTTTCTTTATCTTCCCCAAGTCTACATACACTGACTCAATGGACATGAATCTGAGCAAAGTCCAGGAGAAGGACAGAGGAGCCTGGCCTGCTGCAGTCCCTTGGGGTCACAGAAAGCTGAACACAATTTGATGACTGAATAACAACAATAACGAAAAAATACACACTAAATTTGGCCAGCAAAATATAATACAAATTAAGCAAAAATTACATTTCTTTATATATAGTATTATTTGCTAAACAGCTTTATAGGATACTGTTGACATTCATCATACCGTATCTATTTAAAGTGTACAGCTTGATGCAGTTTTGACGTGTGAATACACTTGTAAAATCGTGACCATAATCAAGATAACGAACCTACACACCACTGTCGAATTTCCTCATGCCCTTTGGCAGTCTGCCCTCCAGACCCTCCCAGCCCCCGCCCTGCTCCTTGCAGCTAGGCAACCATTCGTCTACTTCCTGTCTCTCTGTCATCTTCAATCAGCTTGTATTTTTCAGTGGTGTGTGCACTTCTTTGGTTCTTTCTTTCACCCTGTACAATTATTTTGAGATTATTCCAAGTTGTGATGTATTTCAAAGGTCATCCTTTTTCTTTGCTCAGTAGTTTCTCATTGTAGAAAGAAATGGCAACCCATTCCAGTAATCTTGCCTGGGAGATCCCATGGACAGAGGAGCCTGGCTTCTACTGTCCACGGGGTCGCATAGACTGGGACACAACTGAAGCTAAATAGACAACGGCAACAACAGGACTGTGTTGTGTGGACCCACCAGCTTGTGTTTCCTTTCACCTGTTGGTGAGCATTTGCATTGCTTCCAGTGTTTGTCCATTTAAAAAGGAACTGGGATCAGACTTCTGGAGTCTGGTGGCAAAGGAGTATTTCTTGAGATTATTTTGACCCACTAGACTTTAAGACAAATGTCTTAAAGTCACTAATGTCAATAGTGTTCTCCTTGGGAAGGAAAGCTTCAGTGCTGGGCGCAGGCTTATGAAGAAACGCCGAGTGTAACACAGCGAACTCTACTCAGTACTCTGCTGCTCACTGGGTTGCCTGCATTGTCTGCTAAGTCGCTTTAGTTGTGTCTGATTCTGTGTGACCCCATGGACTGTAGCCCGCCAGCCTCCTCTGTCCATGGGATTCTCCAGGCAAGAACACTGGAGGGGGCTGCCATTTCCTTCTCCAGGGGATCTTCCTGACTCAGGGATCGAACTCATGCCTCCTGCATCGGCAAGGGGGTTCTTTACCACTAGCGTCACCTGGGAAGCCCTAGAAAAGAGAGGACGTACACATTCGGTGATTTGATCCTTTCAAATTAGAACACTTTCTGTAGTTCACGGTTTTTGAGAAACAAGGGTTCAGGAGAAGCAGCGAGGCTCTTAGGTGGGATCAGAGGGCAAGGACCCATGAGATCTCGGATGCCCACGAGTGGTGGGTCTTTCTACCCAAACCAGACTAGTGTCCCTGCTGGGTGGTTACTCCCACAGCAGAGGAAGCTGGACCAGGGAGAAGCTGACTGTTGTGGAGGGAGTGATGGGGTGAAAGGTGGTGTCCGGGGTACCTGGAGGAGCAGACGATCATCAGTGCTCGTGAGTCCAAACTCTGATGCTGCTGTGTGGTCACCCACATAGCATCCGTTCCCATAGTAACGTTTCAAGGCACGGTCATTTCCAAGGACAGAGCGGGACCCCTTGGAATGCCACGTGTCCTCTTCACTGGCTGGTTTGGACTGGTGTTTCTGGAGAGCAGAACCTCCTCCCGAGGGCTTCCACTGCCAGGCTTACCTGGGTATGTGTTACACTCTTGGCTCATCTGTGCAGCTTGCACTTCAGGTCCTTTTAATTTCTAGAGAAAATTTGGCTAAAATATATCTTATGTCTCAGTACATACATTAGAAAGTAGACCAGAAACAGTCATACCATATCATTGATTACTTTAAAATTAGAATAAGTTCATCGTGTCTTTGTTTAACACACAGTAATAAACAAATTGTGATTCTTAAGCACTCAATAAGTGTAATCATTCATGTGTAATTGGATATATACATTTTTAAAACCTTTAAATTTAACATTATTAGTATTATTGTTTAATTTAATACTGTTAATCAGTAAAGCTGGTAAACAATGCTGTGATAGTTTCAGGTGAACAGCAAAGGGGCTCTGCCGTACGTATACATGTATCCATTCTCCCCTCAATTCCCCTCCCATCCAGGCAGCCGCATGACGTTGAGCAGATTTCCCTTTGCTACACAGTAGGTCAAGTCCATTTTATTAGCCTCATTTTTTTTTTTTTTACTGGCCCTTTATTGTCATGTGTTAGGTTCCCTGATGGAAATGTCTGTGAGTCAAGTGGGGTGTTTTGAGAAAGAAGAGGACAGTTGATACTTACTGCAGGCCCACCACCACAGGGATGTGCATTTGCTCTTGGGTTTCCTCTTTATAATACAGGGAGTGGCTGTTCTGAGCCCATTTTACACATGCAGACACTGAGGCACAGAGTGCTGGGGAAGCAATGTACCTGAGTTCACAGAGGTGCCCAGTGGAGGAGACTGCAGTCAAATCCAGGTCTATTGTATTCTAAGCCAGCGTTTTTATTTGATGAAACAAGCATTGCTTGAACACTGCTACGTATCAGGCACTGTTTAAGGTGCGGGAAATATAACAAAGAACAGAACAGGTTAAAATTTCTGCTCTCATGGAGCTTCCTCTCTAGTGGGTGAGACAGACATTAAACAAAATGAATAGCGTATGTAGCATTAAGTTGGGAAGGATGGTGGGAAAACATGGACAAGGGCTGCAGTTTTAGGAGAGGTGGCTAAGGAATGAGGACAAGATGTGTGGCCATCCAGGAGAAGAGCTGTCCAGGCAGAGGGCATAGCAGGTGTGAAGGCCCTGCGGTGGACGTGCTTTACGGGAGTGGCCCTGGCGTTTAAGAAAGGGTCTCAGTATATTAGCCTGAGAGAGACTTTTTACACATGGGGTTCCCTCAAGGACTTCTTAAATGACAGGATGATACTATATTAAAGGTGCATTAAAATATAAATAAAATTTTAAAAAGGATCAATGATGGTTTAAAAAGAAGTAAATGTAGCACTCTTCCAGCACTGTAATAATGTGTAAAATTTCAGTTCATTGAATAATTAATTCAGAACAAGTATGTATATAATCACAGTATATTTTCATATTTAGGTGTCCAGATACAAATCCTTCTTTAAGAGACAAGTCTTTGGAATTTTAAAACATAATTTTTTTTTTTGTACCTGCAGTATAAGCTTTCTGTTTTCATTATAATTTCAGCCAAGTGACATTTAGCAAAGCCCCAGGGAAATGTCTGCACATTATGTTGGCACGTTTGACTCTGCTTTCTCACTTAGTTGAAATGGCAGACCAAGAGAAGGACCTAGACTCTAGACTGAAGTCTGACCCGTCCACTTTGCTGTGCTGAGCCCAGGTCAGTGGGGCTCGCCCGCAGGAAAGGGCAATACCTTCCTCCCTGCCACGGTTATCCCAGTGACCTGCCTCCGTTGTGCATGGATCTTTGGGTTTCATCTAAGAGCTGGGAGTAGGGAAAACAGCCGCAATGGGACTGATCAGACCATGTCTGCGTGCGCCCCAGGAGGGAGGAGAGGCTTGTGAACAGCTGTGCAGAACAGCACGGCAGATAAGGGCGGCTGACCCGCCAGTGGCGACGGCGGGGGGGGGGGGTGTGATAGGAGGTGGGAGACAGGTTGTGGTGCCCCCTGGGGAGTGATGCGTTTCTGTTTGGAACTGAAAAGTGAACACGGGACAAAAGTGAGAAGAGCCGCTGACACACTGGGACATTTCAAGTTGCTCAAAAGGGTGCAGGAGCGGAAGTGCTTTGTGTGTATGTGTATGTGAGTGTATGTGTGTATTTGTGTGTGTGTGAGGGTGTATATGTGTGTATGTGTGTGTGAGTGCATGTGTGTGTTTGTGTATGTGCATGTGTGTGTTTGTGTATGTGAGTGTGTGTGAGTGTATATGTATTTGTATGTGTATATGTGTGTGTTTGTGTGTGTGTATGTGGGTGTGTGTATGTGTGTGAGTATATGTGTGTGTGTTTGTATGTATATGTGTGTGAGTGTGTGTGTGCATATGTGTGAGTGTTTGTGTGTGTGTGAGTGTGTGTGTGAGTATATGTGTTTGTGTGTGTGTATGTGTATAAAGTACAGAAAGAAGTGGGCGCAGAACAGTTCATGTAGGACCTCAGTATTGTTCTGCGTTTTCCAGGCTTCTCTTGTAAGCACTGCGGAAGACAATGATGTTCATATAAAATGGCATGTCTCCTTTGGAAGGCCCATTATGTGAAAAAAGCAAATAGTTCAATAGATTATGCTATGCAGAAATTAAATAAAGCACAATATTGGACTCTACATTATTTGGTGTACTTGTATGTGCTGAAAGTACAAAAATCATGGACTAGAAGGACAAACTCCTCTGAAAAGGGGGAGATGACAGGGGCCCAGAATTTATTAAAATCTGTGAAGGCAAAATGAGAAATAGTTGTTGATTTGAGTGGTGCATACATGGGTAATTGTTATTGTTATTTTTCTGAATTGTAAAACTTTTCAAGAAAAAAAAAAAAGAACATTGGTATTCCTGTAACTTTCAGCTGGGAAGAGGACTGGACTGGGAGGATCCAAATGGTAGCTAGAGATTAAGGGGACCCTGACAGCAGGCAGAAAGAGGTGCGCACCCTGGAAATAGCAGGATGAGCTTATCATGGCTGGTGATGACAGGGTGGAGGGAGAGAGGGAAAATGTTTAGAGGCACCTCAGTTTTAAAAATTTTAATTGTATTATTATTTGTAATGTTTCATTTATTTTTTAATGGTGGAAAATCGTCTTACAGTTTTGTGTTGGTTTCTGCCCTATAACAACACGAATCAGTCATAAGTATACGTATGTCCCTTCCCTCCTGAGCCTCCCTTGCCTGCCGCACCATCTTACCCCTCTAGGTCATCACAGAGAGCCAGGTTGGGTTCCCTGTGTGATTTAGCAACTTCCAGTAGCTGTCTGCTTTACACACTTTATCTTGGGTGATGGGTCATGGAACAATTCTGCATGGAGAATGGGTGAGCCTGAGCTGAGAAGTAATGACCCAATCTTCAAAGAGCCAAGTGTCTATAACACTTCTGGGTGGGGACGTCTGGTAAGTTACCAGGCGAAGAATTCAGGAGTCCAGGAGAGCTGCGGACCAGACGCTTAGATTCAAGAGCCTGAAGAAAGGGGAACATTTTCCAGCAACAGTGGACAGAGGAGAAAATGGTTTTGGAGACTTCTTAGCAGACGACCAGGCCTTTGATGGAAGGAGAGGGGAAACAGGTGATGACTCGCAGAAACTGCTGTGTTTATAGGTTGCCTAGTTGATTTCCCATAACCACTCTTTTGGGCTGTGGTCCCACTTTTCAGAGGAAGATGAGGGTCATTCGTCCATAGCCATCCCAGGAACACGGGTGGTCTGGCTCCAGGTGGTGGCACTCACAGGGACAGTGGGAATGGCTGAGTCCAGAAGGAAGAGGAGTCTTCTTGCTTTCCCCCGCCACCCACACTCATTTCTAGTTGAGCTTTTGTTCTCTGTGGTGTGAACCCTTGACTTCAGAGAATGTCAGCTGGCGACTTCCCGAATTTCAAACGCCAGGAAGTGTATTTATGCCCTCTGATCTTGATATCACATTAAGTGTTGCCACTGGCTCTTCCATGTATGTGACGCTGCACCCTTACTTTACAGCTGCTGCATAGAGAAGGGCCCAGGCAGTGTGGGCACTGAGTCTCCATAGCTGCTGCATAGAGAAGGGCCCAGGCACTGTGGGCACTGAGTCTCCATAGCTGCTGCATAGAGAAGGGCCCAGGCACTGTGGGCACTGAGTCTTCACCTACAGTGAAATCACGGGGGTTCCAAAGAGAACTTTCTCAAGCTTGCTCCATTAAGTGCGTACATGTGCACACATGCACACACACAAATTCAAGAAGTGTTAACTCACAAAGCCTACTGAATTCTAGATAAATATGTTTTCTGGAAGCACACTCCTTGCATTATTGGAATACAATACACTGGGGTGGTGGGAGTACATTGGAATGAACATTGGTGCTGACCTAGGACGAGAGAAGAGGGGTCATAGCAGCAGCATCTTCTCCATGTAAGATCAGATATATCCCCCCATCCTTCCGCAGTTCATTAAATTGTTAAGGTAATAAAAACTCAATAGCCTTGTTGACCAAAATTTGTCAAGATGGAGCTTATTTTTGTGACGTTTAATGTAAATTTTCTTGGTTTAAAATGGGTCATTAACTCTCTTTTCCCCATTACTGTATAAGAAAATGGCACTTTCAGCTACATTATAAATGTTAATAGCAGGAGAGATAATTTAAACAAAAAAGCAAGCAGAAGGGAAATTGTGAGCAGAATTATTTTAATTTTGACTTGAGTTCCATTTGAGTCCTTGTTATTTCATTCTAATTAGGGGAGGAAGGAGTTTTGAATTTAGACATTCTGTATTTCCTTCAGTAATTTCAGCTATTTCTAATCAATTTTGCTTGCAGTTCAATGCTGAGTACAAAGTATTAAATTCTGTATGTGATCCTGTCTTGCTATTTTCTGCATTTATATAGTACACATCTTAAGAAATAAAGAGAAGTGTGAAAGATGGAAATATAATTTATATTCTTTGAGATTAGAATTTCATTACTTATACAGAAGCACTGTTTTAGCAGTCATTTCTGAGTACTCCTTTAAACGAAATCAAAGTGTATCACATTTAAAACAGATATTTAAAAATGATAACTATAAGAGTATCGTGGTACCATTTTAAAAATTAAGAAGGAGAACAGGTCCTAGAATGAACCACTACCTATCTATTCTCTTTAAGTGACTTTAAGACTGTTGAAGTTCTCTTCCCTTATATAGACTCCATCTTCTCCCCAGTTGTTTGGCAGTGGGTTGAATGATTTAGATGAGGAGAAGTCCTATCTGAAATTTTAATCCGTAGAGACCAAAAGTTTCCCCATTTGATAAATTGATGATTGAGCATGCACTCGACATTACTCAGTCCATCAGTGTGAAAGCTAATCCCAGATGAAGATCATTTCTGCTGTCCAACAGCAAAAGAGGGCTAGGCTGAGAAAGCCTGGATGAGGAACAGGCATCACGGGATGCCTGGGCTCTGCTTATGGCCAATGACCAAGGAACAGAAGGTCCCCAGCAGGCAGCACCACCTCTTGGCACTTTGAAGACAGGTATCTGACACCTCACTGAAAATGGGAAGACACTTGAACTGACATTATATTGAGTTGGCCAAAAAGTTCGTTTGGCTCTTTCTATAATATCTCATGGAAAAACCCAAACAAAGATTTTGGCCAAACCAGTATTCTTTTCTATCTCTGCACAACAGGGATTGTGTGTAGCTTTAGGGGGAAAAAAAGGCAATGACATTCGTTATAACTTGAGAGTTGAAGGTTTTATATGTCCTATGGGTCATTTAGATGAGAAAGTCTTCACAGGTTGACCAGATGTCCATCTGTTTCTAATGGAGTGTGCATAAGCAGACCCTCTTGAGGTGCTTGATAAAAATCAATTCTTACCTTGTACGTTACTGACCACCATCACCCTGTTAGTCACTCAAGTAGGAGCCTTCGTTCCTTTTGCTCCTGAAAGCAATCCATTGTGTAGCTTACAAATGACTAGATTCGCTTTTGCCTTTTTTCTCTTCTTCAGCTGCTACAGATCCTAAAGAATGTTTGCTTTAAATCCTTTCATTGACAGCTCTGGAATTCAGGACACTGATAGGCTGTAAAAGACACTCACATTCTTATGTGGTCCCCTTCCACGTGACTGGTGTTATTATGTGGCCAGCTATGGCCAGCAGAGCCTCATCAGGTTTTGGGGTGGTCAGTTACACATTCCTCGGTACAGGAAACACCTTCCCTTTTTTCTGTCTTCTCTCTCACCCCACTGCACTTTGCAACAAGCCTACCTGCACGTCACCTTCTCTTACTCCTCTGTGGACGCGCCGCTTCTCCAATCAGAAGAATGCTCACCATTCCCTGTATAGTAAGCCCCCTGCATTGAAAGTTCGAAGATGCAAACACTCCCTTGTACCCCAGCTGCTGTACTTCTGCACTTTCCAAGGTGCTGTACCGTTGGGGTTAAAAACGCACCCTTCGTTTTTGTGTTTGTTCTTTAGTGTACTATTTGTGTGAAAAATACTATACCCTTATTACAGTACAGTACTGTATAGCCCATTGTGTTAGCTGGGTATCTAGGTTAACTTGGTTGGATTTACAAATGCACTCTCTAAACAGAACTTGTTTGTAGGCAGGAGACTTACTGTGCAACCATTTGGCTCCTGCTGTCTTTCTTCTGCTTGCTGTGGCTTCTGAATTATCAGTCAGTGTCTCCTATGAACCAGTTCATCTCCCAGAGCCTTAGTTTCATGAACTCCCTAGGCTGGCCTGCTTTGCTCCGGAGCCGGGGGGCACCTTCTTGCTTATCACTGGCTCTCCCCTCTCTGCTCCTGCTCTGTGGATTGCTAGCTCCCAGAGTGTCATTCTGTGTCCTCACAAGGCCTGGCACATACTGAATGCATGTCTCTTGAGCTGAATTTCTTAAGTTGTAAACCACGGAACACAGTGCTCTTATAAGTACAAGCGTCTCAGTGAGCAGGAGAAACCAAGAGGCCACATAGGGAAGTACCGGCAGAACTGGCATTATGTAAGGCAGAAAACAAAGAGCAAAGAAACAATGTAATAACGGTCTCCACATATTGCCAAACCCTCTGTAACACTGGTGCTTAACAAATGTGATTGACACTGGGCTTATGAGTTTCCTAATTTTTAAAACATAGAAGTGCAATGTTTTCAAAGACACGATTAAATTCTGCAAAGTATTTCCAAAGGGTAAAGAGATATATTTAGACAGTCAGATAGGCAAGTAGGTAGGTAAGTAGATAGATGGATGTAAAGATAATAGATGGATAGATTCTTAGTATAGCTTCTTGAACACTACAATTTGGAGAACTAGAGTTAAAGGCTGAATGAAAAACAAACTAAGCCTTGCACGTGAAGAATGAGGGCCGTGCAGGCATTTCTTTGGTGGTCCAGGGGTTAAGAATCTGTCCAATGCAGGGAGCGTGGGTTTGATCCCTGGTCTGGGAGCTGAGATCCCCGGAACCAAGGGGCAAGTAAACCAGCACACCAGTACTGAGCCCGCATGCTGCGACTAAGACCCAATGCAGTCAAGAATAAACGGTTGTTTAAAAGTACTGCTGGAAAACTAAAGATATTAAACACACACACACATATATATAAGGATGAGGGCTGTGCAATATTATTCCCCAGTCCAGGACACTCAACACTAAAAGGCAGATTTTTCTGAAAGGTGCTCCAATGAGCTGAGACTTCACTCTGCAGCAGGAACTCTCTACCTGGTTTTGCTCAGTCTGGGGCCTGGGCTGTGGGTCTTATTTCTGGTGTAATAAGCCACATGGTCCAGGATGACTTGTGAGTATGTTGGTGTCAAAGCAATATTGTTTTGGAAGCCTCTAATTGTTCAATCTCTGTGCTTTGCAGCAATATAAATTTCATGGAAAACAAAATAGAGGCTGCATAAGGACCCCAGTATAGCAGAAAGCAAAGAGGAACTAAAGAGCCTCTTGATGAAACTGAGAGTGAAAAACTGGCTTAAAACTCAGTATTCAAAAAATGAAGATCATGGCATCTGGTCCCATCACTTCATGGCAAATAGATGAGGAAACAATGGAAACAGTGACAGATTTTATTTTCCTGGGCTCCAAAAATCACTGCATATGGTGACTGCAGTGATGAAATTAAAAGACACTTGCTCCTTGGAAGAAAAGCTATGACAAACCTAGACAGCATATTAAAAGGCAGAGACATTACTTTGCTGACAAAGGTTCATCTTGTTAAAACCATGGCTTTTCCAGTAGTCATGTATGGATGTGAGAGTTGGACTGTAAAGAAAGTTGAGCACCGAAGAACTGATGCTTTTGAACTGTGGTGTTAGAGAAGACTCTTGAGAGTACCTTGGACTGCAAGGAAATCAAACCAGTTAATCCTAAAGGAAATCAGTCCTGAATGTTCATTGGAAGGACTGATCTGAAGTTGAAACTCTAATCCTTTGGCCATCTGATGCAAAGAGCTGACTCATTGGAAAAGACCCAGATGCTGGGAAAGATTGAAGGTGGGAGGAGGAGGGGACGACAAAGGATGAGACGGTTGGAGGGTATCATCAACTCGATGGACATGAGTTTGAGCAAGCTCCAGGAGTTGATGATGGACAGGGAAGCCTGGCTTGCTGCAATCCATGGGGTTTGAAAGAGTCAGACACAACTGAGTGACCAAACTGAAGGACCCCAGTGGGGCTTCCCAGGTGCCGCTAGTGATAAAGAACTTACATGCCAATGCAGGAGTTGTAAGAGACTCAGGTTTGATCCCTGGGTCAGGAAGATTCCCTGGAGGAGGACATGGCAACCCACTCCAAGATTCTTGCCTGGAGAATCCTATGGACTGAGGGCTCTGGCAAGCTACAGTCCTTAGGGTTGAACAGAGTTGGCTATGACTGAAGCAACTTAGCACACACATACAAGGACTTCTGGAGAAGAAAATGGCAACCCACTCCAGCATTCCTGCCTGGGAAATCCCATGGACAGAGGAGCCTGGCGGGGTACAGTCCATGGGGTCGCAAAGAGTCAGACACGACGGAGCGACTAACACAACAAACAACAAGGACCCCAGTGGCAAAGAATGCCACAGCCCATCACTCTCTGTTCACGCCACGGAGTCTGCTTCCCCAGCCCTCTGTCATCACATGACTGTGCAACGTCAGTCTGAACACCTAAGTCTCTTCCTCCCCTCAGTTCAGTTCAGTTCAGTCTCTCAGTCGTGTCCGGCTCTTTGTGACCCCATGGACTGCAGCACTCCAGGCCTCCCTGTCCATCACCAACTCCCGGAGTTTACTCAAACTCATGTCCATTGAGTCAGTGATGCCATCCAGCCACCTCATCCTCTGTCGTCCCCTTCTATTCCTCCCTTCAATCTTTCCCAGCATCAGGGTCTTTTCAAATGAGTCAGCTCTTCACATCAGGTGGCCAAAGGATTGGAATTTCAGCTTCAACATCAGTCTTTCCAATGAACATTCAGGACTGATTTCCTTTAGTATGGACAGGTTGGATCTCCTTGCAGTTCAAGGGACTCTCAAGAGTTTTCTCCAACACCACGGTACAAAAGCATCAATTCTTTGGCACTCAGCTTTCAAATTTGCCAGCAAATTTGGAAATCTCAGCAGTGGCCACAGGACTGGAAAAAGTCAGTTTTCATTCCAATCCCTAAGAAAGGCAATGACAAAGAATGCTCAAACTATTGCAAGTTGAACTCATCTCACACGCTAGTAAAGTAATGCTCAAAATTCTCCAAGCCAGGCTTCAACAGTACGTGAACTGTGAAATTCCAGATGTTCAAGCTGGTTTTAGAAAAGGCAGAGGAACCAGAGATCAAATTGCCAGCATCCACTGGATCAGCAAAAAAGCAAGAGAGTTCCAGAAAAACATCTATTCCTGCTTTATTGACTATGCCAAAGCCTTTGACTATGTGGATCACAATAAACTGTGGAAAATTCTGAAAGAGATGGGAATACCAGACCACCTGACCTGCCTCCTGAGAAACCTACATGCAGGTCAGGAAGAAACAGAACTGGACATGGAACAACAGACTGGTTCCAAATAGGAAAAGGTGTACGTCAAGGCTGTATATTGTCACCCTGCTTATTTAACTTCTATGCAGAGTACATCATGAAAAACTCTGGGCTGGAAGAAGCACAAGCTGGAATCAAGATTGCCGGAAGAAATATCAATAACCTCCGATATGCAGATGATACCACCCTTATGGCAGAAAGTGAAGAAGAACTAAAGAGCCTCTTGATGAAAGTGAAAGAGGAGAGTGAAAAAGTTGGCCTAAAGCTCAACATTCAGAAAACTAAGATCATGGCATCTGGTCTTGCCACTTCATGGGAAATAGATGGAGAAATAGTGGAAACAGTGACAGACCTTATTTCTGGGAGCTCAAAAATCACTGCAGATGGTGACTGCAGTCATGAAATAAAAAGATGTTTACTCCTTGGAAGGAAAGTTATGACCAACCTAAACAGTGTATTAAAAAGCAGAGGCATTACTTTGCCAACAAAGGACCATCTAGTCAAGGCTATGGTTTTCCAGTGGTCATGTGTGGATGTGAGAGTTGGATGTGAAGAAAGATGAGCGCTGAAAAATTGATGCTTCCTCCCCTACAGCTTATGTAACTGGGGCCTTTCCTCTGCCCTTGCCCCTGGCAAGGATTTTAGTTTCAAATGGATTTTTAGATTAGGTAAGAAAGGAAGTACAGAGATACTAACTACTCTTAAAACTTCTATATCGATTTGTAAAACAAATTTCAAGCAAAACCCTTTATCAATGACGGTTTTAATGAGCATGTAATTCCAGAAGACACAAAACAGTTTTATTTAGCATTATGAAATTAGTAGGCATTCCCCTGATTATTATTTCTTTGCCATTATTAAGCAGATTAAAGCATGACTCTGTGAATTGAGGAAATGGGAGAAATTCATGAGTAGATGGAATGGACTTTTAATAGGATTTTGAAGTCAAACAGCATTAAGATCTTCAAGGAAATAAGAAGAGCTAAGGGGTTTAACATATGAAATGGTTTAAGTCACCTTCAAGGTTGAGAGCCCCATAGACCTAAATGGATTATTTCTCCTTCAATGTTCATCCCACAGCGAATTCCAAAATGCTTTTCCATTTTACTCAATTACTGCATACTTTTAAAATACGTTAAAATAAGTGGGTTGGAATGGCTTTCCAATTAGCTCACCAGACCTTCCTCGATTAGACCAGGATCCAGAGGCCCCAACACTCCAGCTGGGATGGCTGCTAATCAAAGGGTAAATAAAAGATTTCTCGGGAAATCACACTACAATCCAATACCGTAAATAGTCATTGTTCTATCAGTGTTTATAACATTCTAAAAATGTTGTCAAAGCAGATAAAACAGTTGTTTTAGGTGCCTTGTATCTTCTGTTTTGGAGAAGGAATAAAGACTGTGTACTGTCACTGCTATGTTTAAAGTGGAGACCCAACCAATAATGACCTAGGACATGAGCCTCTGCTCAATACTATGTGGCAGCCTGGATGGGAGGGGCGTCGGCGGGTGAATGGATACATCCGTATGCATGGTGAGTCCCTTTGCCATCCACTTAAAAAAAATAAAAATCTTGTGGGGGTTCCCTGGTGATCTGGTGGTTAGGACTCAAGACTTCCACTGCAGAGGCCGGGGTTCAATCCCTGGTCAGGAAAGTGAGGTCTCAGAAGCCACGCAGCCAAAAAAAAGGAAAGGAAAGAACAAGAAATTGCGCTGAAGTCTTGGTCCTCACTCCTCCTGGACAGCCTCACAGCCATGCCCAGCTTGACAGCATCTCTAAGCAGGAGTCCGCCTCGCTCGTTCTGATGACCAGCCTCATCTGTCCACTCCCACGTAAACACACGTTCTGGAGACGTGTACAGGATGTGAGATCTGACCGCCCTGGACACAGAGCTCACCCTGCAGTGTGAACACGTGGCGGGAATTCCCCTGGACCCAGTCAGCACCGTCACAGGCTGGTAGGAAGCCGCTGCTGCGGGCTGAAGCCCCACGTGCTCTTACCTGGAGAATCCTGTGGACAGAGGAGCCTGGTGGGGTGCAGTCCATGGGGTTGCAGAGTTGGACATGACTGAGAGACTAACACACACACACACACACACACACACGTGCCCTCTGTAGGTTTTCATACGCGACGTCTCCTCTGTCTGGAACACAACTGCCTCCCATCTCTACCTGCCATAAACAGCCCACCCTCAATGCTACATCTTTGGGGCAGCCCTGTCACTAAGCCCTGGAAACCTGAGTGAGACACCCTCCCACACGCTCTCATAGCAGCTGGGCCTTTCCAGTCCTGCTTGTTCCATCACCTTGGGCATCTTCACCAGCCCTACTGATTAGTGTCCTGGAGCAGGACTGATGTATCCATAGAGATCACAGCAGAGCTCTGTGCTGTCAGGCCCATAGCCGAGAATCAGGGGTGGCATCAGAGCCCCTGGTGTGACCGAGAGACGGCCTTTTCACTTGAAGTGAAAGGCACTGCAAATGCAAAATGCACCCGGGGCAAGACCTAGACCACAAAGAGGTATGCATGATACTCATCAAGTCTATTATCACATGCTGAAGTGACCCTATGTGGGATATATTGGGTTAAATAAAGTATATTAAAATAATTTGCTTGTTTTAAATGTCTAATGTGACTACTAGAAAATGTGAAATCACGTGCATGGTTAGCATTGCGGTTCTGCTGGGGACACTAGAATGGCACAGAGCAGGTTCTCTATAGATGCCGGATGAATGTCTAGACTTCATCTTTATTTTGTAATGGAGAGTTGGGTGGGCTTCCCTGATAGCTCAGTCAGTAAAAGTCTGCCTGCAATGGGGGAGACCTGGGTTCGATCCCTGGGTTGGAAAAATCCCCTGGAGAAGGGAAAGGCTACGTACTCCAATATTCTGGCCTGGAGAATTCCATGGACAGTCCATGGGGGTCTCAAAGAGCGGATACGACTAAGCGACTTTCACTTTCACTAGAGTTGAGTATAAAATACACAATTTAGATCTGATTAATGGTGCAGGGGAAAAGGACAATCTGTTTTGACCAGCAAGATACATTTGAGGGGGGTGGGGGGGTCCAAATGATAGTATGTAGTGCAGCATGGAACAGATGAGTCTTCTTGATGCAGACTTTTTAACTGGACCCTTGATAACCTTTTTGCCTCTTTTTCGACGTGAAATTTCATCACCAGTCTAGGATTTGGGCAGCAATGGGGTGCACGATCCCTGTGAATTCCTTGCTGCTACAAATCCTCATTCTCAGCAGCTCTGCTGACCTTGAGCCCTGTGTTCCGGGGACTTAAACTTCCTACCCATGACCTAGAGGGTGATCTTGGTTAAGGAACCCATCGGACTCAGCGATCTGGCCATGCCCCATGCTCTCTTGCAAGAGGAGGTTTCTCTTTCTGCTCTGATCTCCCCGCTAAACCTGCCGAGGGGCTCTTTCCCCTCTGCATAGTTTAGCTCTCAGCCAGGGATCTAAGCAATTTTTGCTCTGAATTTCGGTCTCGTTCCTGTGGTTTCTGTGCCGGCAGAATTTCCTTTTTTAATTTCCAGCTGCTCTCCCCGTTCTGAGCTCGGAAGGCTGCTATCTTTAGCTGATGAAGCTCAGCTTTGCCCCCCGCCCTTCCTCTACCACCACACCATTGTTTGCAGTCACAGGAGAGTGGGCTGGGCAGCGCCCTCAAGCCAGGGAGCAGTCATAAATTTGTCACTCAACCATTTCCAGTTACTTCTGGCTGAGTTCTAGTGTATCCAATGATTGTTTGATTTATTTTGAACATTGATATCTGCTAGGGATTCACATGACCTACTTCATTTTTTTTTTTTTTTTACCATTTCCATAAGCAAACTTCCACTTCCAGTTTTCATGGTAGGTGGACAATGACAGTAGCCAAAACTTGGGAAGGCTGCATGGCCAGTCACTTGCCTGGTCAAGCACAAGGGTATGGGTCACACTTCCAGGAAGCCAGCTAAGCTACAAGAGGTACTAGCTCAGAAGAAAGGAAAATGGAGTAAATAGAAGGAGAGAGAGATGGTGAATTAGTCAGCTTGAGCTGCCAACACCATAAAATATCATCAACAGAGTGGCTTCAGCTACAGGAAATCTCAGCTTCCAAAGGCTGGACACCCACCATGAATACAGCTGCAGATTCCGTTCTCACAGTGAGTCCTCTCTCCCTGAGACAGCCACCTTCTCATTGTGTCCTCATGTGCTGCAGAGAGAGAAGAAGCAAGATCCCTGTCTTCTGTTCTTGCTATTGCTGTTGTTTAGCTGCTCAGTCTTGTCTGACTCTTTGTGACCCCACGGACTGCAGCTCGCCAGGCTCCTCTGTCCATGGGATTTTCCAGGCAAGAGTACTGGAGTGGGTTGCCATTTTCTTCTCCAAGGGACCTTCCTGACCCAGGGATTGAACTTGCATCTCACAAATCCCATCACAGGGCCTCATCCTCAACCTCGTCTGAATTATTTACCTCCAAAGGCTCCCCTCCAAATACCACCACACAGGGGCTTAGGACATCAGCATATAAAGTTGTCAGCAGGGCACAGTTGGGTCCCCAATAGATAGACAGATCATTTGGGATCCTAAACCCACTGCCGTGTTGGAGGCTTTAGTTTGTCACAGTAATATCCTTCTTTCATCTCTCCCCAGGAACTGAGGGTAACCAGAATGTGGAGAAGCTGTTTCCAAGAACAGCAAAACCTCAAGGTCATCGTGCGTCTGAGACGTTGACTCACAGCTGTATTCATCTTCAGAAATTCCCCTGTAGGGAGAAGTCTCACCCATGGGGCTGAAAGGCCGTCTCCTTTCCCTCAAGTCGGGGGGCAGCTCTGAAAGGCCATCCTATCTCTACCGTCTGCTTTTGCAAACTCAGTGCATTTAAAACTCACCTTCTCTCCCCTCCACGTTGTCACACGTCACTGGCTTTGGGGGCCCCGTGTCATATGTCAAACTCGCACTATCTGCTTTACATCTGGTAATGTGTATGTTTCAGTGCTATTCTCTCAAATCAGAGGGAGGTGGCAGGGGGTGCAAGATGGAGGGGCATATGTATACCTATGGCCGATTCACACTGATGTATGGCAAAAGCCATCACAACATTGTAAAGTAATTATCCTCCTGTTAAAGTAAACAAATTGAAAAAAAAAAACAACCACAACTTTGCCTTCTGCTCAGTCCTGCTGCTTCCCTCCCTCCCCTTCAGGGCTGTTGCTAAGAGCAGTCCCTGAATATCTGTGCTAAGTCTGCGGCAGGGACCCCTACCTGCCACCAGGGCTGTGAGGAGCCTTGGTCAGAGGGTGAGCAGAGGGTGAGCAGAGAACGCTAGCCATTCCCATTCTGCACGCCTCCCTGTATTCAAGCCCTTCAACACACAGTTTCGTAGTTTTCTTACTAAGGAGGCGCTGTTTACTTCATTTACTTTTCACTGGCTGATTGTGGCCCCGTTGCTTTGCATAGTAGGCTGCTAGCTGTGTGCTTTATGCAAATCGCTGAAAGCTGCCTTTGGATTCGACTTGGCCCTTGATCCTCTTTTATCTCCAGGAATTATGCCAGGAAAAGCCCTTTACAATACTACACAATTGAAGATACTGTCCCTCTGAACTTGAGACCAGTTCCTCTCATTACAGAATCCTTCACCAGCTCTGTTTGGCAGGTCAAGCTTAGTGGAAGAAGTGCATTTTTTTATCTGCATAGAAGATGGACGATCACACAATCTTTCGCTGAATCAGTATTCTGCTGATGACAAGACTCAAACACAGAACAAGAGAAAAGAGGGCCCGCAGGTCCTGCTGGATCATCCTGCAGCGGGGCAGGAGGTGAAGCAATGTCACCGTCACCTGGAGAATAAGGATGGATGCTCCTGGAGTCTCCCTAATTGAGGCCAGTTCAGTTCAGTTCAGTCGCTCAGTTGTGTCTGACTCTTTGTGACCCTATGGACTGCATCACGCCAGGCTTCCCTGTCCATCACCAGCTCCCAGAGCTTGCTCAAACTCATGTCCATTGAGTCGGTGATGCCATCCAGCCATCTCATCCTCTGTCGTCCCCTTCTCCTCCTGCCCCCAATCCCTCCCAGCATCAGAGTCTTTTCCAATGAGTCAACTCTTCGCATGAGGTGGCCAAAGTACTGGAATTTCAGCTTCAGCATCATTCCCTCCAAAGAAATCCCAGGGCTGATCTCCTTCAGAATGGACTGGTTGGATCTCCTTGCAGTCCAAGGGACTCTCAGGAGTCTTCTCCAAGAAGTAATTTTTTATCTGAAGAGATAAACAAGTACGTGACTCCCTCCTTGACAAATGTACATAAATTTGATTGTCAAATAAATATTGTACAAATCCTATGTCATCTAACTCTGACTCTCAGTCAGTATCCCCTGATAAACACTAACTTGTTTTTCGGAGAATTCCATTTCAGAACATGACATTGATATGCGGAGGACACTCTGCTCTCAGAAACCATTGCTAGCAAACAAGGCATTTGAGGCATCATCAGTGGTTGCCCCTCTTAGGGTTCTCTCTGATATGTTCTGACCTACAATTTTGAAGGTAGTTTTTTTATTTTTCTGAGATGTCCCACTTTAATGCAAGTCTTGTACACAGTCCAAAGGGATTACACGCATTTCTTTTACGTGCAGAGGTTCTCCCGGATTAAATAAAATGGCAGTTGTTTGCCTGGCAGTTCTGGCTATTGCTCAGCTGTGTGGTGCTAACCCATGCAGAGCTGGTGAATTATCTGATTATTTTGTTAGTGAGCATCACATGATCAAGATCTCACCTGTATGAATGTTAGTTTGAGTCAGCACGTCCTTTTTCAGTCTTGGGAGAAGGGAGCAGAACTTGAGAAGGGGAATCAACACAGAAAGAGGAAATCCTCGGGTCTAACGGAGAGACAGTGAACCCTAATCTGGGAACCAGGCACGGGGGCTGGGATGATCATGCTGATTAATAAGAGGCCCCGGTGTCTGAGTCTGGACACTGCACGTCCCTCCCATCCAGGAGGAGGATCCTAGAGGGTGGCTCAGTGGTTAAGCATCCACCTGCCAACGCAGCAGACGAGGGTTCAATCCCTGGGTGGGGTAGATTCCCTGGAGTGGGAAATGACCACCCACTCCAGTATTCTCGCTTGGAAAGTTCCTTGGATAGAGGAGTATGGCAGGCTACAGTCCATGGGACTGCAAAGAGGCAGACACGACTGATCGCCTGAGCAGCAGCCGCTGACCCCCACCCTGGACGCACCCCTCTGTGCAGATTCAGGTCCCTCCATGTCCCCTCTACTCTTCTCTCCATGACCCCTCCCGAGCTGAGCTTCCTCTGCGTCCTGGTTTCAGGAGATTCTCACGTCTCCATCTCTTTTCTCTACCATAGGTGAGTTAAGTTGAGACAACAATACCCAGATCCTGCGGAGTGGGATTAGATGGAATAACGCGGGCAAAGGCGTGTCCTCAAAGGCCAAATGCGATTCAGCCGCAGGATGTGTAGGAGTGAACGTCCCCTCTCAGCAGCAAGTCTCAGCTTCCTGCGTATCATTGTGAGGCTTGGCATTTGCTTGTGCTTGCAGTGAGTTATCCCTTCTCTGCACTTCAGCGTCGATGTCTGTGTGTGGGAAAGTAGGGATAGTAAAATGTTAACGGTGTAACCATCACACAGCATCACACAGCCGTTGTGCGATGTGCCTCGTACATGGTATGACCACTATATGACATGACCATTATATGGGATGACGATTTGGCATTCATGACAAAACCAGCCAATTTCACTGTTTGAAGTTTTTTTAAATAAAAAGTTAGGGAAAAATTAAATCCCAAAGCAATCTTTCATCGCTTCTGAGACTTTTTGTCTCTCCCTTGGTAGTGATGGTACTGAGGAAGCACGGTTGCAGTCAACAAATGCTGCTGCTGCTGCTGCTAAGTTGCTTCAGTCGTGTCCGACTCTGTGCGACCCCGGAGATGGCAGCCCACCAGGCTCCCCCATCCCTGGGATTCTCCAGGCAAGAACACTGGAGTGGGTTGTCATTTCTTTCTCCAATGCATGAAAGTGAAAAGTGAAAGTGAAGTTGCTCAGTCGTGTCCGACTCCTAGAGACCGCATGGACTGCAGCCCACCAGGCTCCTCCATCTATGGGATTTGCCAGGCAAGAGTACTGGAGTGGGGTGCCATTGCCTTCTTCAATCAACAAGTGAGTGGTTCTCAAAGTGTGGCCTGGGAATCCACCCTGAGACCTTTGAGGGATCTGCAGGGTCCAAACCATTTCCTTAATAACAGCAACTTATAACGCTGAGATGTTATTTGCTTTTTAAAGCTCCTCCTTTCGCAAGTGTGTAGTGGAAATGTTTAAAGGCCACTTGACTGGCGGCATCTCCGTAGATTAAATCCAGAAGCAGCTTGAGAATCCAACTGCCTTCTATTAAGTTAGGTAATAAAAAACATTCCAAAAATATATTTAAAAAATCCATCTTCTCACTAATTTTTGGTTGTTTTGGAAAACATAGTTATTTTTCATGGAAACATATGATGGAAACGTATGATGGATGTTGACATGCAACAGTTCTATTTTGCCATTTTAAACCGCATAGACTGACTTTTTATAAAGGTCACAGCTTCACTAATGCTGTGAGCAGCCATTCTCAGCAGTGGTAGATGAAGCCTAGATCGTTTCGATCATGGAGTTTCCCTGGCAGAGCCTACATTAGTGCTGTTTGCACAGCTGAAGTTAGGGAGGCCTCGGTACATGGTAGGAGAGCAAGTGGTCCTGAGAGCAGAAAGCTTGAACATCTCTGTAATCGCCATTTATTTCTATTTCATGAAGACAGAGACACGCATGAAGGTCAGGAGGACCTCTCCTGGCCCTGCTCCCTTACAGCACCATGCTCCTTAAACTCTCATGAAAGTGAGAATGTTAACGGTACCTGCCTCACATGGATGGGGAAAGATCAGAAGAGTTGGCAAGTAGAAGGCCCTTGGAGATGGTGAGTGTTAGAGGCGTATTTGCAGAACAGAAAGCAAAGCTCGTATTCTGATCGTTTTTGCATAGTGTATTTCACTCTTCTCATGCGTCACGGCCTCCTTGAGGAGGAAAGATACAGCTTCATGCTTGCCTCACAAGTGTGAGGGCCCTGCTGGAGCCCTCACACGTTACGCCTGAATTACTGCCAGGTGGAGGTGATAAAGTTTCCCCCACCGTGTGTCCAAGTTCCTGGCACAGAGCAACTCCCCCACACAAAAGTATTCCTGTGAGAATTAATACATACACACATTAATGCAAAGTCTTGCATTTTATCTAGTTGGAAGTTGAATGATAAAAGTTCTCAAGGAGCCTTTGTATATTATTTTCATATGTGCAGATATTAAACAGAGCCACACTTGAAACAATGCATCTAAAAGGGGTTCAGAAGGAAACTACTTAGTAAAGGAAGAAGAGTGATTTCCAATTAGAATGCCAAGTGTTTACAGTAAATAGATGCTTCTAGACACTCGGAGGTGCTTGAAAAGAGTGTTCATCTAAACACTCTGAGCATTTGCTTGAAATATTATTTCCACTACACAAGTTTGTTTAATAGGTGCTCTTCAAATGAAGGGCTACATTAAATGTGAGTTCTCGCTCTGACTCAACCATTCAGCTCAGAATAACCGTGGGAGACAAACCTGGACATTATGAAGTCCCCATGTATGCAGCATGCATGGAGATAACTGGTGCAGCTGACCAAGAGCACGTGCGCAGAGACATCAGCTGTCAGCAAGCCCTGCATACTGAAAAGAAAAAGCTCTGTTCCTTCGGCTGCCGCATCCAGGAACCTGAGCCAACAACCCAGCTCTTTTCACAATATAGAAAAATAGAAAAGGAGAGGGAGAAGGCTAGGGGACATGGTTTCCTGTCCCTGATTCTAGCTATGCACATGAAATTTTGCAGGAAAAGGTTGATGATTAAAATATATCTGATTTCCAATCTCTGCAGTTTAGAATTGCTTGTTACAATGCTCAGGCTATGATGGCGAATTTGCTAAGCACACCGAATTCTAGAAAGAGCTGACAAAAATAAATTATGGATAGAGCATGCATTAATACAAATTGCCTTCATTTGCTGTACATTAATTTCAAAATGAAAAGACATCTAAGAAAGCAAAAATATTTTCAGGTCTGATGCCATTATTTGAGTCAGCTTCCATGGAATGGCGGTAATGAATGCTGGACCAGCGCAGAAATGGTTCTATTAAAGAGCTCATAAGCGCCAACCCATAAATACTGCTGACACTGATTTCCACTTTGGAGAACTTCTGCTTATTTTATTCAGAGATATTTTTAGGGACCTGAAATCTGTTGTATTTTACCAGACACTCTAGTTCTCTCTGCCCTGTCAGTTGGACCTCAGTGTCCAAATGTTTTGTTGAAAAAAGATATCTTGTAACATTCATTTTAAGTGCGACCTAAGAATGTTATGATGCTGGAGAAGACTCTCTCTCCAGAGTCCCTTGGACTGCAAAGAGATCCAACCAGTCCATCCTAAAGAAAGTCAGTCCAGAAAATTCATTGGATGGACTGATGCTGAAGCTGAAACTCCAATACTTTGGCCACCTGATGCGAAAAGCCAACTCATTGGAAAAGAACCTGACGCTGGGACAGACTGAGGGCAGGAGGAGAAGGGATGAGCTGGTTAGATGCCATCACCAAGTCATTGGACATGAGTTTGAACAAACTCTGGGAGAAGGTGAGGGACAGGGAAGCGTGGCGTGCTGCAGTCCATGGGGTCGCAAAGAGTCGGACATGATTGAGTGACGGAACAACAACAACAAAATGGTTTTGTTGCCTTCTTGCTTTATCTTAGTTAAATTCCTTATGCTCAAACACGTCCAGGAATGTTTCCGCTTGTTTTGAACATGAGATGAAATGTTCAGGACTTCACCACATGGCCACCCCATCCCATAACCGCTTCCTGACTTTGCGCCAGAACACCTGTCTCCTCTCCCAAACTTGTCACCTCACCATGTACATATAGGTATCTGCTCACTCCTGTTGACTTAAAAAACAGCCATAACCTAAAAACTGAGAGTTATATTTTATTTGGTGAGAACTTTTAGGACTCCAAGCCTGGGAGACAGCATCTCAAGGGACCCTGAGAGAACTGCTCCGAGGAGGCGAGGGGAGGAGCCAGATTATACAGAAATTTTATAACAAAGGGCAGGTAGCCTGAACATCAAGAGATTATTGTTGAATAAAGGAAACCGGATATCCCAAATCAAGGAATTTAGTGCTTCTCTATGTTCGGGAAGGTGCGCCAGTCTGGGCTCACTGAGGTTGCTCCTTGCACACGCAGCTCAGCTCTCTGGGACCAGTATCCCGTTTTTCACAGCCGGAGCTCCTCAGGGCTCACTGTAGGGAGTGGCTGTAGCGTGCTGGCTCTTGGATGGCAGGCGTTCTTCCCCTTCCTAAGGGCTCTGGCCTGTACATCAGGAGGGCCAGAATAGCTGATGACTGTGACATCCTTGTTTACTGATACGGCAGGAAACACTCCATTTCTCATTCCCCTTTATCAGAGCCAAGGTTAGGCTTATGAAAATTAATCCCCACTTCGTAGGAGCCGTGACCAGCATGGAGCAGAGGACAGGGGGCATCCCAGGCGTTGCTGGCCCCGCTGCCTCCTGTCAGGGAGGACACGCGCCGCTGTCTGCGGGGCCATGAGCTCCGCCCTCAGTGCGACTCTCAGGTCCTGTCTCGCACCTGATTTTGCACGAAGCACTTGTTTTGACTCCAGTTATTTCTGCATATTGTCTCCCCTGATTTTGACCTCTGGCCTTTTCTGATTTATTTCTAGCTTCCATGAAATGAAAATATCTCCTGCCATATCAATAAACAAGGAATGCCAGAGCCAGCATTGATTTCTGGCCTCCAGATGAGAACGAGGGCTCCCCGAACTGCGATCCAGCAGGTGCTGCCACCCCCCATGGTGATTGCTGAGGGGCTAGAGGAATGCAAGAAGCAAGGTCGACAAGGAAGCAGGCTTGGCCCCAGATAGCTAAGTGCGTATGAAAGGAATGCATCCGGTGAGCCCAGAGGCTTGCATTCTCCCATACACAGAATGCTAACTTCCTCAGCTTGACACCTGATCTTTGACATCCAGACTGCCTGCTCCTCGTTTTGCAAGCTTGTCTATCGCCTAACTTCCCCTCCTGCTTCCTTGGAGTAGTTTATTCAAAGCTAC
Source organism: Capricornis sumatraensis (assembly GCF_032405125.1). Classification (NCBI taxonomy): domain Eukaryota; kingdom Metazoa; phylum Chordata; class Mammalia; order Artiodactyla; family Bovidae; genus Capricornis; species Capricornis sumatraensis. The sequence continues at coordinate 73,663,935 of NC_091086.1, read as the reverse complement.
TGAGATGCTGTCTCCTGGGCTCAGAGTCCTAAACATTCCTACCAAATAAAATAACTCTCTTACTTTCAGGTTGGGACTATACTTTTTAGTCAACACCTCCACCAAATATCCCTGATCCTCCATGTTCATGAACACTTTTCCTTAACATTCTAACACCACGCCCTCAGGTTTCATTTCATTTCCCTCATTGTCATGGGTTCTACAGAGTCCACTTTGCTTTCTGAATTGCCCTAAAATTAAAGTAGGAAAGAGGCTCTCAGAAAAAAAATCATAAAGTCCTGAATATTCATTGGAAGGACTGATGCTGAAGCTGAAGCTCCAATATTTGGCCACCTGATGTGAAGAGCTGACTCATTGGAAAAGACCCTGATGCTAGAAAAGATGAAAGGCAGGAGAAGTGGATGACAGAGGACGAGATGGTTGGATGGCATCCCTGGCTCGATGAACATGAATTTGATCAAGCTCTGGGAGTTGGTGATGGTCAGGGAAGCCTGGCGTGCTACAGTCTATAGGGTTGTAAAGAGCAACTGAACTGACTGAATTGATATCATCTATATATCTCACTCCTTAAACAAACCTCAGTTCAGTCACTCAGTCAAGTCTGGCTTTTTGTGACCCTATGGACTGCAGCACGCCAGGCCTCCCTGACCATCACCAACTTCTGGAGTTTACTCAAATTTATGTCTATTGAGTCAGGGATGCCATCCAGCCATCTCATCCTCCGCCATCCCCTTCTCCTGCCTTCAATCTTGCCCAGAATTAGGGTCTTTTCCAACTAGTCAGTTCTTCACATCCAGTGGCCAAAGTATTGGAGTTTCAGCTTCAACATCAGTCCTTCCAATGAACACCCAGGACTGATCTCCTTCAGGATGGACTGGATGGATCTCCTTGCAGTCCAAAGGACTCTCAAGAGTCTTGTCCAACACCACAGTTCAAAAGCATCGATTCTTTGGTGCTCAGCCTTCTTTATAGTCCAATTCTCACATCCATACATGACTACTGGAAAAACCATAGCTTTGACTAGATGAACCTTTGTTGGCAAAGTAATGTCTCTGCTTTTTAATATGCTGCCTAGGTTGGTCATAAGTTTTCTTCCAAGGAGCAAGCATCTTTTAATTTCATGGCTGCAAACCTACTCTCTCCTTGAAAAGTCTTTGCTTATATAAATTTTTCCCTCTACATTTTCCTCAATCCACAAGAACTTGAATTTTAGTGGTTTCAAATCACAATTTGTTCTATGAAGGAGAGAGAGGCAGGGAGGGAACAGAGTAGACACTGGCATTTGAAGAAAGACACAGCCAGTGGCCTAGAGTCTGCACAGATGTTTTTAATGAATAATAATAAATATGGGAAGCCTAGGCGACCCAGTGTTAAAGACTCTGCCTGTCAATGCAGCAATTGCAAGAGATGTGGGTTCGATCCCTGGGTCAGGAAGATACCCGAGAATAGGAAATGGCAACTCACTCCCGTATTCTTGTCTGGAAAATTCCATGGACAGAGGAACCTGGCAAGCCACAATTCATGGGGTCACAGAGTCAGACACAACTGACTGCACACACACACACAAACGCAATAATAAATATAACTTGCTGAGTATTTACTCTTTAAAAGTGGACTATAAGCAATATTGTTCAGCTTTAATTTACGTGTTTATTATTTATTATAGTGAACACAAAGCCTTATTAAGTTTCCCTACCAATTTCCCCTGAGAGGCTTTCAATTCCTCAATCCATTCCACTCTTCTTAATTAAATTTACTTCAGCCAATGTTTATTGATTATCCATTCCATCATTCTCACTACAGTCGAAACATAACCCTGAATAAGACATAATGCCTGTCTTTTAGAAGCCTGCAGACTACAGGGGGTTTTGGAGAATTGGACAATTGGGATTCAGGGCTACTGATGCTGAAGCTGAAGCTCCAATCCTTTGGCCACCTGATGTGAAGAGCCGACTCATTGGAAAAGACCCTGATGCTGGGAAAGACTGAAGGCAGGAGGGGAAGGGGACGACAGAGGATGAGACAGCTGGATGGCATCACCGACTCGAAGGGCATGAGTCACTGTGGACCTGAGTCTATGTGGATAGTGCTGAGTTGCCACATGACGTGAGAGAGGGCAAAGCCTGGAGGACGTAGGGTCTGTACCAAGAGGACATACTTTTTTACCTTCTACCTTCCATCCAGCTGATTTGAAAAGGGGCTGCCCTGATGTCACACCTCTGTGCAATTTTAATGAAAGCTTAATTTCCTGGTTGGCCCTCTCATAGCTCCCGGATCATCGCAGCGCTGCAGCCATACACCGCTAGTTCACACAGGCAGCCTGGGATGCTCTGTTGTGCGTGGTCCTGTGGGCTAAAAGCTGACTCACAGTTTTCTTGGGGAAAATAAAGAAAGCTACATTGGATAACACCCCATGGAACACACTTGCACTCATTTTCTATTGTTGCTGTAACACATGCCGCAGAATGAGTGGCTTAAAACAGCGTAAGTGTATCACCATATACGTCTGGCAGTCCGAAGTCTCACTGGGCTGGAACCAAGACATCGGCAGGGCTGTGTTCCCCCTGGAGCCCAGGGGAGAGCCTGTCTTTCTGTTTTTCTAGTTTCTAGAAGCTACCTCCGTTCCCTGGTTCATGCCCCTCCCTCTGCAAAGCCAGCTTTAGCAGCTTCAAATATCTCTGTGGCTTTAATTTCTCTTCTGTCCCCTTCTCTTACTTACAAAGTCCCTGCTGATTCTATTGGGTATCTAGATAATTCAGGTTGATTGTCCAGTTCCAGGATCACCTGATCAGCAACTTCACTTCCATCTTCACCATAATTCCTCTTTGTCGTATGATCTAACATGTTTGCAGGTTTTGGAGATTACGACGTGGACGACTTTGAGGGGAGTGTTATTCTGACTACTGCAACATTTAAGATTCTTCTCTTTAAATATTTCAGGAACCCAAATGCATGTCTGTTTTAAAAACCTGAATAGGTTCTGTTTCTGGTGATGTTGTAACATCTTCTTTCAGGTTAATCTACTACTGCAAACCATCAGAAAATCTTGATAAAGAAACCCCTCAGATTTGCTTAAGTGAGTCAGAGAACTATATATAGGAGGCCAGAAATTACAGTGTCCTGGAGAACTCACTGAGATGAGTCCATCATTCTGTGACACTAGACTCTGTAAAGAATTTGTTTATTCATAAGTGTTGTAAGACCCAGAAATCAAAAATCTGAGTAAGAAACAGGAGTCTAGGCACTTGAGCTAAGGTTGGCTGCTGATACAAAAGTTGGAGTTGTGGAATCTAGAAAAATGCTAGAGAGGATCTTACTTGCAAAGCAGAAATAGAGAACCAGACTCGAAGGATAAGCATATGGACACCAGGGGGGGAAAGGGGATGGTAGGATTAGTCGGGAGACTGAGAATGACTTATATATGTACTACTGATTAAATGAAAGTGAGCCTCACTCAGTCGCGTTCAACTCTTCGAGACCCCATGGACTATACAGTTCATGGAATCTTCCAGGTCAGAATACTGGAGTGGGTAACCTTTCCTTTCTCCAGGGGATCTTCCCAACCCAGGGGTCGAACCCAGGCCTCCCTCATTGCAGACAAGTTCATTACCAACATTTTCCAGTGGGTTTTCCTGACCTAGGAATAGAACTGGGGTCTCCCGAATTGCAGGTGGATTCTTTACCAACTGAGCTATCAGGGTGACACTGTGTATAAAATAGATAAATAATGAGAACCTACTGTATAGCAGAGGAAACTCCACTCAGCACTCTGTGTTGACCTAAATGGGAAGGAAATCCAAAAAAGAGGGAATGTGTGTGTGTGTGTGTGTGTGTGTGGTGTGTGTGTGTGTGGTGTGTGTGTGTATGTGGTGTGGTGTGTGTGTGTGGTGTGTGTGTGCTGTGTGTGTGTGCGTGTGGTGTGTATGTGTGTGTGTGTGGTGTGTGTGGTATGTGTGTGTGGTGTGTGTGTGGTGTGTGTGTGGTATGGTGTGTGTGTGTTGTGTGGTGTGGTGTGTGTGTGTGGTGTGTGTGTGGTGTGTGTGTGTGTGTGGTGTGTATGTGTGTGTGTGGTGTGTGTGGTATGTGTGTGTGGTGTGGTGTGTGTGTGGTGTGTGTGGTATGTGTGTGTGGTGTGTGGTGTGGTGTGTGTGTGCTATGTGTGTGTATGTGGTGTGGTGTGTGTGTATGTGGTGTGGTGTGTGTGTGTGGTGTGTGTGGGGTGTGTATGTGTGTGCGGTGTGTGTGTGCTGTGTGTGGTATGTGTGTGTGGTGTGTGTGTGGAGTGTGTGTGCTGTGTGTGGTGCATGTGTGGGTGTGTGTGTGGTGTGGTGTGTGTGGTATGTATGTGTGGTGTGTGTGTGTGGTGTAGTGTATGTGTGTGTGGTGTGTATGTGTGTGTGTGTGAGTGGTGTGTCTGTAGTGTGTGTCTGTGTGGTGTGTCTGTAATGTGTGTCTGTGTGTGGTGTGTCTGTAGTGTGTGTCTGTGTGGTGTGTGTGGGGTGTGCGTGGGTGTGTGTGTGGGGTGTGTGTGGGGTGTGTGTGTAGTGTGTGGGGTGTGTGCGGTGTGTGTGTGGGGTGTGTGTGTGGTGTGTATGTGTATATGGTGTGTGTGTGTGTGGTGAGTGTGTGGTGTGTCTGTAGTGTGTGTGTGTGGTGTGTCTGTAGTGTATGTGTGTGTGTGTGGTGTGTGTGTGTGGTGTGTGTGTGGTGTGTGTGTATGTGGTGTGTGTGTGGTGTGTGTGTGTGGTGTTTCTGTGGGGTGTGTGTGTGTGGTGTGTGTGTGGGGTATGTGGTGTGTGTGTGTGTGTGTGTGGTGTTTCTGTGGTGTGTGTGTGTGGTGTGTGTGTGTGTGGTGTGTGTGTGTGCATGTGTGGTGTGTGTGTGTGTGCGTGTGTGGTTTATGTGTATGTGGGGTGTGTGTGTGTGGTGTGTGTGTGTGTGTGTGTGTAGCTGATTCATTTTGTTGCGCAGTATAAACTAAGACAACATCACAAAGCAACTATACCTACAATAAAAAATTCATCTAAAAAACTTGGAGTTTGAAGTTACCAAGGCATCCAATATTGAGATGCAAAAATCATGGAAACAAAGGAAATGCTTTCAGGTGAACAAGAAGCTTTCTGTTCCCCTCAGACCTTTGCTGAGCTTTAAGCAGCTGCTGGCAGAGAGAGAAGGGAAGGAAGACTACCCTCAGCCTTCCGAAGACAAGGTGGCCTCAGAACCTTCCAGGTTCACAGGAAGGACCCCGGAACCAGAAAATAAAAACTCAGTGTCAGCCGCCTTAACCTGAGTCTGGACTGAAGTCATCTGCTCATGATCCAAGTGCCTCCTAAGAAAAGATATGCACATTTTTCTTAGAGGAAAACAGCCACAGTAAGAGACTCAGTAAGAGACCCATGTATTTCTGTAGCTTCTCCACTCTCAGGGTCTAGCATTCTGTAGACAATCGTCAGGCCTGTCCTGAGGCAGAAGGAAACAGCTAAAAGCCAGGAGAGAAAAGAGAAAATGGAAAGGGGTCTGGGGAAACCCTTGCTGTCTTGGGTGACTCCCTCTGGGGAGAGGCAGGGGTGAGGCTGTCCAGCCTCAGGGACAAGCTTGGGGACAGGATCTATGTCCCCCAGCCAACATCCCCCTCACCTCCTTTCGTCCCAGCTGACAGCTGGCGGCATGCAGAGGGGAGACTACACAGAAACTGCCCAGTGGGGTCCCTCCAAAACAATGGGAGAAAACAAAGGATTATTGTCCAGCACACTGAGCTCTGGGAAGATGTGTTAATTATCATTAGATAGGCAATACAGCACCCCAAAATACATCTGCATATGTCCATCAAAAGACCTGCATGTAACGCTCATAGTAACATCCTTTGTAATAATGGAAAATTTCCCCAAACTAAAAAAACTCAATGACCATCCACAGTGGAACGGATAAGTAAATTGTGCTATAGTTATGCCAAGGAATACTACAGAGCCGTGAGAATCAATCAAGTGCTGATGCATGGAACAGTATGGATACATTTCACAAATATAATATTGATCAAAGACTGTGTAGTAAGTGGAAGTGAAAGTGTTAGTTGCTCAGTCGTGTCCGACTCTCTGTGACCCCATGAACTGTTGCCCACCAGGCTCCTCTGACCATGGGATCATCCAGGCAAGAATACTGGAGTGGGTTGCCATGCTCTCCTCCAGGGGATCTTCTCACCCCAGGGATGGAACCCAGGTCCCCCGCTCTGCAGGCGGATTTCTTACTATCTGAACCACAGGGAAGGCTACTGAGTGGTTCCATCTATAGAAGGCTCAAGAGCAGACAAAACTGATTGACGGTGATGATGTCAGGAGAGTGACCTTCCGGGAGGGTGTAAGTGGCCATTGAGAAAGGCATCAGGACTCTTTCCAGGAGATAATAAGATTTTCTTTCTTCATCAGATAGTGGTTGAAAGAACTATTCAACTTTTGACAATTTATCAAGATCTATAATTCCTTTTGATAAACAGCTCATAATATCCCTGTATATTTATGACAATGCGATTGAAAGCATACACAAGCAAAGAAACCTCAGAATATTTTGGACAAGCAGTAACTCTTCTAGAAATCTCTCCAGTTAAAAAATCGAGCGGAGACGTCTTTGGCAGTCCAGGGGTTAAGACTCTGCTTTCCTGTGCAGGGAGCACAGGTTCGATTCCTGGTCAGGGAACTAGGATACTGCAGGCCATGCAGAGCAGCCAAGAAAACAAGCAAGTAAATAAATAAAATGCAAGATAAAAGAATATTCAATCATAGTATAAAAAATTTAAATAAATAAAAATAGAGTAGCTTGGTCTGGAGATATAGGCCTGCTATTTGATGGGAGAGCCTGGGAAATCAAAGAGAAGGTGTTTTCCACTGTTTGGCTGCTGCTGCGGCTGCTGCTAAGTCGCTTCAGTCATGTCCAACTCTGTGCGACCCCATAGACGGCAGCCCACCAGGCTCCCCTGTCCCTGGGATTCTCCAGGCAGGAATGCTGGAGTGGGCTGCCATTGCCTTCTCCAGGCTCCAGTAACTGCTGCCTTCCCTGAGAAGCAAGCAGGCAGCGAATGGTGATGAGGGAGCGCCTCCACCAGGCTCTGTGTGATGCATTGCGGAGCATGACGAGCCTCCTGGCTATTGAAGTCTGCACACAGAACGCCAGGGATGCCTCAAGATGGTAAATCTCTCCCAGGCCCAGGATGGCTGGTAATTGCACGGAGCTGATTCTGTCGCACCGCGGAGGAGGCTCTGTGCTACCCGGGGGGCAGAGCCTCGTGACAGGAGGACCGGAGGACTGCAGGGTCTTTCCTGCTGCAGGATCTTCAGGTGATTTATGTGAAGGTCGTGGAGATAAATGGGCCTTTCTGAAACTTCATCCTGAAAAATTGCTTTCAGTCTGGCGACTCAGAAATGCCAGCCAGCCTTCAGCAGACTCAGCTCTGTCCTGGATCAGAACCAAGGTTTTGCCTGCTTTCTGGGCATCTGAAAAGCATAATCAAATCACATGGCTTTCACACTGAAAATCATAAAACGGCAACTCCAATACTCGGCTGATCACTAAAATACCAACCTTAAAATTACTTCATGGGCTTTGGGAATAAATTAGTTCCTTTGCACCTCATTGCGTTCTGTTTCCCCAAATTAAATCGTTCTCAGAGTCTCTGTTGCTCTTAAAAGTTACGCAACAGCAGATGTTTTTTGTCCTGCATGAGGTTGTGTTAGTAGCTCACTTGTACCCAACTCTCTGTGACCCCACAGACTGTAGTCTGCCAGGCTTCTCTGTCCCTATTGGAGTGGGTCGCCATTCCCTTCTCGAAGGGATCTTCCTGGCCCAGGGATCCAGCCTGGGTCTCCCACATTGCAGGCAGATTAATGTAATTTTATTAATCGACAGGGAGGTGGTTGAAGCTACTCTTGTTGAAAATATGGAATCTCTGCAAAGTGCACCATGAACGCTACACCCCATTAGCTAATGGCCATTGCTTCCAGCAAAAGATAAAAAATACAGCAAAAACTCTAGAGGAAATTGGCTTCATCAATTCTAAAAAATAGTTTCTTTTCAATGCAGCTATGTGAAAACATCAAGAAATAGATATTAAATCTATGTTTTTTCCCTCTACTGTTTGTCCCCAGCATCCATCTATTTTCGAGACCTGGGAAAATTTCTGTGTTGATTTTTTCTTTTTAATCTCTTCTCCTGTGAGAAAGTGCATTTTAAATATCAGTTCAGTTCAGTTCAGTTGCTCAGTTGTGTCTGACTCTTTGTGACCCCATGGACTGCAGCTCACCAGGCCTCTCTGTCCATCACCAACTCCTAGAGCTTGCTCAAACTCATGTTCATCAAGTCGGTGATGCCATCCAACCATCTCATCTTCTCTCATCCCTTTCTCCTCCTGCCTTCAATCTTGCCTAGAATCAGGGTTTTTTTCCAGTGAGTCAGTGCTTTGCATCAGGTGGCCAAAGGATTGGAATTTCAGCTTCAGCATGATTCTTTCCAATGGAAATTCAGGACTGATTTCCTTTAGGATTGACTGGTTGGATCTCCTTGCAGTCCAAGGGACTCTCAAGAGTCTTCTCCAACACCACAGTTCAAAAGCATCAATCCTTCAGCGCTCAGCTTTCTTTATAGTTCAACCCTCACATCCATACATGACTGCTGGAAAAACCATAGCTTTGACTAGACAGACCTTTGTTGGCAAAGTAATATCTCTGCTTTTTAATATGCTGTCTAGGTTGGTCATAGCTTTTCTTTCAAGGAGTAAATAGCTTTTAATTTCACGGCTGCCGTCACCTTCTGCAGTGATGCATATTTTAAGTATAATGTGTACCTAATTGATTTCTAGTTCATGTGCAAGTTCAGGAACTGCTTCTTTAGGAAAGTTTTTATTCTTAAATTCTGACCTGCAGTGAAGAGGGACAGTCTTCTATTAGTTATATAATGTAAAAGAGTGAATATTTAAAAGGCAGGATGTCTATTTTTTTCTCTCTGTTTCTAACCCTAGTTCACTGTGAAAGTGAATTTTAAAAACTGGGCTTTACAGCCCAACTCAAAAAAATCACGACAAAGTTTTCATTCATTTCACCACATATCACTAATCTGATATGGACCAGAAAAAACACTGGTTCCAAAGGCATAAATAGGGATGAAGCTGCCCAGTCCTTAGGGCAAGGAGGCTCTTCAAACAGTCTCGCATTATTGAAAGGTAGATAATTCGATCCAAAATGTAGAGATTCTATAAGAATTGGGGAGCTTTCTTTGACTGAGAGTCTTACACACACACACACACACACACACACACACACACACACACACACACACACACACTACTTTCTTCATCCTGTAAATAGTTTGTTTAGTTCTGTTTGCTGTTTAAGAGAGAAATAGAATAAGTCTTCTTATTTGGTTTGCAAATTAGTAATGGGAAATAGCAATTTCCAGTTCAATGAATATAATATTTTAAAATTACAAGTTCAGTTAAGTAGAGTATAAGACAGAGAAAAATCTAGGAAGGAGGAAAGTTGATGGTAGAAAATGACACAGACTGGGAGGATAGAGGACAAGCCTGCAACGTAGCGCTGGTGACAGCCCCACAGCTTGTCCGCGCTCCGCGGCTCCGCTGGCGCATTGTGTGGCATCCACCAGACGTCGTCAGGCATGAGGGCACGGTGAAGGAGCGGCACAGCGTCTGCGGGGCGTTTTAGAATTAAAGGCACAACTCTTCAGCCACGGCACCCACATATCCTCAAGGCCAACCCTACACCCACTCCCTCTTCAAATTAGTTAAGAAACAAACAAGATCATGAATGAAATACAGCCACAGCAAACCTGAGTTTGTGAACCCTTTTTTAATGTAGCATCATATATCCACATGCCCAAACCCAGCATCTGGAGAGCTGAGATTTGATATCATCTGGATGATTCCCAAGAACCCGTAGGGGTGGATCCAGGGAGATAAGCTTTCCCACACCCTGTGTGCCTGGGTTTCAATTCCCAACAAGCCTCTCAGTAAGAGCCAGGGCCTCAGACCAAAGGATGAGCCAGACAAGCCTCCGAAGCACCAGCCAGAGCATGTTGGCAAGGCATTCGGTGACTCTGCGTGTTGCCTTTCAGAAAGTGTCTCTGGTTTTCAAGATCAAATAGCTGTCTTCTGTTACGGCTCCTAAAGTGAAGATGCTTGTGCTGAGTCGCTCGGTCATGTCTTACTCTTTGCGACCCCATGGACTGTGGCCCGCCAGGCTCCTCTGTCCATGGGATTTTCCAGGCAAGGATACTTGAGTGGGTGGCCATGCCCTCCCCCAGGGGATCTTCCTGACCCAGGGACTGAATCTGTATCTCCTGCGTCTCCTGCATTGGCCGGCGGATTCTTTACCACTGCGCCACCAAAGTGAAGATGAAGTGAAGTGTGAGGTGTTAGTCACTCAGTCATGTCCAACATCCCCATGGACTGGGGCCTGCCAAGCTCCTCTGTCCTTCGGAATTCTCCAGGCAAAAATGCTGGAGTGAGTTGCCATGCCCTCCTCCAGGAGATCTTCCTGACCCAGGAATCGAACCCAGATCTACTGCTTTGCAAACAGACTGTTTACTGTTTGAGCCACCAGGGAAGTTTATAAAGTGAAGATAGATCTCTGCTAAACTGACTTCCTAGAGCCCACCTCCACAACGCATGTTCACAGATACATATACAGGCACACATGTGCACACACACAGGCAGTCACACACATGCGTGTATATACACAGGCATGCACATATGCAGACCCACACAAGTGCACACAGATATATCCTAATCCTAGCAATCAGAGCATATCCAGGTAACTGATGACGGGAGGTAAGTTGTTTCCATACCATATGATCCACTCAGCCTTCCTCTCTCTATCCCTGCATCTCTATCTCTATAGAAAGTCTGGAGCAATGGCACTGAATGGGAAAGATTTACTCATCCACACAAGGCTGGCGGCCTCCCTAGTGGCTGAGCATCAAGAATCCGCCTGCCAGTGCAGAAGACGTGGATTCGATCCCTGATCCGGGAAGACCCCACATGCCTCGGGGCAGCTAAGCCCATGCGCCACGTCTACTGAGCCTGCGCTCTAGAGCTGGAGAGTCTCATCTGCTGAGCCCACGACTGCACCTCCTGAAGCCCTCGCGTCCTGCCCCGGTTCTGCACCTCCTGAAGCCCTCGCGTCCTAGCCCAGTGCTCTGCAACAAGAGAAGGCCCTAAGGTGGGAAGCCTGGGTGCTGCAGCTAGAGAAAAGTCTGCGAAGCAATGAAAACGCAGCACAGCCAAAAACCGACTCAACAGACATGAGTCTGAGTAAACTCCAGGAGATAGCGGAGGACAGGGAAGCCTCACGTGCTGCAGTCCATGGGGTCGCAAAGAGTTGGACACAACTTAGCGACTGAACAACAAAAGCAATTTAAAAACAAAACAAGGCTGGTACGCTCTTCCTTATGCTAATATGTGCATATGGAACACCAAGGCTCTGTCTTGTCTTCAGTTCTAAAATGCCTTATGCCCTGCATGGTCACATAAGCATCAGTCACTCTAAATGTCCTAGAAAAATAGAGTAGAAACTTTTTCTATCCACCTTAAGGACACTGCTCTCCATCAGGGAGAGGAGCAAACAGCATCCATGACGCCACATCAGAGCAGGTCCTCGCTTCTCTGCGAAGTCTGAATGATTTGGAGTTGGACAGTTGCAGCCAAAATGCGCCTCCCGACATCCAATGCGAAAAGATGTGAAAGGAAGCCTACAGCTTTGTTCTTTTATGAGCATGTTTCTATGTACTGTTTTATTAAATTCTGCTCAAAGAACCTGAGGTCAGGCACCAAATAAGCCAAGAGCATGAAGGATCAGTTTCTTGGCATCATGGTCAACTAATTCAGGATGCTTCACCTCCAGAGCCGGTGGCATGGGACTCAAAGAAGGAAAGAGCTTCCATGCAGGGGTGACCTCTTTCTGCGGGGGGTTAATGAGGGGGTCAGCACTGACAGGTGGACGTAGGCAAGACAAGCACAGATGGGTGGTTTAGGTCATCAGTGACCTTGACCATGGCCATTCTGTTGGGAAATCGTGGTGAGATGGACAGAGAGCTCGTCCTGCTCACTTCCACTCACAAAACACAGAGACACATGGACATAACTGCACATGGATTCCCAAAGAAAAATTAAACAATGTCTGTGTGATGATTTAGAATAGTGAACTGCCTTCTGAGCAGTATCTCTGACTCCCCTTGGGTTCCTCTGTTCTTGCTTTGCACAGCACTAGAATGTTCCTCCTACAAAGACAGTTAGATTGTGTTCAGTTTAGTTCCATTCAGTCACTCAGTCATGTCCAATTTTCTGACCCCATGGACTGCAACACGCCAGGCTTCCCTGTCCATCACCAACTCCTGGAGTTTACTCAAGCTCATGTCCATTGAATCGGTGATGCCATCCAACCATTTCATCCTCTGTCATCCCCTTCTCCTCCCGCCTTCAATCTTTCCCAGCATCAGGGCCTTTTCCAGCGAGTCAGTTCTTTGCATCACATGGCCAGCGTATTGGGGCTTCAGCTTCAAGATCAGTCCTTCCAATGAATAGACTGTGTTGCGTGTGCTCAAAACTCCAGGGAACTCTGCACTCAGAACAGAAGCTGGCTCCTTACCTCTCTGAGCTCTGCTATCAGCCACCCACCCCTCACTCATGCAGCCACAGCTCTCCCACATGTTCTGAGTATCACCCCTGGCTAAATAAATGGTGCAGGTTTACATTACTGAACTCAGGCTTTGCTGCTCACTGCCTAAATGTCAATACTCCAGAGGTAAGTGCTGGTGGAAGGGGAAGTTTGCTTTATCCTGGAGGCCAGCAAACATGGAGAAAGTGGATGCATGTCCAAAGGCCAACCCCTCACTCCCAGTTTGGGTCAAGAGCTTTTAAATTGGAGTTCCAGAGGTGCATACACAGAGGAAGGGGGCTGCATGCAGAAACAGCGCAGTCATCTTGAAGTTGGTCATGAGAGGTCTGACCAGCGTCATCTTGGTTGTTTTAAATACAGGGTCAACGTGTTTGCATTTCTTGAGGCCGGTTCTCAGAATTGTGGCGCTGATGTCATGCTACGTCTGGTCATCATGCAGCTGACTTCTACCTAGCGGGAGTTTCAGTATCTATAAAACGGCTCACAGGATATGGCTCGGACCATTATCTACAGGCCCTGAGGAGGAACTAAGGTCCTTGGTTACTGATTAAATTATTATTATTTAATCCTGTTTGACTGCTTTTCTTTGTTTCTTCATTTTCTCACGTCTTTGGTTAAATTTGTTCTTTGCCTAAAGTTTATCTATGGGTAAGAGACAGGCAAAGGGCATGGGGGGTGTCTGTCCTAGGAAGTCCTCATTAGAGTCCTTCTCCATTTCATTTACATGAGATAGTAAAAGTTCTCCTGTAAATATACAAGAAAAAAGACAGCTCGGTGGGAAAATGAGCGATGAGATGGACAAGGAGTACACAGAAGAGGAAATAAACAGTCAGAAATCTCAACATCATCGGCCTGCAGGAAAATGGAAGCTAAAACAACCTTACCTCATATTTTCCATGCAGCTGACTAGCAAAACACAGCAAGTACTGTCCCTTCCAGTCTGAAAGAAGATTCAGAGAACGAGATAAAAAACCCAGCTAGTCAAGATGAGGATTGCTACAGCTTTCTGAAATAAATCTCTAATAATTTGATAGACACACACCCTTTTCCCCAGCAGTCCCATCTTTTTAAAGAATCTATCCCGTTATAATCAAAGAACAAAAACATCCAATTAATTGCACAAGAATATTTTTGAAACATGAATTTTATGAATATGTTTGAATATCAACAAACTATAAAATTATGGCTAATTTGCATTGTTGTATAGCAGAAACCAATGCAACATTGTAAAGCAGTTTTCCTCCAATTAAAAAATTAAATTAAAAAAGCCACCTTTTCAAATGCCTACCTGAAAATATAGTCACAGTCTAAGGTATTGAGGGCTAAGGCTTCAACATATGAATTTGAGGGAGGGGTCATGATTCAGCCAGTGCTGGCTGGCTGTGTGTGACTCAGTCATGTTCGACTCTTTGTGACCGTATGGACTGTAGCCCTCCAGGTTTCTCTGTCCATGTCATTTTCCAGGTGAGAATACAGGAGTGGGTTGCCATTTCCTACTCCAGGGTATCTTCCCAACCCAGGGACTGAACCTGAGTCTCTTGTATCTCCTGCATTGGCGGGCAGATTTTTTACCACTAGAGCTACCTAGGATGATTCAGCCAGTATGTGGTTGTTTAGTTGCTAAGTCATGTCTGACTCTTTGAGACCCCGTGGACTACAGCACTTCAGGCAGGCTTCCCTGTCCTTCACCATCTCCTGGAGTTTGCTCAAACTCATGTCCATTGAGTCGGTGATGCCTTCCAAACATCTCATCCTCTGTCATCCCCTTCTCCTCCTACCTTCAATCATTCCCAGCATCAGAGTTTTTTCCAGTGAGTCAGTTCTTTGCATCAGATGGCCAAAGTATTAGAGCTTCAGCCTCAGCATCAGTCCTTCAAAAGAATATTCAGGGTTGATTTCCTTTAGGATTGACTGGTTTTGATTTTCTTGCTATCTAAGGAACTTTCAAGAATCTTCTCCAGCACCACGATTTGAAAGCATTAATTCTTCAGCACTCAGCCTTCGTTATGGTCCAATTCTCACATCAGTGCCTGGCTACTGGGAAAACCACAGCTTTAACTAGTAGCCAATAGTCTTGAATGTATTTCTTTAATTATAATTGTTCACAATAAAACAGCCCCTAGAGCAACATTTTCTAAACCATATATTGTAGCACAGAAATGGATTACAAAATAGTTTAATGAGTCACAAGCCAACTTGTAAAAAAGTTGAAGTTGGACAGACGTATCAGATTGAGGAGAAAATAGTACATTTGAGTCAGGGTTATTTTATGTTGCACACAACTTTGCTTTCAGTGTTATCTGTGGCGAGTGGCATGGATTGAAATGTCCCAGAGGTTCCCGTGTAGAACTCATGGCCAGTGAACTTTTAAAAGCCACCATGGTAGATAATTGGAGAAGGAAATGGCAACCTGCTCTAGTATTCTTGCCTGGAGAATCCCATGGACAGAGAAGCCTGGTGGGCTCCAGTCCATGGGGTCGCAAAGAGTCAGAGACGACTGAGCAATTAACACACACGGAGGCTCATCCATCTTTCCGGCTCGACAACTCGGACGGCCCTGCGGCTGCCTCCTCCACAAGCACAGCCCCAGAGACTGCGCCCTTGAAGGAGGCTACAGTCCTCCACCCGGAGAAGCAGCCCCGTTAGTGCTTCCACAGGCTTGCGTCTTCTTGGAAAAGGCACAGTTGGTTTTTGTTCCTCTTAAAAATAATTTGAGATTGAAAAGGGCAGGTAGAATATTTGAGATTAAGTGATGGGAAATATTTCTTAAGATGGAACTAAAAACAGAGTTCAGAGGCAGAGTCAAAACTCATAGAGACAGTAGACAAGTGGTTTAGGTGAATTTTTTTTTTTCTCTCCAAACTCCTCCGTGCCACCTAAATAATAAAAATAGTTCAGTTCAACAAACACTAGCCCGGCCTTTCAGTTCAAGAGCGCGTATTAGGTACCCTGTGCTGTGTGCTTTATGTGCCCATAGGCCCATGTTCCGGCTTCCCAGGTGGCATAGTGGTGAAGAACCTGCCTGCCGATGCAGGAGATGTAAGAGACACGAGTTCGATCCCTGGGTTGGGAAGATCCCCTGGAAGAGGGCTTGGCAACCCACTCCAGTACTCTTGCCTGGGAAGTTCCATGGACAGATGGGCCCAGTGGGCTGCATAGAGTCCATGGGGCTCTCAAAGAATCAGGCACGACTGAGCAACTTAGCACACATACACGTGTTCAGCACAGCCATGAGGTGGCAAGCATTTTGATCTCTGATTTTAGGAGAGAACACAGGGTTTAGACCATCACACGGATGCTCCAGAGGGCAGAGCGGTCGGAAGCCAGGACTCACAGCCCTGCCTTGACTGCTTCTATTCTGCCTCCTCCCCAGGACAGCCACAGAGCTGTGCAGCCCAGCACAATGAGAAGGCAGGGCCCTTCTTGATGACATTAAGCATTTCAAGAGGGCCACGAGCAGAATGCCAAGCAAACGCAGGATCCTCAGGAGCCCAGCTCCGTGTGGCTGCTGAGTTTGCACATGTGGAGCTGCCTAGGATGCCCTCAGGAGTATCTCTTTCCTCCAAAGTGCTCTGACCCTGTAGCTCCTTCTCCCGTGTCTTGCCTGCTGGGTCCTTCCCGGGCCATTGTTGCTGTCTCCAGAGAGAGGGAGGCACAGACGACGTGCGTCCTGGGACCAGTGTCAGCCCACCTGCCTGCCCCACGAGGGTCGGGTACCACCTCCGGCCCAGGCAGGTGCTGACACGGCAACTCACGCCCTCGCCGGTGATGTGAGACCCGGAGAGAAGTCCTCCTCGAGTGCTTTTGTTCTTTGGACAAAAGGGGAAAACAAAGCTTGTTCTGATGACATTTGCGTGTAAATGGAATATTTTGTTGCTGCTGTTTAGACGTCTGAAAAGCCCTCATGGTGTGGGGAGGAAAGGCAGGGGAGGGACCGGGGGGGTCTGCGGGGCTCTTAGCCTGAGCACTTGCTGCTGGACCGCGTCGAGTTTGTATGGCACTCTTTGTGTTAAGTGAGATTTAATGGAGCAGGTTTATTCCAGCAAAGTGAGCTTTAGTCTTATTTCTGTGTCTTTCATGTTGTTCCCGATGGACTTACTCTGAGAGTTTCTGTTCTCACCACATGCCCTAGGGGCCCTGAGTCCCTCTGGGGATTTACGTACAGCAGGCAAAAAAAAAAAAAAGGAATTAGTTTTCAAAATGTTTTAGATCGTCAAGGTCCCAGAAACAGGTTTCATACTGAGCCAGGACTTCAGGGTTCTTGTCACAGATGGAGAGGGGCTTGTTGACAAAAACATCCTTTCTCAGGCTTCTTTCTATGGAGGTGGTCATGGAGTCTTAGAGCTCTGCTTGGGCTGGGTGGGGGAAGGGGGACAGACAGAACAATGTGGGTTTTTCTCACATACACAAAGCAGATTATGTCTCGAGTGTGTTTTGTATCTGGTTCAGCTCAAATATTCTATTTAAACTGAAAGTGAAGATCACAATAATTTGGATCAGAATTTCTGTGCAAGCATTCCAAAAAATAGAGCGCCTCTTACCTTTTAAAGACTTACTTATATTTGGAAAATGTTTAACAAGATGAAAAGAGTAAGAAATTTCAAGAGAAAAAGATAACACGTAAACATATTACCAAGAAAAAATGGTTGGAATGAAAATCTGGCTAAGTATCTTATTTGCAGAGAAACTAAGTTGAATTTATCATGTTTATTTCCAAGAGATTGGACGAGAATTCTTTTCTGCAATTCTGCCGGTATGGTTTCACATGAACATTTCCATCTGCCTGTTGGCTTTTCATCTGAATATACAATAGGTAACCAATTTAGATCCCCATTGGAAGTGATAACTTTTAAAGTGCTTGAGTCAAAGACGTCGGAGAGTCTTGAATACTCAACCTATGATCCTGCAGTGAGTTTGAGTCGATATTTCCAATTAACTTGTGCATGGGATTGGGTGTTACCCAAGTGAGACGAGAAAGATGTGTGATATAGCAAGTGCAAATATAGACACTCTATTTCAGAAGACTCAGCTTGGTTTTATAACTCGTATAATAACAAATTTTTTGATTTTTTAT
The DNA here is from genome assembly GCF_032405125.1 of Capricornis sumatraensis. Classification (NCBI taxonomy): domain Eukaryota; kingdom Metazoa; phylum Chordata; class Mammalia; order Artiodactyla; family Bovidae; genus Capricornis; species Capricornis sumatraensis. The sequence goes on along the minus strand of NC_091086.1, from coordinate 73,646,187 downwards.
CATGATGCTAAGTTTAGCTTTTTTGGGAACTTTGTTGTCAAAGTTTTCTTAAGGAAAAAACTCATCCCATGATGAAAGCAGGTGCAAGTCAATGCCACAGACGGGGGGGCTGGGCACACGGTGGAGGGAAGATCTGTGCTAATCTGGACTAGTGTCTCCTCGGGACCTTCATCAGACTTGGGTGTAAGGCCACCTTGCGTGAGTGGCATTTCTAGTGGTGATTTGTCATGCTTTCTGTTGGGTCTTCATGATGGTCCTCTCTGATGGAAATGAAAAGCCCACAGAGCAACCTGAGATTTCTTCCTCCCAGTTCTTGAAGGTGGCATGGCCTTCCACTGGCTTTCAAAATTTAAAGCATAGAAAACAGTGAATTAGAAAAGCATGACGAGCATGCCCGAAGAGAAGGAGGACATGCCGAGTTATCCCGATATCTGGGAGCAGACCTCCCAGGGCTGTGTCAGGAACATGTCCTTGCTTGTGATCTCTGGGCCCACCTGGCAGCTGCTGCAACTCTCAGGAAAATGAGCATTTCCAAGCCCCTCTTCCTCGTCCCCTGTGTGTCCCCAGCGCCGGATCTGTCCCTCCCTGTCCTTCCCTCTGCTCCATCCTCCTCCCCCAGAGGGACTACTCTTCTTCGCTGAGGGACTGCAGCACCTGGGTCTTTGCAAGGTGTCCAAAATCCCAGTTGTCTTCCTTGACCCCAGTCCCTTTCCCGCCAGATGGCAGTCATTCATTGGCTTGCTCTTTTCTTGTGCCAGGAGCCTACTGTAAATGCTGTCGATTGCTCCAGCGTCTTCTTGTGGAAAGTCCAGCTCACAGGCTTGTCTTTGGGGTCCTCCGAAACTCTTCTGTTGGACTTCACAAGCTGAGGTCCATGTAGATGATCTGAGTGGGCCATCCATGTGATCACAGGGCTCCCTTTCAAGAGGGAATTAGGGTCCGTGGGGGAGAGGCGGCAATGACAGTGGTGGCAAGGACTGGAGCGAAACAGGCAGGAGCTGAGGCATGCGGGGGCTTCCTGAAGCTGGAAGAAGCAAAGGCTGAGTCTTCGCCTGGAGCTTCTGGGAGGAACCAGCCCTGCCCGCACCCTGATTTCTGCACCTGAAGGCTGGCTTCTGCAATTGTAAGATGGTAAGTGTTCATTGTTTTAAGCCACCAAGTTTGCAGTGGTCCATTATAGCAGTTGTAAGAAAAAAATACTTGGGTCAAAAGTAGACATGATGTACAGAGAGGTGATCACTCTTGCTCACTCTGTCCAGCTACTTGGGAGATGCTGCTGTCCTCGGAACTCAGACTGTTCTGCAAACCCAGGGGCTGTCCTCGGTACCTCCAAGCTGTCTTGTATTTTTATCTCTCGGAACACTGCCAGAGCATACTATTCGTTTTTCTGGCCAAGCACGGCTCGCTTCAAAAAGCCATTTGTATGTTCAGTAATGGCCGTTGGAGAAGGCAATGCAACCCACTGCAGTATCCTTGCCTCTGGACGTCCCAAAGCCAGAGGAGCCTGGCGGGCTATGGTCCATGCGGTCGCAAGAGTTGAGCGCGACAGCGACTAAGCCAGCAGCACCCATGTCTACCCCCCGTTTCTACTCTAACCGCTGGATTGCGTCAGCGTTACATCCGCGGTGCTCAGTTCAACCGTCTTTTGCACTGCTGATTCTCCGAAGCTGGGTTTACCTCCCACAGTGGCCTCCCAGCTCCCGTCAGACACAGTCCTCGTGCTGAAAACAAGCGCAGGGGCAGCTTCAGAGGCCCCCCGCCCCAGACGTCCGCCCTGCAGCGTTCACCCTGCTGCTGTGCCCCTAGTGCCCCCCGCCGCCTTTCCTGGGCAACCTCTCCTGTCAGGCGCATGGAAGAACTCCTGGGCTGTGGGGGTTGCCTGGTGTTTCCTGATGACATTGACATTCTGCGTGTTGGCAAGAATAGTACGGAAGTGGCGTGCCCCTTGACATTCTCCATCGCCGGGAGACTCAATTGGAAGGTGCCCTTCTCTAAAGAGGAAGCTCATTACACGGGCAGTGGAAAGGAGGAGAGGAGCGTGACCTGGAATGTTGAATAGGCTGCCATCCCCGACACCTTGTCCAGTGACACAGCTCAGGGAACCTTCTACTGAAATGGGGATCTTGAACTTCTGTTTTCAAGAGTGATGTCAAAAATGCCCTTGTCTGAACAGAAACTCCTGTGTTCAGGTATCTCCTGAGCCCTCTGACTTTGTTTCATGGGATCCCTTCCCACTGAAACTGCCTGATCTCTTTTCTAATGGGTTTCAGGATGTTTCTGGTTTTCCTTTTAACCCCCAATTCCCATCACCTTCCCTGGTGGTCAGATGAATGGGCACGTTGTCATAGTTCCCTTTTAGGTTAGAAGCTATGACCTTGACTTGTCTAGGTGACATAAACACACAGACTCCAGGCATATAGGCAATCGAGGAATTGATTCTTGCTCTCTCGATCTGACGGTATTTGCAGTTCAACTCAGAATGCGAGAAACTCATTGCTTCTTTGACACTCTGGGATTGCTGATTTTGCCTTTAGCCAACCATCTTTGGGTATGAAAAATGCACTGAGGATCTTACAAATCAAAACACCAACCAAAAGTTTTCCCTTTATAGCATAAATGGTTTTTTCTATTGTGATATCCATGATGACTTTTATAAATAAGTGGTCGGCAATTGGGAGGCAGAGAGTTGAGATCCCTTCAAGTCCCCAAGTCTTCTAATTGAATGGGCAGAGTGGGTACCTGTATTGGGTCATCAGAGGTCAGTGAAGACCTTCCCTCTATCTAGTCTCTGTGTCCTTGAGCCCGAAGCTGGTTCCAAAGAAAGCCCCAGGCTCTACCTGTCTGCAGTTTTCTGCCCCAGGCCTTGAAGATACCACAGGTGGGGAGGTCAGGAGAATGTTGACGATGGGCTCAGAGAAGATTTTAGTTAGTGAAGGATCTCAAGGAGAAAGAGGCTCTCTGGGTTCTGCTGCTCTCCCCAAGGGCAGGTGTGTCAGCAAGAATTAGAGTGCTTTGTCTTTGCCATTATCCTGGAAACATGCCTCTTGGGAGTAGAAAAGAGGGTATGAAAGATGAATTAGTGTCATAAGAAAGTACAATCCAATTACGTGAATTTTGACATAATTGGACCCACATGAGTGCTGCTTTCATTGAAAGATGTGGCAGGCTGAATAATGCCCCCAAATGTCCAGACCCTAATCCCTGGGATCCATGGACATGTTTTGCCATGGAAGAACTTTGTAGATAGAATTAAGGTTACTCCTTAAATATGGAGATTAGGCTGGATTTTTTTCCCCATTGTAATTGTGTGAAACTTAAAAGTGGAAGAGGGAGACAGAGTAATTGTCAGAGGGATGTACCATCAAAAGATGAAGCAAGAAGATCTGGAAGCATGTGAGAGACTCAGCCCTTCATTGCTGGCTTGAAGGTGGACAAGGCAGGCAGACGGCCCCCAGAAGCTGGAAACGGCCTTCAGCTGGCAACCAACAAGGAAATGGGCCTCTATCCTGTTGCAAGGAATTGAACTTTTCCAACCTTCCGGATTAGCAGGAGACAGACTGAGTTTTCCCTACCTCCTCCGGGAGGAACCACGTCTTGCCAAACTTGGATTTTAGCCGGGGGAGAGCTGTGTCAGAGTTCTGGCCCCCAGAACGATGAAGCAGTAGCACTGTTGACTTAAGTCAATGATCTGGCTGATTTGTGACACAGCTCAGCGGCCTGCAGGACTGCACACAGTCAGTACAGATAAACAAAGGAAAAGGACCTTGTGTCTCACATACAATTTCCCAATCTAAGGTGGGTATGAAAACACTGAATCCATGGGCTCTGTCTTGGGGTTTGCTAACACAAATTGAAATTGCTGAAAATGGAGCCTTTGGGTAAACAGGTGTTGCCACAGCTAACTGGCCATCCATTGAGAACTAGCATCCACTTGGGCTGGGAAATAAGAGCTTGTCTGTTTTTCTTGTCATTTTCTATTATTTCCCTATTTAATTTTACTTTTTTTTTTTTTTCAATAAGCATGCTGTTTTAGAAAACCAGCATGACAATTAGAGGCCCGTCATGTATTTTGCCATTGTAGTTGGAGATCTGAAAACTAGTTCATTTTTCTCTCACTTTCTCAGTGACAGTTCCCTAAACTGCTACATATTTTTGGACCCAATGGGACTCCCGGGCCTTATTATAGTCTCTGCCATGAACTCCTGATTTTCTGTGTAATCTTCTCGTTATGCATGTGTTTCAACTCTCTTTACCTACTGTCTAGCATATGGCAAGGTAACCTACTTCACAGAGGTCTCATCTCTTTTTCTGACCTCAGAAAACAATTGCTCTCCCAGATAAGCCAGGAAAGCTCTAGAAAGTTCCCATAAGGAGGAACATCAGGGGAGATGTTGCCCCCCTTGGGCCAGACCTAGAAGGCAGGCATGGCCCATACCCTGCCTGTGCTCTCAGAGCCCCTCCTTCTTCAGAGCAGCCCTGCCCTTAATCTCTGACACCCCGCTCCCCTTTGCTGCCTTCTTGGGGTCTTCTTCTGGGGCCCCAGGAGAGGTCCTGGACCCTCTCAAGCTGAACCCCTCCACACAGTCATTAAGACCATAGACAGCGTTCAAAAACTATTGGCTTTATTTTTGTTGTTTTGCCAAATCCTAATTTTATTTTATTTATTTACCTTTTAGAGACGCGGAGGTAGAGAATAAATGTATGGATACCGGAGGGGAAAGGGGGGCGGTGGGAGGAATTGGGAGATAGGGGTTGACGTATGAACACTATTGACACTCTGCATAAAATAGGCAACTGGTGAGAACCTACTGTGGAGCACAGGGGACTCTGTTCAGTGCTCTGCGGTGGCCTGGATGGGCAGGAAGTCCAAAAAAAGACTGGATAAATGTACATGTACAATCGATTCACTTTGTTGTACAGTGGAAACTAACACGGCTTTATGAAGCAACGATATTCCAACAAAAATTAATCAAAAAAAGAAAACTCTTGGCTGTAAATCTTAGTTAGCTCACGATTGCTTTGAGGAATGACCAGCGTTGCCATGATGGCAACAGCCCCAGGGAACCCATGGCCTTGTCCTGATGATGCCAAATTCGTCTCTAGTTCATACACAGTGTCCTCCCCGAGTGTCTTGGGCAGCCTGTTAACACACCTTACACTTTCTGTGGATTTGTTTGCTGTTGGAGATGCCTGTTTCCACCAGGAACTGGCTGTAGTCTCCAGCCAGAGGCTGCAGGGTTTTCATTTCAGTTTTATGGCTATGTATTTGATTTCGTTCCTTGCCTTGATTGATTTTCATTGAGGATGGTTCCTCTGAGAAGTGTATTGCCCCTGCTTTGGGCATCAATCTTATGGGTCCAATTTTATTTAATATAAGTGATTTTTAAAAATAGACTTTATTCATATAAAACTATTTTATGTTTATAGAGCAATGATCAGGTGAAGAGAGTCCCCCCAGACCAGTCTCTTCCTCAGCACAGTTTTCCCCTATTATCAAATTTTGTGTTCATGTGGTTGTTGCTGTTGCTCAGGCCCTAAGTTGTGTCTGACTCTTTTCAACCCCATGGACTGCAGCATGCCAGGCTTCCCTGTCCTTCACCAAGCCCCAGCTTGCTCAGACTCATGTCCCTTGAGTCAGTGATGCCATCCAACCATCTCATCCTCTGTCTTCCCCTTTTCCTCCCTCCTCTAATCTTTCCCAGCATCAGAGTCTTTTCCAGTGAGTTAGTTCTTTGCATCAAGTGGCCAAAGGATTGGACTTTCAGCTTTAGCATGATTCCTTCCAATGAATATTCAGGACTGATTTCCTTTAGGGTTGACTGATTTGATCTCCTTGCAGTCCAAGAGACTCTCAAGAGTCTTCTCCAACACCACAGTTCAAAAGCATCAATTCTTCGGCATTCAGCCTTCTTTATGGTCCAACTCTCACATCCATACATGATTACTGGAAAAACCATAGCTTTGAGTGGACAGACCTTTGTTGGTAAAGGAATGTCTCTGCTTTTTAATATGCTGTCTAGGTTGGTCATAGCTTTTCTTCCAAGGAGCAAGTGTCTTTTAATTTCATGGCTGTAGTCACCATCTGCAGTGATTTTGGGGCCCAAGGAAATAAATTCTGTCACTGTTTCCATTGTTTCCCCATCTATTTGCCATGGAGTCATGGGACTGGATGCCGTGATCTTCATTTTTTGAATACTGAGTTTTAAGCCAACTTTTTCACTCTCCTCTTTCACTTTCATCAAGAGGCTCCTCAGTTCCTCTTTGCTTTCTGCAATAAGGAGCAACCTAAACTTTTATTTCTTAAGTGCCTTACACTTCAATGATTCTGTTTTTAGCAGGATGTTGCAGTTTTCCATCTATATTCACCTCCAGGAAAGTACTGAAGTGAACACTGGAGATTGCCTGGGTTTTAAACAACACCCGCTAGGTCTTCCTGGCGATCAGAGTGAATCACTTACTCCAGCAAATACAGAATCATGTGGCATCAAGGCAGCCGTAGTCTCAACTTGGATCCAGTGGAGCCGTTGCTGTGTGGCCTGGGGATCATTCCTCCCTTAGAGACAGTGATTCAGTGTGATGTTTCAGCTTGACTGGGACAAGGAGGAGCCCAGATATTTGGTCAAAGCACACTCTGTGTGTGCGTGTGTGGTTGTTTCTGGATGAGATTAACATTTGCATTGATAGACTCAGTAGTGCGTCTAGCCCTCCCTGACTTGGACAGACCTCATCAACTGGCAACCTGAACGGGAAGAAAAAGGCTGACACTCCCAAGAGAAGGGGAGGAGCCCTCCTTCCCGGCTGCCTTAGCTGGGACTCTGGTCTTTTCCTGTCCTTTGGACTCACACTGAAACACTGGCTTTCCTGGGTTCTGAGTTCACTTTCAGACTAGAGCCGCACCATCATCCTTCCTGGCTCTCCAGCTAGATGAATGCATTTCTCAGCCTCCATCATTGTGTGAGCCGATTCCTTATAATAAATCTTTAGCTATAGATCTTATTGATCTGTTTCTCTGAAAAACCTTGATACAGGAACTAAATCCCAGGATTGGAATTCAGGAGGGACAAGGGAAGCAATTATATAAGGCATAGAATTTAAGGGACACACCAAAAAACTCTAATAAAGGTAAATAATATTTTATTGCAATATTCTAAAAATCAATACTGATGCCCAAAATCCGTGATGAACAGAAATACTAAAATTTGAAATGAAGCCACAATCCAATATCAGCCAAACCACACTGGAGCCTGCAAGAAAAAGATGTACTTTTATATATGCGATTCCATGCATTTTGTTTTTATGGATGATTCTTTCTAGAACATTAAATTAGTTGAAAAATTATTGAAGAATTGAACATAGGCATATTGGAACTTGAAACATGTTTAAATATGATATTTATATCAAAAGCAGAACTTATTATAATGTTACTCTTCTGGCTTTAATGGAAACAAAATGCATCAATAATATTTTCAAAATCAACTTCTTTATCTCAGTTTCAACTGAGAACTGCTCTGTAAAACAATTTCTCTTCACCAAGTGACAATTTTAAATAAAGTTTAATTATCCCAGGTTACTAATTCTATCTTTATTTAAATTTTTGATATTTTATTCATCATAGATATATTTTTAATTACATTAAAGTATTATTTGTATTGATGATGAGGTTTTGATGCTCCTTGAATTTTACACGTGAGGCAGTTGCCTCAATTGCCTTACTGCAAACTTGGTCCTGTTAAGAACCCTTATTCAGTGAAGTTTGTTATTAGATGTTAATACTGAGAGGGAAGGATAAAAGGAGCAGCCCCGATTTTTAACCCAGACATTTCCAGATACATACATATTGCCTCTGGGAGAAACAGTGCTATATAAGGAACTCATGGATTTAGAGAAACATTGCTTCCTGTGAGATAGTGCTCCAGATTTTTACGATACTGTTTCTTGACTGGAACCATAACTAAAGACTTAGCAAAGCCATTCACTGTTTCACCTGACCACGTGTTTCTGTATCACTAAGACCAGGGAATTCCGGGCACGTGAGCCCATCGCTGTCTGACTTGCTGGGACATTGCTTGCTCCTTTAGGAGAGTGATGGTGAGGTAGCGTGTTGGTGGACCCGGCAGTTCCCACACCCACAGACGTGGTGCTGGCGGAGGCACCGCAAGTCAGAAACTCAAACCCATATCCGTTTCTACTTGGGAAACGACCAATCAGCGCTCCTTCCACGATGGAAGGCATTTCACATCATTAACTTGGCGCAAGCATTCGGATGGTGCCCTCAAGGGATGACGGCCGTGTCAGGGCACAGCGGTACTGTCAGGGTAGAAGCTCCTGAGTGACAGGGGCCAGGCCGGCATCAGTGAGAGGAATCCCATGTTGCCGAGCCGCGCGTTGCCTTGTAGCGAACGTCTTGCCATTCCGTTTGGTGCCGCTGTGGCTGACGGAAGAGGACCCCTGAGGGAACAGGAGTCTTGTCCACCTCTTTTTCCCTGTTATTTTCGCGTATCTATTCTCCCCGAAACTCCCCTCCCATCCAGGCTGCCGCTTAACTCCGGGCAGAGTTTCATGTGCTGTAGAGTAGGCTGTTGCTGGTTATTCGTTTTAAATACAGCAGTGTGTCCATGTCCTTCGCAAACTCCCTAACTATCCCATCCTCCTCCCCGCCCCCTCCTCCCCCCCCAACCCCCCCCCCTCGGCCCCGGCAACCATCATCTTGTCCTGGAAGTCCACAAGTCTATTTCTGTTAGATAAGTAAGTTCCTTTGTATCGTTTTTTTAAGATTCCTCCTATACGTGATGCCACACGATGTTCCTCCTTCTCTGTCTGACTTCACTTAGTGTAACACCCCCTAGGTCCGTCCATGTCGCTGCAAACTTGTCCACTTGGTTTTGACAGCCTCCTTCGCAGAGAAGCCCCCTGCTATGTATTCACAGCTTCTAGGCATCTTCACAGTCTGGGTCCAGCCTCAGAGGCCCATCCTTGTACCTCTGCCCCAGCTTTCAGCCAATTCATTCCAAATGCCCCACCTCCAGGAAACCCATTCACTGAAGCTTGCAAACCAGCGCGGAACTTTGCTCTGCTCTGCTTTAGTTGAGAAAAACGTGGACCACAGACTGCATTGCTTAAAGCGCTGGCCGTGGGAAGAATTTATCTTCAACCCCGGTCATTTATGAACATCTCTCTATGATGCTATAATATTGCAGCCGTCAACCACTGGTAAGGGCCACTAAGTTATAAAAATCATCTACCAGGTTGGTTGTTATTTGTATTCCTCAGTCAGGCAGCCATAGTAAACTTGGTGTGAAGTCTCAGGACTGGAGGCGACAGAGGAACAAATTCCATGAGACTCTGAGCCAAATGCTCATGCAACGTCCTGTGCTTCTGGAATTCATTCAAGGCCTGCATCTTATATGCCTCTGCCATTCGATGATGGATTCAATGGTGGGCATGTCGATCATGCAGCTTGCTGACCAAAGGGTTCAACAGCAAGCTGCAACATCTGTCTTAAAAACGGAGTGGTGGACTGAGGTTCTGTCCCACAAACTGGAGGTTCCATGCTGTGATCATCTGCTGAGGTCTGTGACTCTCTGCACCCAGTGTCCCTGCTCAGCACAGGTGCTCTGAGGATCACTGTTCCCACGACTCACATGGGAGGACACGGTAGCCATAAATGGACAGAAATATGGGCTTCCCAGGTGGTGCTAGTGGTAAAGAACCCGCCTGCCAATGCAGGAGACGTAAGAGACGAGGGTTCCATCCCTGGGTCGCGATGATCCCCTGGAAGCAGGCACGGCAACCCACTCCAGTATTCTTGCCTGGAGAATCCAATGGATAGAGGATCCTGGGGGGCTACAGTCCTTGGGGTCTCAAAGAGTTGGACACGACTGAAGCAACTTAGCAAACGTCATAATGTTGCCGGGGAACCAAAACTATCACCTTTATACTCTAACACGATTAAAACATTTTTAACAACTGTACTGATTTCTCCACCATACAAAGAACTTGAAACACCAGTTACCTAGTTATTTAATGCTTCATGAACTCATTAGACTGTGCAGTTGTTTGTAGTATGCAATGATATTGTGCAAACTCAGGTGCAAGTTATATTTTTCCTCTATACTTCCCAATGTAGCATAAATAAAGAGTGAAATAATTGGGAAACATACATAACTAATGCAAAAGACAGGCAATATTAACGTGAAGTTTTCTTAATGAGGAAAGAAAAGTTGCTTGAGTAGGTTTTAGTGATGACAGGGACAAGACAGAGCATTTTGTCACTGGTCCAGTTTGGTGGAAGGTGAACATGGACAAGAGTTAGCAGGTGAAAGAGTGAGTGAAAGGTCCGTGTGGGGCCTGACAGAGATGGAAGATGACTTCTCTTCTTCCTGTATGAGGTCCTAAAAGTGATTGATCCTAAAGTGTGTGCAAAGCAACATCAAAGCAATGCTGGAAAAGAGGAAGATAGAGGAAAGGCATGTGTGTGAGTTTGCTAGGGCAGCTGTTACAAGGTACCACTAACTAGGAGGCTTAACGTACTTGAAAGTATTATCCCACAGGGCTTCCCAGGTGGCTCAGGGGTAAAGAATCCTTTTGCCAGTGCAGAAGACACAGGTTTGATCCCTGGGTCTGGCAGATCCTCTGGAGAAGAAAATGGCAACCCACTCTAGTATTCTTGCCTGGAAAATCCCATGGACAGAGGAGCCTAGCATCCCTGGGGTGGCAATGAATCAGACACAACTGAGCTACTGAATAACAAAATTGTCTCACAGTTCTGGGGAGTCTGAAATAAAGGCAGAGCTGGCTTCTTCTGAAGTGGTAGAGAGAATCCGATCTGTGCCTCTCTGCTGGCTGCTGGTGGTTTGCTCACAGTCACGGGTGTTCCCTGGTTTGTGATTGCATAACTCCAGCTTCCTCACAGCATCCACCCTGAGAGCATGCCCGCCTCTGTGTCTAAGCTCCCCCGACTTACATGCTCACCAGCCGTACTGGAGGAGGGCCATCCCGATGACCTCAGCTTGATCCCCTGCAAAGAGTATTTCCAGGTGAGGCCATACTCACAGGTATGGGGATTAGAACTTCCATACCTATTTCATCTTGTGTATTTTCTGCTCGGTTGTAGAACTGGCCATTTCTCTAAGGAGCTCTTCTTCCTTTTCCTGGAGCATGGTACTAGCAGCTGAGATCTCGGTGCATGGTGTGCTCTCTGTGACTGGAGTGTCTTTCTAAGTGTTTCTAAGCCCTCTCAGCTGACAGATCAAGGAAAAACATGTGTGTACACTAACACGTGTATGCAACATACCTACAAATGCCCCCCGCCCCAGGTGGCCAGGCGTCTGTGTTAAAGCTGAACGTGTGCATATATTGAGGTCTCCAATCCTGACCCTTCACCACATGGATCCTCTTAGCCTTCTCCTCTTGCTTATTCTGTTAACTCACTCCATCACCTGGAAGCCAGGCTCGCACCATCCACCATCCACTTTGAGATCCGCTGGAATCTCAAAGCGTCGGGCGTGACTGAGCAACTTTCACTTTCACTTTACTATGGAAGAAAGTAGTGAGCATCCTACTGCAGAGCTAATCACAGTTTAATCCTCAGTTCAGTTCAGTCGCTCAGTCGTGTCCGACTCTTTGTGACCCCATGAATCGCAGCACCCCAGGCCTCCCTGTCCATCACCATCTCCCGGAGTTCACTCAGACTCACGTCCATCGAGTCAGTGATGCCATCCAGCCATCTCATCCTCTGTCATCCCCTTCTCCTCCTGCCCCCAATCCCTCCCAGCATCAGAGTCTTTTCCAATGAGTCAACTCTTCGCATCAGGTGGCCAAAGTACTGGAGTTTCAGCTTTAGCATCACTCCTTCCAAAGAAATCCCAGGGCTGATCTCCTTCAGAATGGATCTCCTTGCAGTCCAAGGGACTCTCAAGAGTCTTCTCCAACACCACAGTTCAAAAGCATCAATTCTTCGGCACTCAGCCTTCTTCACAGTCCAACTCTCACATCCACACATGACCACAGGAAAAACCATAGCCTTGACTAGACGGACCTTAGTCGGCAAAGTAATGTCTCTGCTTTTGAATATGCTATCTAGATTGGTCATAACTTTTCTTCCAAGGAGTAAGCGTCTTTTAATTTTATGGCTGCAGTCACCATCTGCAGTGATTTTGGAGCCCCCCCTAAAAAAAGTCTGACACTGTTTCCACTGTTTTTCCATCTATTTCCCACGAAGTGATGGGACCAGATGCCATGATCTTCGTTTTCTGAATGTTGAGCTTTAAGCCAACATTTTCACTCTCACTTTCATCAAGAGGCTTTTTATTTCCTCTTCACTTTCTGCCATAAGGGTGGTGTCATCTGCATAGCTGAGGTTACTGATATTTCTTCTGGCAATCTTGATTCCAGCTTGTGCTTCTTCCAGCCCAGGGTTTCTCATGATGTACTCTGCATAGAAGTTAAATAAGCAGGGTGACAGTATACAGCCTTGACGTATTCCTTTTCCTATTTGGAACTAATCTGTTGTTCCATGTCCAGTTCTAATGTTGCTTCCTGACCTGCATGTAGGTTTCTCAAGAGGCAGGTCAGGTGACCTGCTATTCCCATCTCTTTCAGAATTTCCCACAGTTTATTGTGATCCACACAGTCAAAGGCTTTGGCATAGTCAATAAAGCAGAAATAGATGTTTTTCTGGAACTCTCTTGCTTTTTCGATGTTCTAGCAGATGCTGGCAATTTGATCTCTGGTTCCTCTGCCTTCTCTAAAACCAGCTTGAACATCTGGAAGTTCATGGTTCGTGTATTGCTGAAGCCTGGCTTGGAGAATTTTGAGCATTACTTTACTAGCATGTGAGATGAGTGCAATTGTGCAGTAGTTTGAGCATTCTTTGGCATTGCCTTTCTTTGGGATTGGAATGAAAACTGAACTTTTCCAGTCCTGTGGCCACTGCTGAATTTTCCAACTTTACTGGCATATTGAGTACAGCACTTTCACAGCATCATCTTTCAGGATTTGAAAAAGCTCAACTGGAATTCCATCACCTCCACTAACTTTGTTCGTAGTGATGCTTTCTAAGGCCCACTTGACTTCACATTCTAGGATGTCTGGCTCTAGATGAGTGATCACACCATCGTGATTAACTGGTTGGTGAAGATCTTTTTTGTACAGTTCTTCCGTGTATTCTTGCCACCTCTTCTTAATATCTTCTGCTTCTGTTAGGTCCAGACCATTTCTGTCCTTTATCAAGCCCATCTTTGCATGAAATATTCCCTTGATATCTCTAATTTTCTTTAAGAGATTTCTAGTCTTTCCCATTCTGTTCTTTTCCTCTATTTCTTTGCATTGATCGCTGAAGAAGGCTTTCTTATCTCTTCTTGCTATTCTTTGGAACTCTGCATTCAGATGCTTATATCTTTCCTTTTCTCCTTAGCTTTTCACTTCTTTTCACAGCTATTTGTAAGGCCTCTTCAGATAGCCATTTTGCTTTCTTGCATTTCTCTCCCATGGGGATGGTCTTGATCCCTGTCTCCTGTACAATGTCACGAACCTCATTCCATAGTTCATCAGGCACTCTATCTATCAGATCTAGGCCCTTAAATCTATTTCTCACTTCCACTGTATAATCATAAGGGATTTGATTTAGGTCATACCTGAATGGTCTAGCGGTTTTCCCTACTTTCTTCAATTTGAGTCTGAATTTGGTAATAAGGAGTTCATGATCTGAGCCACAGTCAGCGCCTGGTCTTTTTTTTTGTTGACTGTATAGAGCTTCTCCATCTTTGGCTGCAAAGAATAGAATCAATCTGATTTCAGTGTTGACTGTCTGGTGATGTCCATGTGTAGAGTCTTCTCTTGTGTTGTTGGAAGAAGGTGTTTGCTATGACCAGCGCATTTTCTTGGAAAAACTCTATTAGTATTTGCCCTGCTTCATTCTGTATTCCAAGGCCAAATTTGCCTGTTACTCCAGCTGTTTCTTGACTTCCTACTTTTGCATTCCAGTCCCCTATAATGAAAAGGAATCTTTTTTGGGTGTTAGTTCTAAAAGGTCTTTTGGGTCTTCATAGAACTGTTCAACTTCAGCTTCTTCAGCTTTACTGGACTTGGATTATTGTGATATTGAATGCTTTGCCTTGAAAACGAACAGAGATCATTCTGTCGTTTTTGAGACTGCATCCAAGTACTACATTTCAGACTCTTTTGTTGACCATGATGGCTACTCCATTTCTTCTGAGGGATTCCTGCCCGCATTAGTAGATATAATGGTTATCTGAGTTAAATTCACCCATTCCAGTCCATTTTAGTTCGCTGATTCCTAGAATGTCGACGTTTACTCTTACCATCTCTTGTTTGACCACTTCCAATTAATCTTAGGAAAAGGTTGTTGCCAAAACATCTTACATGCTTTATAGTTTGCTATCTGGGGGATAGGCCAGTCTATTGGGAATTTAATATTTATAATCCTTAAAGCAATTTAAGCCAGAATGTTTAAACTCAGCATATATATATATTTTGAGATCTAACTGTATTGATTCATTAAAATCTAAATTGCTTGTTTAAACGTTTTATAAGGGTTCATCATATAAATGGACTAAATGTTAAGATTCATTGTTTTAAGGAAGGGCAATTACATTGCTCATTATCTGATTTAATGTTATACACCCTGTGAAATGTTTCGGCATCCATAGATTTTGTGAATGTCCCTCTTTCAGTACTTACTTACTATTTTGAATAGAAGTATTGCAATGAAAGCTTCTTCAAAGTTCTGAGGTACACTGAGACTGGGAAGCCTCTAGAGAGATGAGAGGCTGAAAGAGATGAGGTCTGAGCTGAGACCTACCCATGAGGCTGAGGCAGGCGATGTCCAGAGCTGCCAGGCCTGGAGGAAGCCCAGCCTGGCTCCGGGCATCGGCACTTGTGACTTTGTGAGTACACGTGGAGTGAGAGGACACAGTGCTGAGGCTGCGGGCGTTAACCGCACTGCAAAGGTCGATCCCCCAGGCTCTGAGTTGGAGACTGGCAGAGAGCATTTTCACAGGTTGAGACAGTGTCTGTCAGTGGAGGACATGCTGGCCCCTGAAGCTGAGTTCAAGGGCAGAACTCCTGTCCTGGGGAATTTCAGGAATAAATGCTTAAACCCACGGTGGTTGTTGCTTAGCTGCTCAGTCGTGTCTGACTCAGACCCCATGGACTGTACGTAGCCCGCCAGGCTCCTCCGTCCATGGAATTCTCCAAGCAAGGATACTGGAGTGGGTAGCCATTCCCTTCTCCAGGGGATCTTCCCCACCCCCTCATCTCCTGCTTGGCAGGCAGATTCTTTACCAATGAGCCACCAAGAAAGCCCTAGACCCACAGTCCAAGTTACAAAGATGTGGGTGAATGATGTCAGGGAAAACAATTCTGGACCTGGGATATGATGATATATTTTAGATCATTTGAAAAATCAAAATGAAGTGACTATGGTTCAGGCATCCAAAATGGAGCTGGTGGGCCCTGGGGATGTAGATTCAGGCACTTCCCTGCATCAGGAGAAATTGAACTTTCTGAACGGCACCAAACTCAAGGACGCAGGTAGCCATTTGGAAGATGTTATCAGCTAGTCCCTTCAGAAACACATAATCGTTTCAACCCCAACCAAACCGTGCTTAACAAGCGCACTTACTTCTTACAATTCCAATTCTAATACTTTTTTTTTTTTTTTTAATACTGCTGACCTTTTTCTTCCTTTATTTTGGCTGTGCAGAGTCTTAGTTGCCGCGTGCAGAATCTTCATGGTGGCACTTGGCCTCTTTAGCCTGTGGGCTCAGTTTCCCAACCAGGAGTTGAACCCATGTCCCCTGCATCACAAGGCAAATTCTTAACCACTGGACCGCCAGGGAAGTCCCTCCAATCCTAATTCTTGACAAACAACTTACATAGCCTTGCTTTTTCCCTTTACGAGCTTCCCCCATCTTGAAGTCCTGTGGAACACAATGCAAGTGTTTTCCAGGCTGTAGTCCTAACAAACCCCAAATTAAAACACTGGTTTTTGTTTGTTTTTGCTTCAGTGAGATGTCTGTGTTTGAAATTCTTGGTTAACAGCAAGCAGAGCCTTTGTTCTAAGGGATTAAGGCAGTAAGGGAAGGGCTCTGTTGCTGTAGGGAGAGTGTTCTGATCCTAACACCTGCAGGTGTCTCATAGGGCAGGCGTCCAGGAGAAGGGGAGTCAACGGGGTGACAAAGAACCAGGGGTGGGGGCTGGGTGGCATGAGGGGACAGCTGATCAGGGGACGTTTTCCTTGTAGGTGGCTGATCCTTGGGAAACATGGTAAACTGGCTCAGTGAGGGTGGGTTAGAGTTCAGAGGCCTGGGAGCTGGAAAGACACGTCAGGAACTTTTTTCAGATTGGTCGGTGAGCATAAAGAATTCTGCTGATCGTTTAGAGGCAAAGAATGGGAACTGAGAAGTACGTGTTGGGACTTTTCATAGATAAACAAAGGGGGATCCCAGAGTCTCATCTTCGTCATCTGGAAACGAATGGAGCTTTTTTTTCTGAAACTTTTTATTTTATATCAGAAGGAGTAGGGCTTTGCAGGGAACTCTTTCCTGGATCCTGGAGGGCAGGACATACCACTCTCCTGCTCCCACTGGGACTGACTTCGGAAGCTAGAGTAGAGGGGGCTAGGTCCTGGCGGTGGAGCGAAATGACACCTGGACCAAGAACCAGGTGGGGCCCAGCCTGAAGCAATGGACAAGACACAGCGTGATGGGGTCAGCCTGAGGGGCCCTGAAGCCCTCCTACAAAGCGGGGTCCATCACAGAGAGTTCCTTTCGTTGCTGTTCAACAAACTCTTAGAACAGAAAATGACAATATACATCCACGGAGAGAGCAAGCATGAAGATATTACAAACACAGGAGCCTCTCATTTCCCTAATCTAATCCACTACTAAGTTTTTGGGAAGCAGAAACCAGCACTTCATTTTATGTTGAAAAAAGTATAACGTGTCTCGTGGCTCCAGCCCAAGTAAAACCCCTGCCCGCCAGTTTCCCCAAATGTCGCTAAAAGACATTTAAACTTTTAAATAAAACTACACTGAAGGCTTGTGCAAATTATAAAATAGTTTTAAAGCTATTTACTTAGTTTTTTGACATTTAATGCACCGATAGAGGCTCGCCTACAAAATACAATATAGATACAGATCACGTTTTCTTCCTACACTGAAGACACATACTACCTTGACACTTAGAGAAATTACAGTCACTAGGATACAACGGATGCTAACAGCACTCAAACAATCAGAAGGCAGAGAAACTAACGCTAGGGTTCTTATACTAGTGGGAGAGTTTGTTGTGTTGGACTTGAGCTTGAGGAAGAGAAGACAGAGGCTCTGGGGTCACAGATATTTGGGGGTGGAGGGAGCAAGACCGGAGGGGTAAACTGAAAGTTGTTTATACAGACTTTGAGGTGTAGACAGAGCCACAGGTGAACAGAACCCAGCATAATTGTGACATGAGTGTAAGGCTCTTAGAGATGTGACTCTGTGCTTGGAATTGCACTTTGAATGTGATACTAGCAGTCATGCTCTCTGCAGGAGCTACGTCCTTTGACTGATGTACTGAATTCTTTCATTGCTTTTTTTTAGGTGGTGCTTAATTTTAACATTTATTTAAGAGCTTATCGGTCTTCTCTACGTTACATTTTTTTCTTCTTCTCAAAGTGTTTATAAGTTTCTTTTGACCTTTGATGATCTTCAGTTTTATTAGAGTGCACCTCGATACATATTTTTTAAAGTGCATCCTGCAAGCACTGAATGCACGCTTCTGCCACATGCTCTGAACACGCGTGTGAACTGTCTGCTTGCTTGAAATTCCTAAGCCGTCATCACTGCAGACGCTGCTGCTCACGCTGCAGCCAATGCTCCGTCCTGTGCGCTGGAGGGTCTTAATTAGCCTTTAACCCTTTGAGGATCCTTTTCACGTGTTCTATCTCTATATTTCTTAGTATTTAGGTTCCATATTTTAGTAGTCTTTTAAACCTCTAATGAATCCAGTACTTATCTTGTGAAACTATATTTTTATACTTTCTAACTGGTCTTCAAAAATCTCTTTCTGCTTGTTTCATATCAGCCTTTCTGCTTTACCATTCTTATTTTGACTCTTAGACATCATTCCTTCTTTTTCTGAAGATTGTTCCATTGTTTGTGTATTCTTTTGAGTGCCGGGGCTTCCCTGATAGCGCAGTTGGTCAAGAATCCACCTGCAGTGCGGGAAACCTGGGTTTGCTCCCTGGGTTGGGAAGATTCCCTGGAGAAGGGAAAGGCTGCCCACTCCATATTCAGGCCTAGAGAATCCACGGGCTGTATAGTCCATGGGGTTGCAAAGAGTCCGACACAACTGAGTGACTTTCACTTCCACTTTGCATGCTTGCTTCCTTTGGTCAAGTTTGTGAAGCTTGGATTTCCATGGATTTCTCTTCTTCATGTGCATTGGGGCTGGTGAGCCTAAGTCCATCTCAAGGAATGATCTGTGTGTGATGTGTCAGTGGTGTTTCTGGCGTGTGCGTGTGCTATGTATTGCGTCAGCATATGTGTAGTTTGGGGTATTGTGTGTGTGTGATGTGCTGCACGTGGGATGTGTGCTCTGTGTGTGGTGTGTGGTGTGTATTTTGTATGCACTGAGTATGTGAATGTGGTGTGCGGACTGTGGATTGTGTTTTGTATATTGTGTGTTGTGTGGGGTGTTTCTGGTATGTGTATGTGGTGTGTGTGGTGTGTATGGTGTGGGGCATGTGCGTGTGTGTAGTGTGATGTTGTGTGTTTTATGTGCTGCATGTATGGTGTGGTATGTGTAGTCTGTATGGTGTATGTGGTGTGTGTGTGTGTGTGTGTGAATGGTGTGTGTGTGTGTGTATGGTGCCTGTATGTAGTGTATGGTGTGTGTGTGTGTCTGTGTCTGTGTGTGTGTATGGTGTGTGTGTATGTGTATACTGTGTGTATGTGTGTGTGTATGGTGTGTGATATGCATGGTGTGCGTGTCTGTGCATGTGCGTATAGTGTGTGTATGCGTGTGTGCATGGTGTGTGTGTATAGTGTGTGTATGGTGTGTGTGTAGTATGTGTATGTGTGTATGTGTATGGTATATGTGTGTATGTGTGTGTGTGTATGGTGTGCATGTGTATCGTGTATGTCTGTGTGTAGTGTGTGTGTGTGTGTAGTGTGTGTGTATATGGTGTGTGTGTGTGTATATTGTGTGTGTATGGTGCGTGATGTGCATGGTGTGTGTATGGTGTATGTCTGTGCTGTGTGATGTATGCTGTGTACACTGTGTGTGTGGTGTGCATAGTGTATCTGGGATATGTGGAGTGTGTGTGTCTGTGTGTGTATAGTGTGTGCTGTGTATGGTGTGTGTATAATGTGTGTGTGTATTGTGTGTGTGTGTGTGTATGGTATGTGTGTGTGGTGCGTGTATGGTGTGTGTATGGTGTGTGCGATGTGTATGGTGTGTGTGTGTATGCTGTGTGGTGTGCATGGTGTATGTATGGTGTATGTGTGTGTGGTGTGTGCTGTGCATGGTGTGTGTGTGGTGTGGTGTGCATAGTGTATCTGGGGTATGTAGTGTGTGTGTGTCTGTGTATGTACAGTGTGTGCTGTGTATGATGTATGCTGTGTATGGTGTGTGTGTATGATGTGTGTATGTGTGTGTGTGTATGGTGTGTATGTGTGTGTATCTGTGTATGATGTGTGTGTGTGATGTGTATAGTGTGTGTGTGTGTGTATGGCGTGTGTGTGTGTATGCTGTGTGATGTGCATGGTGTGTGTATGGTGTTTGTCTGTGTGTGTGTGGTGTGTGCTGTGCATGGTGTGTGTGTGGTGTGTGCTGTGCATGGTGTGTGTGTGGTGTGGTGCGCATAGTGTATCTGGGGTATGTGGTGTGTGTGTGTCTGTGTATGTACAGTGTGTGCTGTGTATGGTGTGTGTGGTGTGCTGGGCATAGTGTATGCGTGTATCTGGTGTATGCGGTGTGTCTGTGTATGGCGTGTGAGTGGTGTGTTTGTTTTCTTCTCCTTGTTCACACAGATGCTGCTATTTCCTGCCTGCCCACCAGAGTCTGCATCAGAATGTTCCTGCCTGAGGCCCCGCGCGTCCACCCGCAGCCCTGCAGGCCCGCCCCAGGAGAGCAGGCCTCACTCTGTCCCTGCTCATCCAGGCCTCTCACCCACCGTCCTGCAGGAAGGCTCTCCCATCACCTGTGTTTGCCCCGCTCAACCCCTTCTATGCACCTGGTCGCTCAGTCATGTTTGACTCCGGGTGACCCTACTGACTGCAGCCCACCAGGCTCCTCGGTCCACGGCATTCTCCAGGCAAGAACCCTGGAGTGGGTTGCTATTTCCTCCTCCAGGGATCTTCCCAACCCAGGGATTGAGCCTACATTTCTTGCACTTCAGGCAGATTCTTGACTTCAGGCAGATTCTTGACCCACTGAGCCATGCTCCGCAGAGACGCTCTCCTTATTATTATTGTTTTTTGCTCTCCTTACTTTGAGTGACGTTATGCTCTTTTAATATGTGTGTGATGTACGTTGCACAGGAGAGAGTGCATTGAGGCAGGCCCCCAAGGACTCGGAGGGTCTTCTGACCAGACGCTTCCTTCTGAGATCTTTGCACGATGTGCTTGGAGCCAGGCGGCCCCCGCTAACCTCCCTGAGGCTCTGTCCTGACACCGAACAGGGACTGCCCTCGGTGGCATCTGCCAGATGACCAATTTTAGAAATTAAACCCACAGGGACAGCGCTGTAGAATCCTGCCAAGTGTAGGTCTCCATCACAGTTAGATTGCTAATCTGATGGTTTTCTTTGTTTCGATGTTACTGACAACCAGGCTGATTCCCTTATGCAAAGCATGCCGACCGACACCACCCACCCAGGCCAGGCACCATAGTAACTATCTGCGTGAGTTGTTGTACGACAGGAGGTCCTGGTAAGGAACATGGAACTAATAAGCCACCACCAACCAGAAGAGTTCAGGAAAGGTCAAAAGGAGACCCCACATGTCAGACCACCTCCCAGAATCCTCTCTGGTGTCCATCTTGGCTGAACAAGGAGTGCACCACCAGGAAGGACTCTGAGTCAGAATGATTGGCTAAAGTCAACCCGGAAACTAATCTCATCATCATAAAACCTGAAACTGCAAGCCCACGTGGCAAAGCAGTTCTCCTGGGTT
The DNA here is from genome assembly GCF_032405125.1 of Capricornis sumatraensis. Taxonomy (NCBI): domain Eukaryota; kingdom Metazoa; phylum Chordata; class Mammalia; order Artiodactyla; family Bovidae; genus Capricornis; species Capricornis sumatraensis. The sequence goes on along the minus strand of NC_091086.1, from coordinate 73,625,009 downwards.
CCCTTACCCTCCTGCTCTCCACCTTGGCGCCCTTTCCAAGAAGATTTCTTGCTTTCTCAGTACATGTGTCTCCTCGGACAATTCACTTCCGAGTGTTAGACAAGAGCCCAGTTTTGGGCCCTGGCAGGGGTCCCCCCTTCATGCAACAATTCTGTCTTGGAGATTTGGAGCTCGGTTTGAACCCACTCCAGTATTCATGCCTGGAAAATCCCATGGACCGAGGAGCCTGGTGGGCTATAGTTCATGGGGTTGCAAAGAGTCAAACACAACTGAGCAACTTCACTTCACTTTGCAGTAAGCAGATGGGGTGAAGGTGTCTGATGAGTGTTCTGCCTCACTGGAAACAGAATTGCCTTGAAATTGAAGAGTGAGCTCTATTTCCTACCTGGACTTCCATCATTGGAAATTAAACCAAGATCGTGCCAGTAGTAAAATGCATATTTCCTCTTGAAGAGAGCATTGTGGAAGCTCTCTGTCACTATGAAAAGACTGCTTACGTTGCAGAATGGGTAAATGTTGGAAAACTGAAAGGGCTCAGATATTTACAGAAACAAGCATTTACCTCAGACATTGAATTGAGCATGAAATGTATGCATTTTCCCCTTAGTTTATAAACAGACTGTTTCCCTGTTGCGATTTCCCCCTGCTGTTAAAACGCTCATCTCTGTTACTCAAATGCTAGCAGGCAGGCCGTTTGCAGTTTAAGTGACTCAGATTATACAGGAATCCTGGCTTTTTCTTGTGTGGATGCCCTCGTTGTCTTCTGAATTAGGTATAAAATAAGGACAAATGCTCTAACTTTTTGGTGACCCCATCCATTGAGCTGGCCTATCTTTCACTTGTTTTCAGAACTTCAGTGAACATAGGATTTGAATATTTCTTAGTTCTAGGGAATCCTGTGCTGTTTGAGGCATATAATGTGGGAAAACTCACGAACATCAAAATTCACATAAGTTGCCAGTTTTCCTCATGTTTTTAGGAAGAAAATGGTAGCAATATTTGACACAAGAACTATTTTAAAGTAAATGACCATTGATTATTTCTGATAATATGGAGAATACGTTTTTTTTTTCCAACAATTCCTGAACACAATATACTCCTACCTACAAGAAAATTACTTTGCCAGCATAAGCCCATCTAATTAAAGCTATGGTTTTTCCAGTAGTCATGTATGGATGTGAGAGTTGGACTATAAGGAAAGCTGAGCACCAAAGAATTGATGCTTTTGAACTCTGGTGTTGCAGAAGACTCTTGAGAGTCCTTTGGACTGCAAGGAGATCCAACCAATCCATCTTAAAGGGAATCAGTCCTGAATATTCATTGGAAGGACTGATATTGAAGCTGAAACTCCAATACTTTGGTCACCTGATGCAAAGAACTGACTCATTGGAAAAGACCCTGATGCTGGGAAAGACTGAAGGCAGGAGGAGAAGGGGACGACAGAGGATGAGATGGCTGGATGGCATCACCGACTCAATGGACATGAGTTTGAGTAAACTCCAGGAGCTGGTGACGGACAGGGAGGCCTGGCATGGTGCAGTCCATGGGTTGCAAAGAGTTAGGCATGACTGAGTGACTGAACTGAACTGAACAAGAAAATAAAATGCATTCATGCACCATGGGCCCTGTGGGCAGAGGTTTTGAGGCCAGGTATTAACGCATTTCATATTCTGCTCTGGCCATGGTTTCAGGCATCCAGGAGAGGAGCTGGGTGTGTGAGCTGGGAGGGAGAGATGCTTTCTTGATGTGGGATCAAACTCATCAGGTCAGCAGACCTGGGCTACTGACATTCCAAGTGTGTGTGTGTGTGTGTGTGTGTGTGCGCGCGCGCGCGCGCGCGCATGCGCGTTTAGTTGTGTCTGACTCTCTGTGACTCCACAGGCTCCTCTGTCCATGGGATTCTCCAGGCGAGAATCCTGAAGTGGGTTGCTGTTTCCCTCTCCAGAGGATCTTCCCGACCCAGAGATTAATCCTGCTTCTCTTGCATTGCAGGTGGATTCTTTACCACAGCATACATATAATTTCATTTTACTGGAGTGGAGAGACCATGTAACACCCTATGCCACCTTCAGTATTAAATTTCATCTTTGTTGATGATTGTCTTTGATCATTTTCCTAATGGTTGGATCCCTCCTTTCTCCTAACAATTAAAGGCAAGTTGTGTTTGCAAAAACACATGCCTTACTTGGCTGATTATTGAGATTGGCTTGGATTTGTTATTATCAGTCATGTTTGTTCATGATGAAAGCTGTTAACATATTAGAGATAGAAAGAAAACGTCTCAACATAATGCAGGCCACATATGACAAGAGTACACATAATTCATCTTAATGATGAAAGTTTGAAAGATTTTCCTCTGTGATGAAGAACCAGACATGGGTGCCCAGTCTCACCCCTCGTATTCAACACAGTCCTGGAAGCCCTAGATAAAGTAACTAGGCAAAAAGGAAGTTAAAAACCATCCAAGTAAGAAAACAAGAAGTAAAATTGTTACTGCAGATTAAATGAATTTATATAAGTGAAATGCTGAAGAAACCAGTCTTGGAAGTAATAAACCAATACAGTAAAGTTGCAGGATGCAAAACCAACAGACAAAAATTGGCTGTTTCTATACACTAAAAACAAAGTATCTGAAAAAAAGAGGAAAAAATCTCATTGACAATAGTATCAAAAATATTAGAACAGATGGAAATAAATTTTTACAAAAGAGATGAAAACTTTAAGACATTAGAAACTATAAGACACTGATGAAAGAAACAGACGGCAAGTAAATGGGAAGAAATTCCACATCCATGAATGGGAAGAATTAATGCCATTAAAATGTCTATAAGCCATCTATGGATCCAATGTAACCCTTATCAAAATGCTAAGGACATTTTTCATAGAAAATAAAACAAGCACAAATCAGACTGTTGTTGTTCCAACCCAGAGGAAAGAAATCCTGAGAAAGACGAGCAATGCTGGAAGTATTATGCTTCCTCATTTCACGCGACATCACCTCACACCTGTTAGCGAGACCGTTATGACAAGAGCAACAAGAACTAATGAGGATACAGAGAAAAGCGAGCATTTCTGCACTGTTGGCGGGAACGTAAATCAGTGCAGTCACTATGGGAAAGAGTATGGGGTTCTTAAAAAATTGAAAATAAAACTTCCATGTAATCTAGTAATCCTACTCCTAGGTATATAACCAAAGGATTCGAAATCACTGTCTTTAAGAGATAGCTCCACCCCCATGTATACTGCAGCATTATTCCAAAATCAAAGCATGGAAACAACCTAAGTGTCCACTGACACATGAATGGATAAACAAAAGTGTAGGTATAATATTAGTGCAATGGAATATTGTTGGTGCTTAGTTGGGAGTTGTGTCCAACCCTTTTGTGACCCCGTGGGTTATAGCCAGTCAGGCTTTTCTGTCCATGGGGTTTTCTAGGCAAGTATACTGGAGTGTGTTACCATTTTATTCTCCAGGGGATCTTCCCAACCCAGGGATCCAACCTGCATCTTTTGCATTGGCAGGCTGGTTTTTTACCACTCAGCCACCAGGAAAACACAATGGAATATTACTCAGCCATAAAAAAGAAAGCAGTCTTGTCATTTGCGACAATATGAATGAACATTCAGGGCTTTATGCTAAGTGAAGTAAGTCAGACAAAGACAAATACTGTATGATGTCACACGTGGAATCTGAAAAAGCTGAACAGACAGAGAGTGGTTTGGTGGTTCCCAGGGGCTGGCATTAGGTGGAAATGGGAAGAAGTTAGTCAAAGGGTGCAAACTTCCAATTATAAGCTAAGTTCTAGGAATCTAATGTACAGCATGGTGACTGTAGTTAACAATTTTTTTATACCTGAATGTAGCTAAGAGAGTAGATCTTAAATGTTCTTAAACCAAAGAGAAAGGTTATTATTATGTTGGGTGAAATAACTAACCCTGTTGTAGAGGATGTGTTCACTGACTTTACTATGATGATCATTTCACTATATATATAGTGAAATGATATATATATCAATATATAAAATATATATAAAAATAGATATTATATAATATATAATATTTTAAGTGTGTAGAAATATATAAAAATATATATGCATCAAGTCATCACATAATCCATCTTAAACTTACATGGTGGTAAATGTTAATTATATCCATAAAGCTAGGGGGGAAAGGGTATTTTGATCATGTAAGGATGACTCATTGGAAAAGACTCTGATGCTGGGAGGGATTGGGGGCAGGAGGAGAAGAGGACGACAGAGGATGAGATGGCTGGATGGCATCACTGACTCGATGGACGTGAGTCAGAGTGAACTCCGGGAGTTGGTGATGGACAGGGAGGCCTGGTGTGCTGCAATTCATGGGGTCGCAAAGAGTCGGACACAACTGAGTGACTGAACTGAACTGAACTGAAGGATGGCTCTCTCCATGTAAGGATGAGCTTTCCCAAGTGAGGACAGTGCCCTTGTCTTTCCCAAAGTAGGCTCTTTTGTCAGACTCAGAATCTTTGATTTGAATATTAGGGTCCCATTTGGAGCCTGGTTCCTTAAACTATGGCTTATTCTCCTCTGAAAGAGTGAGCTAGGTGTCTTTCAGGTTTCAAGTAAGCTCAGGAGAGCTCCAGGCTTCTGACATTGTGGACTTGGGTTTTGTGTTACCGTGTGGAAGTCATCAAAATGCTGCATTCAGCTGACATCTGTAAGGAGTAACCCAGCCATTAACCACACGGAGTCATAAGCGCCTCTCATTTCCACTGCAAACATGGCGCTCCCCTTGACAAAAGCCAAGCTTGGCATATCAGAAAGAGTATCCTAAGTGCAGCTGCAAGGACACGTCTCAGCACCATGTCTCCCGATCTTTCCACACAGGACCCAAACTGACCTGAGATGACCATTTCATGAAGTTTGCTCTGTTCAGCTTGGTGAGCAGTCGCTGCACCGGCTTGCGCATCTCTCCTTGTGGTGCAGGATCCCACACAGGCTTTGTCTGACAGAAAGCTCCCTTCATAACCGATGCTTCCACCTAAATGTAGACAGTGCCCCGAAGGAGCAGGCTGTGGCCGTGTCAGCACCGACAGCTTACTTCTGCCCCAACTGTCCTTCAGTTACACCCCTCAAATAGCACAGCTGACCACCCTGATCCTCAGTCTGCAAATGTGTTCTGTTCAGAAGTGCAGAGAGCAACTCTCCTCACTCAAGTGGGAAAACGTGAAGGGTATCATCAGCAGATCAGCCATGTCGTTACCTTCAGCTTGCCATAGGTTGTTCTTTAAAAGAGCTTGGGAAAACTATTTAAAAGAGTGAAAGCCTTTTTGATTGCTTTCATGGTTAGCGTCCTTACCTCCAACTTCTATTCTGCGACATCCATGCTTCTATCAGCTTATATGTTTACAAATAAGTTGAACTGAAAACAGAGAAAAAACTCTAAACCTTTGGACCAATGAGTTCTTCCCAGATGGTGCAGTGGTAAGGAATCTACCTGCCAATGCAGGAGACGCAAGAAATGCGGGTTCAATCCCTGAGTCGGGAAGATCCCCTGGAGAAAGAAATGGCAACCCACTCCAGTATTCTTGCCTGGAGAATCCCATGGACAGAGCAGCCTGGGGGGCTACAGTCCCTGGGGTCACAGAGCCAGACACAGCTGAGCACACGCTCACATTTGGACCATGGAATTTAGGGCAAGTCCCATCTTCTCTTTAAGCCTTGAGTCCCCAACTTCTAAAATGATGTTCTAACAGTTCCGGCTTCCTACAGCTGCTGTGAGGGTCAGTGAACCACTGCCCACTGGCTCGTTTAAGAAAAACCCCCAGTTGCTTTAAAGAAAATGTGCATTCAGATGATAAGTTTCTTTACTAAACATTTTTGGTTGTAAATGACTACGGCTTGCCTTCAGAGTTGTTCTTTTGTGAATAATTTTTATCCTCATTCATTTAGGTTACAGCAACCCATTACAGTCTGTTCTATCTATGAAACAGTTATCCTTAGAAGAAGGATTTTGAAGCATCAGGAGTCTTGCCTTTTTCCATTTCACTTGTTTCCAACTTAAAATCGTAAAAATTCAAAAAAATATGCACACACATATATACTTATGTATAGATGCGCACGTAAGCTGAATATAGACCACACATCATACGGATGTGTGTATGCCTTCCTCATCTTGCTCTGTCTCTATATATACACGCTCAGAATGCATATATAGGAAAACCCTGTGGGTTACGTGTTCAGTAATCCCAAGACCAAAATAATAAAACAAAACCTAAGAAAATACCAAGAAAGCAAAATTCCCCAGCTGTTGTTTCCCAGTGGAGGTCTCGACTAGCTTCCCGGTGAAATGATCTTGGAGTCTTGAAAACTAAATAACACCTTCTCCCTACTCGTGACTCCATTATGGAAAGTTCTGAAATCAACTGTGAACCAACTCCCGATTTTATAAATCAAAGCTTTCAAAAAGCACTGCCTAGTTGAAGCCTTGAAAATTCGAGTATATTTTACACATTCTAGTGGAATGCCTAAGGCAAAAGAATAATATCTGAAAAGCACACAGTCCGTTTAGTGTGAGATGGGGAAAGTGGGCTTTGAGTTCTGGCTCCGCCCCCTGCAGGGGGGGCCCCAGCAGGGGTGGAGGTGGAGGAGGAGGAGGAGGTCCCCCCAGATTCACCCCAGGCTGCTCCCAGCCAGTGATTGAGCATGGCGGGAGAGCAAGAAAAGCCCACTCCTGTCCATATGGGACCCCCCTCCATTACACCTGCACATCACGTTGGTAGCACCTTGTCATAATATACTGAATCAGGTGCATGCGTGCATGCATGTGTGTGTGTGTGTGTGTGTGTGTGTGTGTGCGTGTGTGTGAGTGTGTGTGACACTGGCCTCTCACAGGGTTCATTTTTGCAATATGCTCCTGTCTAAAAGCCTTCTCGTACAGGTAAGCCTTAACTTTCAGAAAACTGTGTAGAAATAAACCATTCGAAGCGGGTGATTATTTACTTGAGAGTGGGGCTTTACCGTGGTGCTTCTAGAAGTCCCCTTTGTATTGGACTGTAATTGCTTTACAATACAGCATTTGTTTCTGCTGTACAACAGTGTGAATCAACTACCTGTAGACGCATGTCCCCTCCCTCTAGAGGCTCTCTTCCCCGTCCCAGCCCTCTAGGTCAGCACAGAGCACTGAGCTGAGCTCCCTCTGCTCCACAGCAGCTTCCCACTAGCCATCTGTTTCACACGTGGTGCCCTTTTAAGGAGGCTAGATCTCTAAGGAGTCTCCTCGTCCCCTGCAGAAAGGTAGCTACACCTTTGAGTACAAGTGAGACATATGACTTGCTTTTTAACAGCAAGATATGCAAAAGTCATCTCTGGGATTATACTGTATTATCTGAAGCGGTCTAAGCAGACTGGCTCTAGAGAAGCCTTTGCTGGTTGAGGAAGTAACTGGCCAAAGAGCTGAGGGAGGGCAGCCCCAGCTGAGAGCTATAGGGAGTGCTTTCTGCCCACACCCTGGGGGTGCTTGGAAGTGGGTCCTTCCTAGTGTCTCTAAGTGAGAACTTACTTCTGGCCAACACTTCTCAGGCTTGTGACTATAATCAGAGGACCCAGTCCATCAGCTGCGCCCTCCTCATTCCTGACCCACAGACCCTGTGGGATAGTACAGTGTGGTTGAATTAATATAGTATTGTGCTCTTAAAAACAGGTAAAGAAGATAAATCTCATATTAAATGTTTTTACCAAAGAAAAAAAAGAAAGAAACCACACACAAAAAGAACACAAGAACGTGCTTTGGAGGTGGTGGTTTCCACGGGTGTGGTGCTTCCATCATCGTTGTTGTTCAGCTGTAAGTCATGTCCGACTCTTTGTGACCCATGGACTGCAGCACTCCAAGCTTCCCTGTCCTTCACTATCTCCCAGAGTTCGCTCAGACTCATGTGCATTGGGTCAGTGACGCCATCCACCCATCTCACTCTCTGTCCCCCCTTCTCCTAACCTCGATCATGGGTGCGTGCATATCTCCAGACCTACGAAGATGTGTATATTAAATCTGCATGTTTTTGTATATCAATTAAAGCTTAATCTAAAAAACTAAATGTATATATGGGATCCCTATATATATATTCACCCCTCAGAGCTTTGGGAATTCCAGGACAGCACTGTGGAGGCTGAATGTTTTTCACTGAGGTTGCAGAATTTTTTTAACATAGAAACAGATAACTGATCTGCATACACAGATAAGTCTCAGCTGTTACTCAGGCATATCTGTTATGCTTCGGTAGAGACTCATATAAAATAAGAGTTGGGTCCTTTTTAAATGTGCTGAAATGAGCAAATCCTTTTGAAAATGATTCATGGGACCCAGTCATTTCGCCATCATGCCTGCAACCAGCTTTCTTGTTCTTTACACAGAACAAGGAAAGGAAACCAGGGACGTGCTCAGAGGGGCTGGACTCAAGGGGCTCCAGGCAAGTCATGTGGGGGCAGTTACCCTGGGTCTAGCTGAGATTCTAAACACAGAGACTGAGGGATCTCGAGGCACTGTTTTCCTATATGGATTTTTCTGTATAATGTTGTCATTCATATAATTTATAGTCTTTATAGTTTTATAGTATAGTTTGGGAAAAATAAGCTCTATGATAATAAAGCCTGAAAATACAGTCAAAGCTATGATTTTTCCAGTGGTCATGTACAGATGTGAGAGTTAGAGCATAAGGAAGGCTGAGTGTTGAATAATTGATGCTTTTGAACTGTGGTGTTGGAGAAGACTCTTGAGAGTCCCTTGGATAGCAAAGAGATCCATCCAGTTCATCCTAAAGGAAATCAGTCCTGAATATTCATTGGAAGGACTGATGCTGAAGCTGAAGCTCCAATACTCTGGCCACCTGATACGAAGAATCGACTCATTTGAAAAGCCCCTGATGCTGGGAAAGATTGAGGGCAGGAGGAGAAGGGGACAACAGAGGATGAGATGGTTGGATGGCATCACTGGCTAAATGGACATGAGTTTGAGCAAACTCTGGGAGATGGTGATGGACAGGGAGGCCTGGCATGCTGCAGTCCAGAGGGTCGCAGAGAGACGGACGCGACTGAGTGACTGAACAGCAACAACAATCTCACTAGATATTTGCAAAAAACCCATGAGAGAGCAAAGCCAAGCCACTCATACTTTGCTCAGCAGAATGAAGCTGGGGCGTGGAGGGTGGGGCCAGCCCCCCCGAAGTCACAGGGCTGGTGACTGGGGGAGGCTGGCTGGGGATGGGGGAGGAATCCCTTCCCACCCCTCCATCCCAGGGCTCTTTCTTCTCAGTGAAGAGAAGAAGCTGCAGCTCTGACTTCACATTTCAATCAGACCTGGAAGCTGGCTTCATCTCTTGTTTGAAAAAAAAAAAAAAAAGTGAATGCCAAGAGTATTCTTACATTATGTATTTACGTTTATTCTCTTATTATAAAGCACCTCCAGCTCACTGACAAAGGGCACAGCGTTAATTTAAAATTAATAGATAGCACCATGGAAATTGAAAGTCTGGGTTATAGCCTGTGTGATTAATTGTTCTAGTCGTGACTAGAATAAAAGTACAGTTATAGCAGCTTTGTATAGCACATTGCATCCCGTTACTATTAGCTGTGCGCCACTAATAACACTCCTCCTAGAAGACTAAGGCAGTCCGTTTTTATCAGTTTCACCCCTCAGAGAGAGCTTTGGGAATTCCAGGACAGCACTGTGGAGGCTGAATCTGCAGGTTCAGCACCTGGGCCAGGGGATGGCTGGAACCCCTGTGTCCAGGTGCCACTTTGCTTGGCTCTTATCAAACCTGAGCTACTCTGAGAAATGGAAGTGATGTATATCCCCACATTTAAGGTGACCTTTACCAGTAGCCACTGAATTAGATTACTAGCACAAACTATAGAGACTGGCTGAATTTACTACATGAAGTCATAAAGCTGCAACGTAGCAAAGGGATCAACTACGCAATTGTTATTTTTCTCCTGTGCTCCAGCCTCTGTCTATGAAAGTACTGAGGTAAGACCTTTCTCCCTTCAGTTTCACAAGCTGGAATCAAGATTGCCCGGAAAAATATGAATAACCTTAGATACGATGGCAACACCACGCTAATGGTAGAAAGTGAAGAGGAACTAAAGAGCCTCTGGATAAGAGTGAAAGAAGAGAGTGAAAAAGCTCAACATTCAAAAACTAAGATCGTGGCATCTGGTCTCATCACTTCATGGCAAATAGATGGGGAAAACGTAGAACCAGTGGCAGGTTTTATTTTCTTGGATTCCAAAATCACTGCAAACAGTGAGTGCAGCCATGAAATTAAAAGACACTCACTCCTTGGAAGAAAAGCTATGATCAGCCCTGATAGCATAGTCAAAAGCAGAGACATCACTTTGCCAACAAAGGTCCATCTAGTCAAAGCTATGGTTTTTCCAGTGGCCATGTATGGATGTGAGAGTTGGACCATAAGGAAAGCTGAGTGCCAAAGATTTGATGCTTTTGAACTGTGGTGTTGGAGAAGACTTAGAGAGTCCCTCGGACTGCAAGGAGATCAAACTAGTCAATCCTAAAGGAGATCAGTCCTGGGTGTTCATTGAAAGGACTGATGCTGAAGCTGAAGTTCCAATATTTTGGGCACGTGATGCTAAGAGCCAGCTCATTGGAAAAGAACCTGATGCTGGGCAAGATTGAAGGTGGGAGGAGAAGGGGATGACAGAGAATGAGATGGCTGGATGGCATCACTGACTCGATGGACGTGAATTTGAGCAAACTCTGGGAGATACAGAAGGACAGGGAAGCCTGGTGTGCTACAGCCCATGGGGTTCACAAAGAGTGAGGCATGACTTAGCCACTGTAAAGCAACAACCTATTACTTTGAGTCTAGAGAGGGGGACACGCATCCAGAGACGTGCGTTGGGTGGCCATCGTTATCATCAGTTGTAAAACTAGCAAGGCCTCTATGCAGATGGGCCCCTTTTACTAAACCAATTGATGAGCATTATAGATGACCCATTCCAGCATTCTTGGGCTTCCCTGGTAGTTCAGATGGTAAAGAATCCACCTGCAATGTGGGAGAGCTGGGTTCAATCCCTGTGTCAGGAAGATCCCCTGAAGGAGTGCATGGCAAACCCACTCCATATTCTCGCTGGGAGAATTCCCATGGGCAGAGGAGCCTGATGGTCTACAGTCCATGGGGTCACAGAGTCAGACATGACTGAGCAACTAAGCACAGTCACTCAACACTGACAAAGTTAGAAACCTTTACCTTTTCTTACCTGTCCTTGGGCTCCCAGGTTTTGAGACACTTCCCCGTGATTGAGTCAGATGCTCCCAACTGGCTGCTTTAGCCTGAACATTGCCGGCGTCCCCCAGCTTGATGCATTCTCATTGTCTTCATGCTCCCAACATCACATTGCCAGAAATTCTGTTGGGGATCAGGAATATCAGGATGAACAAAACAGCAACTCCTGGTTCACCACCAGGGATGTTCCAGGCTAAGGGGTGCCAGGTGCAAATGCCCTGAGGCAGGAAGGGTTGGACTGAGTTGCCAAGGAGACCCGCATGTCAAGGGGCACAAAGCAGCTGAGAGGCTGGGAATAGAGATGCCCGCACGGCGGGGTCTTCAGGCCAGGGCATGGCTGGAACGACTGGACACGTGTGCAGCTCACTGAAGAACAGGAGTGGGAGATGATGCCAAGAGTGGCTGCTGGGAGACCAGGTAACTTGTTAGGTAGGGTGTAGGGCGAGATGGGCTCAAGGTTGAAGCTGAGATGGTGCAGGAGGAGGGAAGGCAAGGATGGGCGTGGCCGGGACTTCCAACTCCCACCAGTGTTTATGCCTGGATGCATTTTCTCTGTTTCAGATAGAAGTGTTGTCTGTTCTCCCCATATGGTTTCCATGGCAACACGCTGGCCTTTCCCTTCCATATCAGCAATAAATGCCTGAGGACCTTGGGCTGGGTCCCCAGGGGGTTAAAATGAGGAACTGTGCAATTAATGTGCACCCCATCCTCCTGAGAGTCCGCGCAGACTTGTGAAAGCTCGGTAAACTAAGAGCCCATCAGAAAGCCCGAGTTTTCTGTCTGCCCTGCATGACCTCCAAGTATGCGTGTCATCACGCTCGATATCTGTTTTTAAACGTTTAGTTCCTTCCTCCTCCAAGCTTGCTGCTGTTGTTCAGTCGCTCAGTCACATCTGACTCTTTGGACCCCAGGGACGGAGGCAAGCCAGGCTTCCGTGTACTTCACCACCTCCCAGAATTTGTTCAAATTCATGTCCACTGTGTTGGTGACGCCATCTAAGCATCTCATCCTCTGCCACCCTCTTTTCCTGCTCTGAATCTTTCCCAGCATCAGGGTCTTTTTTCCAGTGAGTCAGCTCTTTGTATCAGGTGGCCAAAGTATTGAAGATTCAGTATCAGTCCTTCCAATGAATATTCAGAGTTGATTTCCAAGTGTAACACTAAGGAAGCAGGAGTGCTAAGCTCTTTCTTTAGGAGGAGGTGGTGAATGGTGGCCCCATCCAGGTTTTAGCCCGGCTCCCAAAGCTGAATATGCAGCTCATTGATACTCAGGTCTGTATCTTCCGTCTCATGGAGTCTTTGAATTGTCGAGGACCCACACTTTTATTATAGTCTAATGCCTGTTCTGTAATGGTGTTGCAGAGAGCAGCCGCATTTTGTGTAATGTTTTAACTTCTCAGTTACCGATCTCTCCGTGCATGTTGTGCTGTAAGTCATGAGCTGTTTAGATGCGCTTCAGAGAAAGAGAACGTGAGTGTGCACAGAAGCCTGGAGAGGCCTGATATCTGCAGGACCAGCTGGCAGGCAGGGAGGGAACTCAGGGAGAAGTGTGGCAGCTGGGATCTCGGGCAGGAGCCTTCATTGGACTGGGCGGCTCACTGGAAGTGGGAATGGGGAGAAGGCGGAGGTCAGGATCACCCCCAGGCAGAGATCAGGGTGGCCGGGCAGGGGTCATTAAAGGGGGGAGGTGCAGCAGACACCATCGGGGAGGTTGGTTTAGCTGCGGTATGTGAGCACACCCTGGAGATGGAGATGTCAGATGGGGGCTTCCAGGAGCAGAGCTGCCCTGGGACCAGCTGGGGAGAGGTCAGTCCACTACTGTCCATCTCCCAGCATGGACATGCCCCCAATGGGAGAGGCCAGAGAAAAGGCATGAGGGCAGAACCCTGGGGAAAGGCTCCTCTTGGGGCTGAGCGCTGCTGGAGTTTGGCCTCTGTTTACAGGAGCCGAAGAGAAACACGGAGACGGAGGTTTGGGTGAAGAAGAAGAAAAAAAATTAGCTTTACTGCTTTGACATGCAAAGGGAAGTCACAGCAGGCTAAGCCCCTCAGAACTCTGTGTCCCGACCTAGAGAGGGTAGTGAGGAGTGTTCAAGGAGCAGGGTGAGATCAGCTCAGGGACGTTCTTCTGCTCAGTTGGTGGTGAAGTGATCTGGAGTCAGCATCGTCAACCTCCTGGTTCCAACCCATCTGGGCTCTGCGTGCTTGTGGGCTACACGCTGTTAACTGCTCCCACCTGGTGGGGTTGCAGGGTCCCCCCCAAAACCCAAGGACATGGCTCAGAATATTATCTCTAGTCCGCGAGGAAGAACTAGATAATGATCCTTGACTTGGTTTCATGGCTAAAGTACCATCTTGTCTTGCCTAACTGTTTGCCTTTCTGCATTCTCTCACTCCTCTGATTACATTTATTTGGAATAAAGTTTTTTCTATGACAAAAGTCAGGCAGAGGACATGGGTGAGGGTCTATCTGGGTAGACCCCTTGGGTCCTGCTGGGTTTCAAGAGCCGAGGTAGATGAGGGGGCTGGTCCAGAGCGACCTGCAGGTTGGGGAGAGCAGGAGAGAGTTGGGCACGGTGAGGGGTTTGTCCTGAAACCCGCTTCCCCAGCGTCTTCATCCAGCCGCGAACCAGAGGCTGACCCGGCCGGACTGCATTCACAGGCTTCTCTGCGTTTAGGTCTAGGTGGAGTTGGCCGACGGGCGGTGCGGGCAGGGGACGGGAGGGGCCAAGACTGGGTGGCCAGTGGTGGGCTTGCTCCCCTGGTGATGCCGGTGCCCAGGAACTGGAGCCTACGCATAAACTTCACGTGGTCCCTTCCTTGAACGTTTATCGGTTGTGCTGCATTGAGAGCAATGCATTTCCTAGCTTGCACCTTGAGTGAGGCAGGGATCCTAGTGTGCACCAGGTCAGGGAGGTCCCAGGTTGCTCTCAGCACTCAGGCCTCTGTGATGGTGCTGGGGTGGGGAAGGGCTGCCTCAGTGAAGGTGAGTGGGGAGGAGATCACGTGAGAGTCTCTGAGGGGGCAGCTGGGTTCAAGGGTCGTCTCTGCAGATGCCTTGCCAGCCCCCCTGTTCTAGGAATGGTCCCTCCCAGAAGGAAAGCGGCTGCCTCCATTAGTTTACAATTGCAGCACTTCACTCACTGAGGTTGTTGCATTTACTGATCTTTCTGTAATAGGGGCTGTTCTGTATTTCTTGAACCGTCATCAATCATTCTTTTTACACGAAAGGAATGAACAGAGGTAGGTGATTTCCCAGCATGTTGTGCCGGGACTTTACCTTTCTGGGCCACGTCTAGAGTGACTCAAGGCTCTTAGGCACAGGTCCGGTCCTAACAAAGACTCAAGACCTACCAGGCATCCCTTTCATCTCCATCAGTCCGGGGGAAAGAGACACAGAGACAGGTGAGACATTAAAGCGGGGTGCCTGGTCGAGGGAGCCCCAGTTAACCTCTAACGAGCAGGGACCCTCCATTCATCCAGAGACTGTGATCTCTCGGTAAGGGGGCCAGTAGATGTGGCACCATTGTGCCAGCGTTTTCATGACACTCGATGGTACCACACGTCTCAGGATTCCCAGTCTTGGGCAGCATTCATTCTCAGCCCCGAAAGGAATTTCCTTCCCAGCATGTCTGACCTTCCCATCTCACAAATATTCATTATGTTCTGGCCCAAGGTGACTGGAGCACAGGAAATAATTGATTCACATAAAGAATAATGTTTTTCTACCGAAAGAAATTCTTTTTAATAGCTGGACTTTATTAATGGAGCCATGCGGATTGGAGGAATAAAAATTTTCTTCAGAAAGCAATAAACACCAAAAGGTGAGGGTTTATTTCACTTCTGCAAATATTATCACTCCGTCTCTATTCCACGCCTAATACAGTGGTCTTCCTCTGCGCTTAGACTTTGCAGACCCCCGAGGGGCAGGCAGAAAGGTCCACTCCACACGTCACAGTGATGGCCTTGAAGGGGGACAAAGGACATCACTGTCCATCGAGGACGTTCTTCAAAGTCCCCTCATTCAGATAAGGAGGGACACAGGGGTGATTTTAATCAACTGTGCTATCTTTCAAAATGGTTGCAAAATTTTACCATTTTCCCTTAAAATTTCAGGCTTTGCCTTTTGAAACTTTGATGATCCTAGAATCACATTCAGCAGAGAGGAAAATCCAAAGATTATCTGTAAGCCTACTTCTCAAGGTTTATTTTAAAATGACGAACTCTATTACAAGCTAGCACCCAAGGGGGGTGGCGTGAAGCCAAAGTCAGTGGCCAACGCCTGCTGTGTCTAGAGAGAGACTCTGGGCTGGGACCCAGGCGACCCCTGCTCCTGACTTCGCTGCCTCTCCTCAATCTCTGCTTTCTCCCCCACCTCCATGAAGGAATGGAGACAGAAATACATGCCTTTTAGGTCTCTTCCAGCCATGACAGTTCTTGTCTTCATGAATTTTCTCTTCTGCGGCTCCTCTATAAATCAATAATGAGGAAAATAGGTCAAGGTGACATCAGTCTTTTTTATTTTCAAGCAAAAAATAGAGGAAGCCACCAAGCTGCTTGGGTTGGTTGCTCCCTCAATGCCTGAATTCTGACTTCTATTTCGCCCCGAGCTCCTTGCTTAGCCAGCATTTTTTATCAATGGGCAAACATCCAGAAAGAAACAAAAGCATGGGGATGTCTAAATTACGTCCTGGGTTTGGCGCATCCATCGCTCTCTACGGCCCAAAGAGGGGTTCCCCGACATGAACAGGACTCTTTCCTTGAGGAATGCCTTCTGGCTCCCCCGAGTTGAGACGAGGGGGCAGAACGCTGGTCTCTCCTCCGCACACAGGAGGTGGGGGACACACGAAGGAGAAAGGGGGAGGACGGCCTCCGGAGCTAAAGACAGAGACGGCGAGACCGATCCGTTCCTATGGCTTGTTTTTTGTTTTTTTGTTTTTTTAATCCCAGGGATTGTTCTTTTTCTTTCCACTCTGGTTTGTCATAGGATGTTGAATAGAGTGCCCTGTGCTGTCTGTAAGGTATAGCTTGGGCCAAGGCAGAAAAGAAGGAGAGAAGACCTCAACGGAGGTAGGTGACCTTTATTCAGGCAAGGAGGGGCGGCAGGTGACCTAACGACCACGCTGAGAGTGGGAGGAATCAGGGAGGTTCCATATTTAAAGGGAGGCTTGTGGAAGCGATAAGGGACACGTTCGTCAGCCGGGACCTTTTGGGTATTCTTTAGTTGAGATGGCATTTGTAGCTGAACAGGGGGTGGGAGGTTCCTGGGCAGAGGGTGATAAGTCCCAGGTGGATGCAACCAGCCCGGAGCATCAGGGTGGACCTAAAGTTGGCTTTTGTTTTCCTTGAAGTTAGATGGTTTAGCAAGGGCCTTTGAGACCGTTGTTTTCTTTTTGAGGTCCAAGGACTCCTTCACTGTCCAGGAGGACAGCTGCTTGTCCTTCCGGTACACAGCAGTCTGCATCAGCCCATGCAGACGCCCAGTCCTTCCCTCCCCTGCCTCCGCCCGCCTTGACAACCACACTCTGTTCTCGACGTCTGTGAACCTGTCTCCATTTTGCAAACAAGTCCACTTGCTTCCTATTCGAGATTGCCATTGTCTAAAGAACTCTTGGAGGGTGTAAGAAAGAAGAGTACGCATTCTGAAGAGAGAAATTGACGTGGATCAGAGAGGTTAGACTGCACGGGGTGTGCCATAAACCCTCCAAGAACGCAGCAGCCAGGCTTCCTGAGTGGGCGATGGGGTGGTTCCCTGGAAGGGGGTCACTCCTCTGGGCCTGGGTCTCCTGCCATGTCCGGAAACGCTGCCTCTCTGAGATCTTGGGGGTAATGGTCCCTCGGTGAGTGGGGAGCTGCAGCAGTGACTCACCAAGACGGAGAGGCAGGCGGGCGCCCCCCACCCCCGCACCTCCTTGGTGACAGCAGCGCTTCTCCTTGCTGAGGTGCCGAAAACCTGAAGGGGTGTTTCTTTCCATGGGGGTAGGCGTTGCACGTGTCAGAGCGCCATGGACCCGATGGCTCTGCCAGGGTCTCAGGGCAGGACGCAGATCACTTTTCCTGGCGGGCATGATTCAGAGAATCCTTCGCTGTGTGCTGGCTTTAATGCAGCTGGCAGCTTCTGACTCGGACACTGAGGATGCAAGAGGGAACAGGGGGGATGGCATTTCAGAGGAACACGCAAGCGCTCTGCAGAACACGTGGTCAGCCTCCCACTGCAGCCCACACGGGGGCGGGAGCAGCAGGACTGCACGTGGGGATGGAGGTTAACTGAGAAATGCTGAGCTGTGCACGAAACCCAAGTTGAGGCTTCCCTGATCCGTACTCCAGGGAGCTGGTCCAGGCTCTCTGCTCATGGCCCCTGCCGTCTGCCCCTTACCTAGTGGTGGCCAGGCACGATAAGGGGCTCTGCCCCCTTACTCAGCTGGTGGGAGATTCCTGGCACCTCTAGCAGCATCCGGCCGCCTCGGAGGAGGAGGGGAATGGCCAGTGGGGTGCAGGGCTGGGTTCGGCCTGGCAGACACAGCTTGTGCTCAGCACTGGGAGGGCGTGAACGCTGGTGACCACAGGGCTGAGCCCGGGGTCCAGGAGTGATGCTGGCCCCCGACACCAAGAGCAGCCGGGCTCCATCTGGGTGTCTGGCTCTATCCCAGGATCGGTGCTTTAGGGAATGTCAACCATGTAGACGTGCAACGCGGAGAAAAGAAGCCTGGGCTCAGAGAAGCACATGGCTTTGCTGGAAAAGCTGGCCTTGGTCAAAGAGGAATCCTTATATCTGGGATTCAGCCTGGACTGGAAGTTCTCTCTATTATTATTGTCATGGTTAAGATCTTTCAGAGGCGAGCCTGGAATCTGGGGCGGGCACTGCCCGCTGTTTAGGAGGCGACAGGTCCTACCCCAGGCTTGCCATCCTGAAGAGTTGCATTTTCCTGGGGAGACCCAGGAGAGCAGACATCAGAAAGACGAAGGTGAGAATGAGACACACGGTAACGACGAAACGTCGCTGGAAGACTTCCTTCCTCATTTTGCAAAAGGCCATTGAGATAAAGAAATCATGCCGTTTCAATACATCTCTGCTCCCTCTCCCTGACATCCAGCAGCACGGGGAGGGGGGCTGCTGGGGGGCACACGGCGTGCGCTCCTGTCACTGGGTCGTAATGGATGTGATTGCGGAGCTTGACTCAGGCGCACCAGCGCCGGGGAAAAGCGACCAAGAGAAAGGCAGTAAGTAAAGATCAGGGAGCGGCGAGAGCCACCCACCAGCTTCTCGGTGGCGAGGAAATTAAAAGGAGAGGCGAGCGGGAGCGGAGTGTCCCTGGGTGTGCCTGAGCTGTGAGTGAGCTGGTGTTTTACCACACAGGGCTTGCGTGTGTGTACACGTATGTTTGCATGTGTGAGCAAGTGTGTCTTCACATGTAGTTTCTCTTACACCTATTAGTCCCTGCAGCCGTCAAGCTTTATATTTACTTGCCATGGCCTCTGGGCTTCCCAGGTGGCGCTAGTGGTAAAGAACCCACTTGCCAATCCAGGAGATGCAAGAGACGCGAGTTCGATCTCTGGGTCAGGAAGATCCCCAGAGGAGGGTCTGCAATCCACTGTAGTGTTCTTGCCTGGAGAATCCCACGGACAGAGGATTCTGGAGAGCTATAGTCCACAAGGTCGCAGAGAGCCGGACATGACTAAAGTGACTTAACAAGCATGCATACATGCCACGGTCGCTAGAGTGATAGCAAATGCTGCTTTAGGCGTGCCCACATTGAAGACAAGTTGAAATACATTTTGTGTCGCAGTAGTCAAGTACAGATGTGAGAGCTGGACAGTAAAGAAGGCTGAGTGCTGAGGAATTGATGCTTTTGAACTGTGGTGTTGGAGAAGACTCTTGAGAGTCCCTTGGACTGCAAACAGATCCAACCAGTCCATTCTAAAGGAAATCAGTCCTGAATACTCATTGGAAGGACTGATGCTGAGGCTGAAACTCCAGTACTTTGGCCACCTGATGCGAAGAGCCGATTCATTGGAAAAGACCCTCATTCCGGGGAAGATTGAGGACAGGATGTGAAGGGGGTGGCAAAGGATGAGATGGTTGGATGGCATCACCGACTCAATGGACATGATTTTGAGCAAACTCCAGGAGATGGTGAAGGACAGGGAAGCCTGGTGAGCTGCAGTCCATGGGGTCGCAAAGAATCAGACACGACCGAGTGACTGAAGGACAACAAGCCTGAATTTTAAACCCTTGAAGAGGAAAGACTTGCCTGTCACACTAAGTCTGAGGACAGAAGCCTGTGGAGGCCAGGGACATGTGTATCACTTCAGTTCAGTTCAGTTCAGTCGCTCGGTCGTAGCGACCCCATGAATTGCAGCACGCAGGCCTCCCTGTCCATCACCAACTCCCGGAGTTCACTCAAACTCATGTCCATCGAGTTGGTGATGCCATCCAGCCATCTCACCCTCTGTCATCCCCTTCTCCTCTTGCCCCCAATCCCTCCCAGCATCAGGGTCTTTTCCAATGAGTCAACTTTTCGCATAATGTGGCCAAAATATTGGAGTTTCAGCTTTAGCATCAGTCCTTCCAAAGAACACCCAGGACTGATCTTTAGGATGGACTGGTTGGATCTTGCAGTCCAAGGGACTCTCAAGAGTCTTCTCCAACACCACAGTTCAAAAACATTAATTCTTTGGCGCTCAGCTTTCTTCATAGTCCAACTCACATCCATACATGACCCCTGGAAAAACCATAGCCTTGACTAGACGGACCTTTGTTGGCAAAGTAATGTCTGCTTTTGAATATGCTGTCTAGGTTGGTCATAACTTTCCTTCCAAGGAGTAAGTGTCTTTTAATTTCATGGCTGCAATCACCATCTGCAGTGATTTTGGAGCCCCTCAAAATAAAGTCTGCCACTGTTTCCACTGTTTCCCCATCTATTTCCCATGGAGTGATGGGACCGGATGCCATAATTTTCATTTTCTGAATGTTGAGCTTTAGGCCAAGTTTTTCACTCTCCATTTTCACTTTCATCAAGAGGCTTTTTAGTACCTCTTCACTTTCTGCCATAAGGGTGATGTCATCTGCATATCTGAGGTTATTGACATTTCTCCCGGCAATCATGATTCCAGCCTGTGCTTCTTCCAGCCCAGCGTTTCTCATGATGTACTCTGCATATAAGTTAAATAAGCAGGGTGACAATATACAGCCTTGACGTAGTCCTTTTCTATTTGGAACCAGTCTGTTGTTCCATGTCCACTTCTAACTGTTGCTTCCTGACCTGCATATAGGTTTATCAGGAGGCAGGTCAGGGGGTCTGGTATTCCCATCTCTCTCGGAATTTTCCAGTTTATTGTGATCCACACAGTCAAAGATTTTGGCATAGTCAATAAAGCAGAAATAGATGTTTTTCTGGAACTCTCTTGCTTTTTCAATGATCCAGTGGATGTTGGCAATTTGATCTCTGGTTCCTCTGCCTTTTCTAAAACCAGCTTGAACATCAGGGAGTTCACGGTTCACGTATTGCTGAAGCCTGGCTTGGAGAATCTTGAGTGTTACTTTGGAAGGCAGCAAACGGAAGCCCCCAGCTTTGAGCTGACTGCTCCAAGCTTGTAGGAATCTGAGACACGTTCCCGTCCTGGGTAAGACATAGGTTCTTCTTATCCTCTCTGCTCAGCAGCCAGAGGGCCAGGAGAGGTAGGAGGTTAATGAGTGGAAACCTGCCCTTGGGATGGACCATGGGGAGGTCAGTGTGCTACCCAGAGTGGCCCAGGCCTCTGTTGTGATGAGTGACAGAAACTCCTCGGGAGAAAGAGGATCCGGGTCCAGGGTGCGGGCTTCCACTCCTGGAATTGCCTACATCCCACCCAACAGAACCCGGGGGGCCAGTGTCAGCAAGCGCCAGGCCCGCAGCTTAGCGATGATGCTGGCTGCCTCACCCTGAGTGGGAGGATTGAGCGAGATCAGCCATCCTTGGCCCAAGTGGGGACCCATCTCCCCTCTCGTCCCCCTCTGCCCCTGCCCCTGCCCCTGGTGAGGCCGTGGTGCTGGGCTGGGAGATGATCCTGGGAGGGAGGGGCTCTCAGGGAGGGGCAGGGGGCCCTGCAGGCATTTGAGGCAGCAGAGGCTGAGGAATCTCTACAGGAATCCCCCCATTGCCCACCCACCGACTGGACCACAGCTGCCCCGGAGCCCCAGGTGGGTCTGTAACCCCCCTAGGCAGCCCACTGGCTCCCTCCAGGGACACTTCCCACACATACATCCTCTTGCCAAGCTGACTTCTCAGCACAGGTGTGTCCGTAGTCTGAAGGGTTGCTTAAACAAATACTGTAGCCCTGAGATTGCAGCCAGGATAAATCCCGAAGCTTCGGAGCCAGATAAGCCTGCTTTCATCTCGATTCCATCACTCTGTAGCTGTACCACGGGGGTAAGTGAATTATCTCCTCCGAGCATCAGTGTGGTGATCAGCCAGAGGAGGTGTAACAATACTTACCTTCAAGGTTATGAAAAGGTTGGATGATCTATTAATGGAATTAATGACATTAGCATTTCAAATAGGAAATTTATGTGCATATGATTATCTCGGATGCCAAAATAGCGTGGGGTAAAATCCACCACCGTGTCTTCAAAAAGACTTGGCAAAGGAGGAATAGAAGGAGAGTTCTTTGAATTGACACAGGCTGCCTGCTAGACTCTTGCACTAAATGTTCCATGTGCCTAAAAAGAGATGTTAGAGCCATGTGTCTGTTAGAGTCGTGTGTCTGCCAAGGGGTTCTGCTCTTCATGCTCCTGGTCCCCGCTGACCGTGTTCTAACCACAGGGATGACAATACAATAAATAAGTAAATACCTCGGAGGAAAGTGACATTTACCAACCATGTAATTAGCCGTCCAGGAGAGCTGGGAGGAGGCACGGAAGCTCTTTGCCAACCAAGTAAAGCAGCCAGTTACAAAGGCTATAAACAGAAACTTGTCTCTGTGCAGACATCAGCGATTAGAACACTTTAGAACAAAAATTCCCAATTCCACCAAAATAAAAGCAAAGCAAAGAATCCCTCAATATACGTGAAATGCACGTGAAATACACAAACATTTTTGGAAAACAGCAAAAGAGAATGAGTTACAGGACAGTCATGCTGGATTCCTGAGTGGGGGCAGTCAGCCGTGAACACGTCAGTGTCTCTCACATCCGTCTATAGATCAAAGGAATACCTACCAACGTAGCAACACACTTTTTAAGGAACTGGACACGCTA